>NC_044310.1:109551650-109853509 GCF_007474595.2 Lynx canadensis
TCACCTGAAAGGTCAGGACCCTTACCGAGTTGTCTAGACCCATGCTATTTGAAATGTCATACTTTGCCTCTATTCTTTCTTTTAAAAATACTATGCAATCTCTCCTTATAAAAAATACAAACACGGGTGCCTGGGTGGCTCAGTGGGTTAAGCATCTGACTTCGGCTCAGGTCATGGTCTTGAGGTTCATGAGTTTGAGCCCCACATAAGGCTCTCTGCTGTCAGCACAGACTCCACTTTGGGTCCTCTGTCTCCCTCTCTCTCTGCCCCTCCCCCTCCTCACATACACTGTCTCTCTTTCTCTCTGCGTTTCTAAAATGAATAAACATTTAAAAAATACAAACAATACAGAAGTCCATAAACATTTCTTCTTCCCTCCTCAAATATCCCAACTGGCTGCATAAACTTCTGGACCTTTTTGTGCACACATAAACACTTGCTGAGAAAGATGCCTCTGTGTGAGTGTGTGTGTGTGTGTGTGTGTGTGTGTGCATTCGTGGGTCATTGTCTCCGGCATGTTTCCTGTAATGTTGTATTGTTGTCCCTCCTTCCATGGCAGGGCATAGGGATAGCTCACTCCCCAAAGTTAGCCTCATCTGTTCTTGTTCCTCCCTTCCTTGTTCCACAGGGAAACCTGCTGCCTTTGCTCATGTTGCTTCCCTGCCCAGAACACCTTCCCCCACCACCCACCATGACTCACAACCTGGGTAGTTCCTAAACCACAGTCAAGACTCAGTGAGTGGATCCTTCCAGAAGAGAAATGGCCTCCCCCTCTGGCCCAGTCCAGGATGGAGGGCATATCCCATGTTCCTGCAGGGCTGCTGCCTCCTGCTTCTCAGTAACCAGCTTCTAGGCCAGTGAGGCCATGTCACCACTTCTCTGTATCCCCGGGATACAGGGTTAGCAGGACTGAAGGGAACCACCCAGCCAATGTGGGCTCCTATGAGTTGTCAGCACAGAGGGATGAGAAAGTGGATGCTGGCAAAACTGGGACATCACTGACAATGACAGGGCTGGCATCTCTGGCTCTTATTCTGGGCAGTCATTTCTCATCCACCACAGAGGAGGAGCCCCTTCATCCAAGAAGCCTTTGCTGAATGCCTGCCCCTGCAGGCCCTGCACTGTGCATCTCTGGTAGGGCCTAAGGAAGGTGGTGGGGCTGGGAAGGCTTCTTGGAGAAGATGCCTATGCCGTGGGTCCCAAAGCATTAATAGGATCTCCCAAACAGAAAGCTGGCAGGAACATTCTAGTAAAAGGAGGCACAGAGTTCAATTATGCAAAACGAATAAGTTATGGAGATCTAATGCACAGCAATGTGACTATGGTTAACAAGATTGAACTATGTATTTGAAATTTTCTAAGAATGTAGATATGAAGTGTTCTCACCGCACACATAAACAAGATGGTCACTCAAGATATGCTGATCAACTCCACTGCAGTGATCATTTCACCATGTATACCTATATCAAAGCATCAAGTTGTACACTAAACATACTATTCTTGTTTTATCAGTTACATCTCAATAAAGCTGAAAAATTGAAAAGAAAATATTGTTTTTAAACCCCAATACTGAGTTGACTCTATCTGTACGCTTACATGCAGTGAACTAAAGGGTGTAGTTCTGATGTATCTGCATAGCATCAAATCTCACAGTCACCATTTCATCGTGTCAAAGGACTGCCACAGACTAACTAAAACCTGCAAATACGTAGTTTTTGTCATTCAAAAACAGGAGCCAGCACAGTGTGTTCTTCTCGGACACTGCAAGAGCAGGAATGGTAAGAGACAGGCCTGTGAGAGCCACATGACAGAGCTGCTTCGGGAAAGCGTGGAATCATGGACATGATCAGTCTTGCATTCTGGAGAGGTGGCCATGGCTGAGGTGGAGCAGGGCGAAAGCAGAGCCAGGACACCAGGTCAGAGGTGTGCATCCTGTGTCTCAGGGATTCTGAACAGCGGCACTCCGAGGGGTGTGGGGCTGGGGCCACTGGGCAGGGCCTGGGACCAGGCAAAAGCTGAGAGCAGCCAGCCTGGGGAAGCACTCCCCATGCTTCTGGCCACTTCAGAGAGCTTCGGCCTCTGGCCCCAGGATGCAGAGCACCTGTCCTCTACCTAGCTTCCATCACAGAGGAGACAACACTGTCCGGCAGGTACTTAAATGACTCAGGATGGGGAAGACGGGAGTGTTTTCCTAGCTGGGTGTTCCTTGTGATGGGAAAAAGGTGGTGCTCCTTATCTCCCTCTCCTGGCTGTTCCCTGCAGAATGTGGCCCTGCACCTGAGGAAGGAGCTGTTTGCAGCTGCGCCCACCTTATAGAGACAAAGGAAAGAGCAAGGACACTGCCAGCTCTTCCCGCTGGCACATGGGGCTCAGCGTGACATGTGGAAATATAATCTGGATGCTGTCTTAAATTTGAAGCTGTGTCCCATAAATTCCAGTGGTTTACCCTAACTGCAGGCTCTGTAACTGCCAATGTGATTCCACAAACATCCGTCTTAAAGGGCCAGCTCACTCCTTCCTGGGAAGCCAGAGCTTGGAGGGGCCCTGGTACAGAGGGGGTTCTGTGATGTAAAACAGCACTGCAGACCCACTGAGCCACATACGGTCGTGTGTGTGGGTGAATGAAGTGCCAAGGAGAACCAAGGAGGGGCCGGGAAGAGGACAGCTCTCTGTTGACACCTACTGTGCATGGGTTCCATCTGGAAATTTCCATGTAGGTCTGCAACCACATTCCAGTGTGTATCCGAGCCCCCCATGGAGGCCTCAGGTTGGTTCCAGGATGCCCTTTCCACCCCATACTATGCTGCTTTCCATCCAGGGCCTGGTTCTCCCAGGGGCTTAGTGCAAAGCACATGCAAAGCAATTCCTGGGGGTGGGGACCGTGTTCCAGTCTGATCTTCCAGGCTCGAGGCGCTCAGCCCCCTGCACCACCACCCTCAGCGGACCCAGGACTAACATGTCTTAAAGCTATGGGAGAAGGTTCCAAACCTTCTCACCTCTCAGCCTTCCTCTGGCCCATGAGTAAAACAGGCTAATGTCTTTCAGTCTACACGCCTAGATTTCCACACCAGATCCAATGTGCCTAGTCCTGTCACTTTACCCGGAACAGCAGATCAGTAAAGAGAGAGGTGGGTACTGAATGGCAATTCTATAACCGAGGAGTGATAGAGCCACCTGAATGCTTGTAGTTTGCCGGGTTTTATATTTCTCCTGGCATTTGCACATCTGTCATCCATCACCCTGTTTGACGTTCACCAAACACAGAGTACACAAGGGCTCCCTTACTTTGGACCAATGTGGCCCCTATGGGGGTTGTTGATCGCTCCTAGGTTCTGGATTCTTCAGGTCTCACCTGGGATCAGGTAGACTCCACAGGCCTACAGCAGCCGCTGCTCCCTTCCTCTGTCCTTTGGCCTCTTGGCTCAGAATCCCCCCACCGGCTCTCTGCTCAAGCACATGGGAACCAACTCTTTGCCTCAGGACCCACAGAGGCAGAGGTCCTTGAAGGAAGCCAGTTTCTCTATCTTGTGAGTTATTGTTTCTCTCTTTGTTCTGATCAGTGGAGAACTGAGTCAAATAGGGCCCGCACCTGACAATGACCCAAGAAAGTGTGGTAACACATTTGTGTAGAGACCACCCCATCCACTAGCCCACCTGAAATTTTCCTCCAGCCCAGTTTCCTTTCTTGATTTTTTACATGCTGTAGAATTGTATTGTGAACACCACCTCAGATTCCACCGCCCCCTTTTGTTTAGTAATATGGGTTATAAATGATTGTCAACAGTACAAAATTACTTTTCTAACAATCAAGAAAAAGCTAACACCACATAACTGGGAGGCCAAGTCTCCTTCCCTCTACCAAATGGCCTAAGAATGGCCAGTGTTGTTTCTGGTGGTCAATGCATTCACTCCTTCACATACTTATTCCTTCACAAACAGCTCCTGAGTGCCTTCCAGGTGGCAGATCTGGTCTTGGGGACTTGCGGTGAAGCAGGCTAATGTACCCACTTAAGGACACCCATTATTGCCAGTCACACACTTAGACAAGAAAGCAATGTCAGCATTGGACAAGTCAAGATGTGTAGGGCACTTGAGGAGCACGGGGGAGAAACTAAGGAGCGTGGGGGGTTGTGGGCAGCAGGGGAAGTTTCCAGAGGAGACACTGGTTGGATGCACAAAGCAGTGTGTCCTGAGCTCAGGTGTCACACAGCTGCCATCATTAGAGTTGCTGATACTTTATACTAAGGGCCTTTGGGTCACAGGAGACCCAGACAGCAACACAGACACAGACGCAACTATCTGAGTGCCTCACCTAAGCTAGGCTCCCGTGGAGACCAATGAGCTTCTGATTCTTACAGCACACAACGGCGGGCAAGAATGCACAAATGTAACACACTTCAGTGTGTTTAAAGCACATTTTGTTTTCTAAATAGTGGAGAAAATCCAGATCTGCTAATGTGCTGGGGTGGTTAGCAAAGAGCACTCTAATTACAAAAACAGGGTGTCTAGAAAACCCACTAAATAGGGCATCATTTGTATTGATCTCAGGATCCCAACTGTTCAGACAATTGGTAAAGTGGTCCCAGCTGCATGAGACAACTGGGGAGAGGCAGCAGTTATGCTGGGTGAGCCTCGGAGGAACAGGTGCTGACTTGAGGGAGGGAGAGTGACGTGATGGGTGGGAGGCCATGTCTAGGGAGTAGGACTGTGCCAAAGTCTGGGCAAGGCCCATGTCAGGTACAACGTGATGTTCACAACCCTGGATGTGTCCTCGCCTTCATTCATTTTCTTCTGAAAGTATTTCCCTCCATCAGGACCTGTCACAGTGTAGATGGAGCTCTGCCCTCGGGAAACGTACAGTCAGGAAATAAATTAGGAAATCGCTGAAGAGTGTAATGAATGCTGGAGAAAGAACTGAGTGCACAGTGCTGCAGATGCAGAGGAAAGCTGCCCCCCCCCTTCTAGAAGGATCTGTGGAAGAACATGGGCCATTCCAAAGGATGTAACAACCAGGTGTGTCTGGGGATGGGGGGGTGGTGCCAGTGGCCCGCAGGGCTGGGAGCAAGAGAGCTAGGCTGGGCTCTCGGGGTCTTGACAAGGCAGTCATCACTCAGCCAGGCTGGCTGCTAAGGAAGATCCCAAGGGTCCCTGTATGAAAACCAGCTGGAGGAGGAGGCTCTAGCCAGACTCAGTAGGGAGAATCCAGATGAGAATGGGGACTGGATAAGGTCTTGGTGGTGGGGGTGGGGCACTGGGGAGACAGGGTGAATTTAAGACAGATTTAGGAGCCAGAAGTGAAGGGCTTGGTGATGCATTGGAAGTGAAGAGAAGCAGAGGGTCCTGGCCACCGGCCATCAGAAGAGCTGTAGGGAGGGGAGCAGCAGGCCTCAGCAGAGAGCCTGGACACAGCCCCAGGGTGACTCCCATCACCACCACTGTGTTCCCTGAAACCTACTGCCTTAGCTGTCACCCAGGGACGTAGGTGGGAGAGCCTGGGCACAGCCCCAGGGTGACTGTCACTGCCACCACTGTGCTCCCTGAAACCCACTGCCTTAGCTGTCACCCAGGAACATAGGTGAGAAAGCCTGGGCACAGCCCCAGGGTGACTGTCACTGCCACCACTGTGCTCCCTGAAACCCACTGCCTTAGCTGTCACCCAGGAACATAGGTGAGAAAGCCTGGGCACAGCCCCAGGGTGACTGTCACTGCCACCACTGTGCTCCCCAAGACCCACTGCCTCAGCTGTCACCCAGGACCATAGGTGGGACAGCCTGGGCACAGCCCCAGGGTGACTCTCACTGCCACCACTATGCTCCCCAAGACCCACTGCCTTAGCTGTTACCCAGGGACTTCGGTGGCAGGTGGGGCTCTCATTCAGTCGGTAAGACTATCTGCCCCCTGACGTTGCTCTGCACCCTGATGCCAGGCCATTCAAAAGCCTCAAATGAACTTGGAGCCCAGCTTAACCTGGGATCCACCTCTGAGCCAACAGTAGGAAACAGACACCTGTACAGCACAGTGCTGAGAACCCACCGAAATTCCTGAAAGAGGTGGAAAGAAGGAAGAAATAGCTAATAATAGCTGAGATTCATAACATGCTCAGCAATTCATCGCAGAGCAGACCCTATCAAACTGCACTGAGAAATAAGGGCTTCCTAGTCCCAGGTATGAATGAAAACAAAGAGATCTGGTGGGGGTGGGGGGGGGAGTGAGAGGATAATCACTTCAGTCATTAAATACTTCCTGGGGTGCGTGGGTGGCTCAGTTGGTTGAGCATCTAACTTCGGCTCAAGTCATGATCTCACAGTTCATGGGTTCAAGCCCCGTATTGGACTCTGTGCTGACAGCTCAGAGCCTGGAGCCTGCTTTGAATTCTGTGTCTCCCTCTCTTTCTGCCCCTCCCCCACTTGCATGCTCTCTCTCAGAAATAAATAAATAAACAAACATTTAAAATAATAATAATACGTCCTGCCAGGTCCTCAAAAAAAATTAAATACAGAATTACCATGTGATACAAAAATTCCACTTCCTGATATTCACACAGAAAGATCAAAAGCAGTGTCTCACAGAGCCAAGTGTGGGGCCATGTTCATAGCAGCATTATTCACAATGACTAAAACTTGGAAGCGACCCAAGTGCCCATGAACACATGAGCGAATACACAGAATGCAGTGTACATACACAGTGGAGTATCCATCAGCCTTGGAAGGGATGGAAATTCTGAGGCTCTACAACCTGAACAAACCCTGAGGACATGGGGCTGAGTGAAATCGGTCATGATTCCACATAGATAAGGTACCCAGAGTAGTCAAATTGATAGAAACAACAGACAGAATGGTGGTGGCCAGGGGCTGGGGGGAAGGACTGGGGAGCTATCATTCCATGGATACAGTTTTAGTTTTGCAAATTGAAGAGGTTCTGGAGAAGGATGGTGGTGACACTTGCACACAAATTATACACATAAAGATGGTTACAATGGTAAATTTTATGTTACAGGTGTTGTACCACATTTTTTAAATGGTAACAAAAAAGACAGAAAACAACACTAACAATAATAGTGGCAGCCCCACCACCCCCGCCCCAGCCCCTGTGGCTGCCCCTGGGCTCTGGGAGGCTGTCTCCCCCATTAGGCTTGCGGGTGGGAATGACTTCCCACCATTGCCTCTCCCTGCACAACTTGTCAGCTCTTATTAACTCCTTTAACCCTGCCCTGTGAATAAACCCTAATTACATTATTTTCCGTTAAAAAACGATAGCAATACTGTCAGGAGAGCCATTCTGAACCTCAGTCCCAGCAGGGATGTGAGCCACTATCTGATGAGATGTCCCCGAGCCCTGTGTGTGACCGCAGCGCTCAACAGTGTCAGCACCACGCTCTGGAGAGGATGCTATGCTTGAAAGCCAGTCAACTGCCCTGATCACTGAGGTATTTCTAGACATTGCAGGACATCTCTGTACTTAAGCATCCCCCGATTCCAGGAGTACATCTTTGCACGGGACCATTTGTGGCACTTTGATTGATAATCCTCCAAACTAAGCAGAAGGCACTAAATCCTGGTGATTATGTGATAAACCCATTGTACATTAAGCTTCCCATTAACTATGACTCTCCATAATGTAATGGAATAAAAACATGAGTTGGGACTTGGAAAATTAGTGATTGTGCAGCCTTGGGGCAGAGGTAAGGTGACTGGGTCTCAACAGAATGTGCAAAGCTGGGGTTCTGAGAGAAGCCTGCTGTTGTGGCTGGGGACCCACATGGGATGTTTCTTGACCCTGGTAAACCTGTCTGAGTGTGAGCAGATACCTCTCCTTGAACCCAAAGCCTGAGCAAACAGCGTGGAGGAAGAGTGGAGGTGGACAGGTACCCTCTGCTTGGCACCAGGACTCCGTGGCCCCCTATGCCAAGCTCCTGGCTGGCCATTTTCCAACCACAGCATGCTACTCTGTGCTCCGGACTCTGCATCTTCTATCCCTTCCATCTAGCTTTCCCTCTCTCCGTCTCTACTCATCCTTCAAAACTTTGCTCAGTTTATAGGTGCTTCTCCCAGAAACACATGGAATCTGGGCTGGACACCTCCATAGACCCGCACTACCCTCAAACTAGGCCCTGAAGCAGCTCACTGGTGAGTACGATAAGTCCTTGCCGGTCTCCCATATAGCCTGAGGCTCCTTGGTATCAGGGATCTAACCCACCAGCAGTCCCAGGCATGCTAGGCACCCACTGACTGAAGGTAAGCAGCTGGCTGACTCAACCCCTTTTCACTCTTCAGGGAAATGCCAAAAAACACATAAACATTTCATTATTTATTGTGAACAGTAGACCTCTTATACAATGTGTGTTTTGTTACCTGGTGACTTGGGCTCTAAACAAGTCTCTGGAGTACTGTTTCAGCCAGTGCAATTCTAAGAAATTCTGGAACATTCCCCTTGAAATAGCTCTTCAAAGGTAGGGTAAATCAAAGAGGGTTGGGGTTTCAATAATTGTTCATGGGCTGGGGGACTAAAAGCTTGAACACAGAGAAGGGCCAAGCCATCCTCTTTCTGGAATGCTTAGGAGAGGGTTTGATTGACAAGGGTTGGGGGTTTGTGGACTTCTCCCTCCATGGGGACATGGGTGTAGTGCATATTTCAGTGTGGTTAAGAGGAGAGAGAGCCACAGGACAGTGTGGACCACTGGGGAGGGGAGAATTGCCCCTGAAGGTGGGTGGGACATCCTGGGAGCAGGTGACATAAGCATGCTCTGCTCTGCTCTCTGGAGATGAAGGGCTCCACACTTCCATCCAGGAGGGTTGGGCTAAGAGGCCCCAGGGAGGCCACACTGGCCCTGATCTTCCCTGGCTCATCAGGGGGTCGGGGAACAGCTCAGAGAACTTTCTCACAAATTTCTGAGACCAGAGATTCCATTTTTTTTTTTTTTTTAATTTTTTTTCCAACGTTTTTTTTTTTAATTTATTTTTGGGACAGAGAGACACAGAGCATGAACGGGGGAGGGGCAGAGAGAGAGGGAGACACAGAATCGGAAACAGGCCCCAGGCTCTGAGCCATCAGCCCAGAGCCTGACGCGGGGCTCGAACTCACGGACCACGAGATCGTGACCTGGCTGAAGTCGGACGCTCAACCGACTGCGCCACCCAGGCGCCCCCAGAGATTCCATTTTAATGGACTGAATTTTTAATGGTGGGGGGACTTCTTCTCACCCCAGAGAAGATACTGAGTGGCAGTTTCCCCTGGAGAGTTGCTACTGTTTGCACAGAGTACCCACAGCACCAAGCTCACCTCTGCTGAGAGCATTTCTTCCAGGAACAAGTCCTTGGATAAGTGCAATAAAGAGTCCTGGTGGGCAGCGGGAAGAGGGGTGCAGGTGTTACCTGGGTCTCCCCCCTCTCCTTGCTGGCAGACAACTCATTTAAACTTCCTGGGCCTCCATTTTCTCCTGTGCAAACGTAATACTGAGGTAGGAGACACACAAATCACACAGTAGGTGATTAATAAGTGCCACCACCCTTTCCCAAAAGAGAGGTAAGTGTTAGGAGGCAAGGCATGAGCTGTAGTCCCTGAGGCAGCCGGAGGCCAAGCTTCCCTACAGGTGTGGCTTTCTCAGACATGATCCACTCCCAATACCCTCACCCCCTACTGCACATCCCCTCACTCTCCATCAGTTCCCCACAACTTAGAGCACACTGAACATGCCTCTGCCCCCAGGGCCTTGGACTTGCTGTTCTTTCTGCTAGAACACTCTCTCCAGGGCATGTCTGTGGCTGCCTTCCCAGCTTCCTTCTGGCTGCTGCTAAATTGTTCCTTATTAAAGGGGCCTTCCTTGGTTAAAAAAAAAAAAAATACCACTCTCCTTCCACATATACACACATTTGTGTATCTCCTTTACTCTGCTTTATTTTTCTCTTTTATTTATAGTACTCACCACTATGGGATGTGTATAAATATATAAATGTGTGTGTGTGTGTGTGTGTGTGGTGTCACTCTTGTCTACTGCTACACCCCAATATCTAGAAGAGTTCCTGGCACAGAGTAGCTCATCCAAGTACATGTGATAAAGAAAGAATGAATGAACCAGTGAGCACCATTCTGGGGGCTCTCCTCCTCTTCTTCCCTGATGAGACCACCATCTCTCAGTGTGGATTTCTCTCCAGGTCCCCAGGCCTTTGTGTTCAAATCACCCTTCACACACCACTACATTTGCTGGCTGTGGCCTGCACATCTCTCAGTCCACGCAGTCAGGCCTCTGTGCGTCATATAGAGATGAGAGCGTGCATACTCACAAGGCATATCAGGATCTCGCCTGCCCCCAGCCTCTTCCCAGCTCCTAACCCTCACAGACACCAGAAATGTTCCATTTCCTCACAACGGCATCACACCTGCATTTTTCACGAAAGCTGTACGTATGCTCCACAGAGCCAGTGCTGGCACTGACTAAAGCACAATCATAAATAATTGAAGCTTGATAGTACTGATCACTCAATAGTCTTATCTCTCCTGGTGGAGCCTGGGGTTATTTCTGCCCTTGGCCCCTTCTGCTCCAACAAAATCCACAGCACCACCCCACCATGGAGGGTAATTAGCAGGCTCTCCCAAGGAAGATGGATTCTCACGCGCATCGGCAGAACATATGCCATGTAATTGGAAAGCACAAAAGATTAGCATTCAAGACAGGAAGAGAAAGTGGCAGGAGCTGTGAAATTCACATCAAGCCTGCTTTAATCACAATATGCATTTTAATCACCCCAGGCAGCGTGAGGAACAGCCTGCTTGCAGCCCTGGAGGTCTGGAGCACTTGCCTAGGAACGGAGACATCTGGGGCCCCTCTTTGCCTGGCCTCCACCCCAAGCAGAGCTCCAAGGACAGCTTGTCTCCGCCTCAGTTTCCCCACCTTCCACTCATGCAGGCTGCTGAAGGAATCCCAAGCCATGTTCACAGTGCAGCAAATCCTCATGTCAATGCTCTCCAACAAAATTTTTGGCTGCATTTTTCTGTACAAGTTGACCAGCTGCTGAAGGGGAAGACTTGGTGGTTGGCTCTGAGGCTGAGAGCCCCGGCGGGTGCATGTGTCTGTAGGCCAACAACCCATGTGACCGTGAGCCTGGTTCCCTGGGATCCATGTGCTCTTAGGTGCTCCTCCAGCCACTGTCTGCAGGCGTGTGTCCCCTCCAGCGGAGGAGGGAGGGCCCCAAACTATACCTCTCCCAGCAGTAGCCCTGCCTCAGGGCTGCAGACAGGTGCTTCCCCTGCAAGACCGAGGAACAATCCTCCTGACCATTTCTATATCACATTTTACATCTTTTTGTATTGTGTTCTTCTCCTCCTTCCCATCCTCCTTTCAGCTCAGACTCCCCATGCATCCAGATGCAGCCATGGGCTCCTTCTGGATGTCCCCTCTGGACATCCAGTAGCAGCCTCCTATGCAGTGTTATATACGCATAATTCTGCTTTCCCTCCATCTTCCTCATTGTTCTTCAGCACATCCTCCACTCACTCCTTCAAGCCGAAACCCTACATGTCACTCTTCATTCCCCTTTTCCTCACCAACCACCTCCACCCACGGGCTGGCCTTAGCAGCCCCACCTCCAGCCCAGGGTCCTCTGAGCCTTCTTCTTCGTCTCTCCTGAAGCTTGCTTGAGGCCAGCTCTGTCTTCCCTCCTCCTGACTTCAGCTGCTGCCCTCTGCAGCCTGAGCTACCTGTGCTTCCTGCTGAGACTGCCTGGGGCCCTCCTGTCTCCACAGAATGCTTCCACATTCTGGGGTCGCCTATGACTTCACTGTCCCTCCAGCATGCTAGGCCTGCCTGCCCAGAGCTTCCTCTGTGTAGTCTCTGACACAGGATACTCAACATATCAGGACCCTCCTGCCTCCTTGCTGCCACCAGGGAATGACTTGAATGTCACTACTCAGGGAGGCCTGCCCTGACTACCAGACTTGACTTTTCTTTTCTTTCTTTTTTTTTTCTCATAGCGTTTTCTTGCCTTGAATGAACTTTTTCACTTTTTCACTTATTTCTTCTGCCATAGAATGTGGACGTCATGAGGTAAGAGATGTATCCTGTCCTTTATACCCTTGTAACCCTTCTGCCTAGAAGGTAGCCTGGTACTTGAGAAATATTTGTCAAATGAATACCCCCATTATGACAGGCAACAACATGATATTATACAAACAACACAGCTGGGGAATCAGGCAGCTGGAGCTGAGTGGGACTGTCAGAAAGGCTAAGTTAGACTGGGGTGTGGATGTTCTATGTAGAGGTTCACATGCATGGATGTGTGATATCTATTTATTAATTCATTCATTTGTTCATATACAAAGATCAAGATTTCATCAAGTCTGAAGTGTACACAATTTGGCAAGTCTTCTTTAACAAAAAAATATAAAAGTCTTTTACACTACATTACAGAAATTATAGAAATTATAGAAAAATAATTATATTTCTAACAGGAAATATCTTTTTTTAATGAGTATAATTGAGAAATGATCCTTAGAAGTCTGCCCACCTGATGATTAGAAGGATTTTCCATAGACTCACTTCTTACTGGCCCCTCCTTTATGACTCCCACATTTCTGGGGCTGGGGCCGTAAGACATATGACTTGTACCCTGCAGTCATGATGCCAGGTTCCTGGCACACAGCATGCTGGGGATATTCCCAGAAGCCATTTTTTTCAGCTGGAGGGACAGATATAACAGCCACATGAGGATGGTTGTAATCCACATGCAAACAAGCCACTTAATCCAAGCTGAGCACATGCCTGATTTAAGAGACATGGAAGGTTAGAGCAGAAAGAAGTAGAAGGCTTTGGTGAATATAGCTGAATTTTAGTGAACACTTTGACCATGCGAGCACACTGCAAGGACCTCCCCACGACTTTGGAAGGGGCCCGTGAGGGTAAGAGATCCTGTAGGCCATTCCCTGTACAGTGAGCATGGGAGGGCATCTAGAAAACCAGCACATGCCTGCCTCTTGGGAGGCCTGCAGGGGGTGTGGTATTCAAGTACACAGAAACACAAAGCCAAGGCATGTGCTCACCCAGGTTAGGGAGGTGTGTGTACATCCACCCATTTGTCTGCACACACTCACTCACAACCATCTACCCATGTGCCCCAGACCTCACTTCCTCACCAGTGTCCCAAGAGGTGCTACAAAGACAGTTTTTCTTCAGATCCTCTTTGGTAGTAGAGCAAGTACTCCCAACAATTCAAAAGCACATTGATAATGTCAAGAACTAGCAATGGCCTTACCAGTTTGACTTTGTGTGCATGAGAGGCTTATCTAGAGCCCCAGAGCCACAGAACCACAGACATTGGGTGAACTGCCATGCTGATGGTGACTGGCAACCCTCAACTGGCTCCACCATGGCACCATGCCAGGCTATCCACCAGGACCACATACTTCCTCACACACCTGTGACTGATGCTGTCCTCTAGTCAAGGTCCAAACACCCAGACTCCTCACCACAGTCCAAACAAGGAGTCTGGGATCACGTGAGGGCCCCTGACAGGGAGTGAGCCAGGTCAATCTGCACAGCAAATACACAGAGCCAGCACAAGCATGGGCCCAGGTAAGGAGACCCGCCCTCCAGTCTGCCTCAGACTGCACAGATGAGGCCCCCACAGAAAATCCATCTCTCCTGCATCTGCTGTGGGCCAGAGGAGCTGCACGGTCTTGGACAGCCCTGTGTGTGGCCCCAAGCTTTGGGTCTAACCATCACAGGAGGAACTCAAGGCAAAGTCCCTGTGTCCCCAGTAGCTAGCTGCACCAGGCCCACAGCGTTCCTCAGTGTAGGCTTGCTGAACTGTCCACAGAGGAGCGGCTTATGGGCTGCTGCTGCTGGCTTGGCTTCATGAATGCAGCAAGCATTCCCTAATCCTGCTGTGTGCCCCGTGTTGTGGCCCTGGGGACAATAGAAACAGAGGCAGGACATCTATACCTAATTTGGAAGACAGGATGGAAATGCAGTAAAACTCTAGAGAGGACCAAAGGGTGAACCAGGAGCAGATGGCTTTAGCGGAACTAGTATGACCTTCCAGTCAGGCTGTCCAGGATCAAGGCAGGCATTCCTTCATAGATGACAGCATGCACATTGCTTTACCTCCCTAAGCCCCAGGTTTGTCGTGGATGGAATGGGAATTGTTAAATCTGTGTCATAGGGTCTTAGAGGATAAGATGCCCATATCAGGCAGGACAGGTGCTACAAGGTGGTGACAGGCCACACACTCTCTCACACCACCTGTCCTGTGTCAATTGGGGGCTCGACACACACTCTCCACCCCCAGACCCAAGGCAGATGGAGCAGCCATCAGCAGCAGGAGTGACAGCTGCAGACAGAGGGGGAAAGGATTGCCAAGGGGCAGTGACCTCTGGCCTTCACTCTTACTCTCCTCCTGGGTCACAGCAGTCCCAGCTCAGCCCGAGGCAACTGCAGGGCGGGGAATGGGGCTCTGACAAGGGTCTAGAAGAAAGGAGAGGAAGCAGTCTTCATGAACAGCCCTAACTAAACCACAGAGCCTGGAATACACCAGGTACACCAAAAGTGCTAGTCCCTTTTCCCTCTATTTAAGGAGTGGCTTTCCAATCATGATACTTTTACTCTGTTAAGCTTATTGAATCTGTTTTTCCTTTTTTTTTCTTGTCTGCTTTGTGGGGTGTTTTTAACTTTTTTTGGTTTGTTTTATATTAAGGTATAATCAACACACAACTGTGCATTAGTCTTAAATTTATAACAAATAAATCAGTATTTTATATATTTCAAAATGATCACCACAATAAATCTAGTGAATGTCCATCAACATACATAGCTACAGATTTTTTTTCTTGTGATTCAAACTTTCAAGATTTGCTCTCTTAGCAACTTACAAATATGTGATATAGTATCGCTAGCCATAGACACCATGCTGTCCTTTAAATCCCTGTGGTTTATTTCATAACTAGAAGTCTGTACTTTTTGACCACCTTCACCCCTTCAGTCTCCTCTCAATCCCCCACCACCAATCTGTTCTCTGTTTCAATGAACTTGTTTTTTTATATTTGGTTTTGATCCTGTTTTAAATTACACTTACAGTGACATCATATGGTTTCAGTCTTTCCTACCTGCTTCCATGTAGTTTCCCTCTTATTTGCCCAATATGACGGGGGTGGTTTGTCAAGTTTGGGTTTAGTTGTTTGGTTTTTTTTTCCCTAGAAGAAATTAATTCACATATAGCTGTAGATTCAGTGTATTCATGGGAGGAGGTGAGTTCAAGATCTTCCTATGTCACAATCTTTTTTTTTAATATGAAATTTATTGTCAAATTGGTTTCCTTACAACACCCAGTGCTCATCCCAACAGGTGCCCTCCTCAATACTCACCACCCACCCTCCCCTCCCTCCCACCCCCCATCAACCCTCAGTTTGTTCTCAGTTTTTAAGAGACTCTTATGTTTTGGCTCCCTCCCTCTCTAACCTCTTTTGTTTTTTTTCCTTCCTCTCCCCCATGGTCTTCTGTTAAGTTTTTCAGGATCCACATAAGAGTGAAAACATATGGTATCTGTCTTTCTGTGTATGACTTATTTCACTTAGCATAACACTCTCCAATTCCATCCACATTGCTACAAAAGGCCGTATTTCATTCTTTCTCATTGCCACGTAGTATTCCATTGTGTATATAAACCACATATTCTTTATCCATTCATCAGTTGATGGGACATTTAGGCTCTTTCCATAATTTGGTTATTGTTTAAAGTGCTGCTGTAAACATTGGGGTACAAGTGCCCCTATGCATCAGCACTCCTGTATCCCTGGGGTAAATTCCTAGCAGTGCTATTGCTGAGTCATGGGGTAGACCTATTTTTAATTTTTTGAGGAACCTCCACACTGTTTTCCAGAGCGGCTGCACCAGTTTTCATTCCCTCCAACAGTGCAAGAGGGTTCTCGTTTCTTCACATCCTCACCAGCATCTATAGTCTCCTGATTTGTTCATTTTAGCCACTCTGACTGGCGTGAGGTGGTATCTGAATGTGGTTTTGATTTGCATTTCCCTGATAAGGAGCGACATTGAGCATCTTCTCATGTGCCTGTTGGCCATCTGGATGTCTTCTTAAGAGAAATGTCTATTCGTGTTTTCTGCCCATTTCTTCACTGGATTATTTGTTTTTCAGGTGTGGAGTTTGCTGAGCTCTTTATAGATTTTGGATACTAGCCCTTTGTCCAATATGTCATTTGCAAATATCTTTTCCCATTCCATTGGTTGCCTTTTAGTTTTGTTGTTTCTTTTGTAATGCAGAAGATTTTTATCTTCATGAGGTCCCAATAGTTCATTTTTGGTTTTAATTCCCTTGCCTTTGGGAATGCGTCAAGTAAGAAATTGCTGCGGCTGAGGTCAGAGAGGCTTTTTCCTGCTTTCTCCTCTAGGGTTTTGATGGTTTCCTGTCTCACAATCAGGTCCTTTATCCATTTTGAGTTTGTTTTTGTGAATGGTGTAAGAAAGTGGTCTAGTTTCAATCTTCTGCATGTTGCTGTCCAGTTCTCCCAGCACCATTTGTTAAAGAGACTGTCTTTTTTCCATTGGATATTCTTTCCTGCTTGGTCAAAGATTAGTTGGCCATACATTTGTGGGTCCAATTCTGGAGTCTCTATTCTATTCCATTGGTCTATGTGTCTGTTTTTGTGCCACCTATGTCACCATCTTGAACCAGAACCTTTGAGTCTGTTGTTTCTTAAAGACACTCCCTTTCCTGCCACAGCCACAGATGACCACCAGATCAAGTGGAACCATATCACAGGAACTTAGAAAAGAGAGCTCTCATGGTGAAAAATGTTGTAGGTGGTATTTCAGGAAGATGTCAGTGGTCAGAACCTAGGCAGGGAGAGAGGATAGGAAAGGGGTTCCTAATGGGTGGGGCCTGAGGACCGTGAGTGAACAGACACTGTGATGTAATGGTGACAGCACCAGACTGAATCTAAACTCTACAATACATATGATAATACTGGATAGAAGGTCTTAATATTGCAGTGTACCAATACTCTCTCCAAATAACCAGTTAATGTAAAAAATTCAATTAAAAGTCCAAATAGAATTTGTACCACTAGGATTGAGATTGCATGTAATGGAAATCCAACTATAGTAATTTAACCAAAAATGGATACATTTTTTTTCTTTTTTTAGGAGAAATTTCAAAGATACAAAATTAAGTACTTTTATGGCAGCTGAATGGTGGCTAAATGGGCTCTATTTCCTTTGTCTTTCCAATATCTTTCTGTACCTTTTCTGTTATGTCAACTGCACAAGGTAGCTGCCACTGCTCCAGACATCTCAGCCAAGTTCTAGGCAGGATAAAAGGGGAAATGACCCATACAAGATGAGTGAGTTCTTTTTTATCAGGGAAACACTTTTCTGTTAGAGCCCTAGAAGGGAAAATATCACTTATATTCTATGGAGTCAAGAGAAAAGAATGGAAATAAGATAGGAAATCAGCAATGAGAAGCTTTAGAATTCACAAATAATTCTAAATTTCATCTCTGAACAAAGAATAGAGAAAACTTTTTAAAAAGTAGAATATTCAGGAGAAACAAAGTACTACCAGATATTAAAACACAGTAAGAAACTAAAATAGTTAAAATATTTCGGTGTTGACAAAGGGGAAACAGTCAAATCATTAGAAGAGAATGCAAATTATGAAAATAATTCAAGTATAAATAAGACTAATTAGTACATGAGAATAGTGGCATTTCAAATAAATGATGAACTGATCATTTGGGGAAATGAATTAGGTTAGATCTCACCCTTGTGCCATGAACTGAACAAATTACAGAGAAACTAAATCATTAAATGTAAAAGCAAAACCATGGAACTACTTGACAGATACCTTAATGACTATTTATATAAATTGGAGTGGGGGATATGTTTTTAAACATAATACCAAAGACAAAACCATAAAGGTAAAGAATGATAGATCCGACTGTATTGAGAATAAACATTTCTGAGTAGTAAAAACACAAAATCATAAAGTTAAAAGACAAGCATCATTTAGGAAATATTTACTATGTTCATCTAATTGTTCATATCTTCCCATGTACAGAGTTTTCTCACATCAAAGCCAAAACAAAAGGGGTGCCTTAAGTGTCCGACTTCGGCTCAGGTCATGATCTCACGGCCCATGAGTTCAAGCCCCGCGTCAGGCTCTGTGCTGACAGCTCAGAGCCTGGAGCCTGCTTGGATTCTGTGTCTCCCTCTCTCTCTGCTCCTCCCTCTCTTATGCTCTGTCTCTCTGTGTCTCAAAAATAAATAGAACATTTTTAAAAATTAAAAACAAAACAAAAGACAAGAAGCAAATGGTTAGTTTATAAAAGAGCAATGTAAGTATGAAATGAAAACAACAAAAAAGCTTCAACTCCCTAACTGTTAAGAGAATACAAATTAAAGCGACAATGAGTTGCTATTTTTCACCTTCACATCAGCAATTTGGGAATTTCAGATGATAGGTGTTTTTATATTCTCTCATTGCCTATATTGTCAGCCTTCCTGCCGCTTCAAACATTACTGGTTTAATAAACAAATTGTTTACAACATCATAAAATGTGCCATATAACTACATGGTTCATCCTTAGGAAAGTGTGGACCCAGACCTTCTGAGTCAGAACATGACTTTCTGTCCCTCCAGTGGCTTTTGCTGCACACTTGTGTTGTGCATAGTGGCCTGGGAAATGTAAGTGCAACACACACTCATAAGGGCGTTTCAGAACAACAGCACCGAGACCAGATGTCCATGCTCCCGGGGACTCTTTCCTCTACTGTAGTGGTCAGCAGGGCCCCACCACAGTGAGTGCCCTTACATTGGAGAGTTCATATTGATCATTGATCACAAAGCTCTTTTTTATCCCCCCCCTTTTTTTTTTTTTACTTAGGGTCCTTTGTTCATTCAAGACATGACACTTAGACCTCCCTTCCTCCAGGAAGCCTTCCTGGCCATCCCCATGGTGCAGACCTAGATAAGGACCACACCTCTGCGTTCCCATAGTTCTCAGGTATCAGGAGTGGAGTGTGGGTGTATCTTCTTCACAGCTGTACTTCCTATGCTCAGCAGGCACACGGGCCATTCCAAAACAGCATTGGGAATTGGATTTGTTTTCTTCCAGAGTCTGTTAGCAAGTATCCCCTCCCATGTCTGCAGAGACTAGAGCTCCCTGTTGCTCTACAGGAGCCAGCTCTGCAGGAGTGAGGACTGGTCAGCAGCCACAGAGGTACAATCCCAATTAACCTAATTAGGAAAGATGCTTGTCAGGAAGGCAAACTAAAGGCAATGAGTGTTTACATAAATAGACATGCATTTACTGATTCCTACAGATACCACAGGGAGCCAACGAACTCACTGTTGGTGCACATAGAAAATATCTGTGGAACCTCACTGTGCGGGGCCACAACACTGAGCTAGAGAATGGGGTGCAAGACAAAGGACTTGCTCCCCACACTAAGCTGCTGGGAGCTGATCTGTCAAGCCCTGCCAGAGCCTTCAACTGACCAGTAAGGTAGTCAGAAGTAGGTTTTGCAAAGATCATTCTGGCAGCCATGCATAGAGTAGATTGGGTGACAATGTGCCCATAGGGGCTGGCAGTGCTCTATGGCCAGGACCCCAACCAAGTAACACTGGCTGGTATGTGGAATGGATAGGCTAGATAGGTGGGGTGCAGAGAGAGCGGGTTCATATACCTAGGGGATGCCAATGCTTTGAATGGGCCCATAACCCAGAAGGAGGCCATCTGGAGGAGGTGGGATGTCAGTCCATGATCTTCTAATGGGCTTAACAATGACAAGACACCTGGGAAGACACTGCATTTACAAACACCCCGCTCTTTCAGAGGAAGCACTACCCTAAGGCAAGTCCAGACCTCAAGTGCTCTGGTCTGGGCTGGAAAGGACTGTCTTTTAAGCAAGAGCATGACTGGAATGATACTTCTAATGAGGTGAGGGATGGGACATTACTCATTTACTCAGCCTTATTTTCCCCTGTTCCAACAACTCAGCCCTCCATGAACCCAGAACCAGAACTGAGTTCTGTCTGTGTACCCACCAGGGGCTGTGCATTTATGTCAGACAGGGGGTGAGGACAACCTAGACAACACAGGCTGCATGCTTAAGCAGAAACTCCCCCCATAAGCCTGGCGGTAGGTGCTCTTCTCAGGTTGTAGGGATGATCTAGCACCCTCACAATGTGTGCCAGGTCTGTAGGCATTCTTGCCCAAAGTCCACTTCAATGTGTCCTTGACTCAGTGGGCACATTCTTTATCCTTGTCCCCTCAGTCCTTGTGTTAGATCCATGGCAGGGACCAAAGGCAAAGCCCTCTACAGATGCATCCTCTGTAGGGCCCCTCATCCTAGTCTTTCCCTATCCCTTTCCCACAGCTGTTCTACCTGCAGCTTCTTTATTGGCTCCCTGGTTGGTGTTTTCTCTGCACCCTGTTCAGGTGTCTGCCTTTGCAGACCCAGCACCTTCCCTCCATCTCTTCTATGACTGAAGATCGGATAGTCTCTCAATTTCCTCCACCTCTTTCCTAAAAACTATAAACAGTTATGCCTGAAGGAACCCCATCAAGTGTCCAGAATGACAGATTCCTTCTTTTCCCCCACTTCTTTCTGTCTGAGCCATCTATGGCCTCTCCCTCCTTTAATAGGACATGTTCCAGCCTCCCAGGACCAGCAAGGCTGCCCTATACTGCACAGAGCACCAGAGGCCCAGGCTGCTCCCCAATAATATGGAGCTGAGAGCATCCAGATGAGCAAAATTCCCTTCCATGGAAGATCCACCTCTTGAGCCACAGCTGACTGTGAATATAACCCCCAACTACCACTACACCTCCCACCATCTCCACTCAATCAAAACACCCAGAGAGACTTTTTCCACATCAAGGGTAGACTTGATCCTGCTCATGATGCCTATTGTTCAAGGGCAAGGTGAGACATACAAACAAATCACGCTGCAGTTCGAGCAGAAGTACAATCCCAGGGTGCAGGCAGCACCCAGACTCTCTCCACCTTAAAGTGAGCTTTGTTTGTTGCAGGTGTGGCTGGATTCATCGCCAGTCATGATCCACAAGGGGACCCTGATCTCTGCTGCCTTGCATATTTATAGGTAGGGTGACCATATTCTTTATTATCTTTATTCTTTATTACTGGGACACTTTTAGAGTGAGAAAAGATGCTATCAATAACTTTACTGGGACAACAGGTATGAACTAAGACAGGTAAACTGAGACATGTGTTCTATTTGCTTGGAAGTTAGGAGGGAGTGGGAATCACCTGGCTGATTTGAAATCCTTTGAGCTTTGCAGTAGGAGGTTACAAGAATGTCCCATTCTTGGGCGTCCATAACCTTTGGAGCTTGGGTATTGGCACAGGAGTTAGCCAGAGGTCCTATGAGCCTGCCTGAGGGACAACCACCAGTTCATCCAAAAGACCACTGGCTTCTATCTCATCAAAATGCTATTTCTATCCATTACAGAAACTCTGCACGATAGGAATTATTACCACCATTTAAAGATGAGGAAATTGGATTTTAGATCACTTCATTAATTTGACTTAGGTCATATATTTGGCAAGACCATGCTTTCTCTCTTATTCCATGTGGCTACATTCTATTTATGCAATTAAAATCTGATGACAAAACATTTTTTTCTGTTTCAAAACCATACTAAGCTCAACATTTTCCATATGAACTCATCCATTTTCTCCTTAAATCAGCAGTTCCCTCTTAGCGCCTTATCTCCACCGGGGCACTCCTGCTTCATCCATCCCCATCAGTGCAGGGCAGAGCTGTGGAATCAGACTGGCTGAAATTTGTTTGAGCAGCACTGTGGAGTGAAAGACTTGGAGCAGGGTATTATTCAATTATTGATCAGATCCAGGGAAAACTCTGGACATGCATGGCCTGGGCCTGGAGTCAGTGCAGCTGTGGGTGGGAGCCAGATGTGCTGGCCATAGCCAAGCACCTGGATAGGGAGGTCATGCCACATTCTCCACCTGAGCAAAGGGGGCTAAGTCCCAAGGAGAGTCCAGGGCCCACCATCTGGGCCTCATGGTCTCAAGATCAAGTAAACAGAAGGTCTGCTAAGGTAGGCAAATATGGGACAAGAGGATGGTCAGTGGAGAAACACCAGCCAAGTCCATATCCTTTCCCAGGAAGTGAACTTTCACCCTCATTGTAGTGATTTAGAAAATCAGAAAGTCTCACATTAGGGGAAAGAGCATCACCCACAATCCCAATGCCAAGTCACTGGTACTGTTGATCTTTAACAAATACTTTTTAGTCTCTTATCTCTCAAAAACGTTAAGATTTCCTTTTTATCTTATAATAATGCTACTTAGTTCTTCACATACTATCCCATTCTGGTTTTTTTCATTAAACATTACATAAGTATTTTCCCATCTTATCAAGTAGCTATTCCATCAAATGTGGACACACCCTCATTTCCTTGGCTGTACACCTATTAATGTGCATATGTTTTGTTCCTTATGTTCACTATTACAAACAGCACCCCAACATACACGCATATTATTAAAATTTTGTCCTCATTTCAGATTAACTCTTCAGAACTGTGATCAGAACTGTGGTCAATGGATAGAAGCTTAACACTTTAAGGCCAGGTACATATTGCCAGATGGTGGTCTATGGTTTCTGTATTGCTAATTTACAGATATTTAAGCAGTGCAAAAAAGGGACATCTCACCTGATTCTTTTCCTGAGGCCTTTAATTCAACAATCAGAAACATTCAACAAACATTTTCTGAGCCCTTCCTATATGCCAGACCCTCTATGGAAATATATTCTTACCAGAAGCAGCAATTCTGGTCCCTTCAGTCTTCAGCTGAGTCCAGATGGTACAAATCAGCATCAGCCACCCCAAGCATGCTTTGGGAATCTAACAGAGATAAAGACAGTCTTCTGCATCCCTAAAAATCATACATAATTCTGAGGTCACAGCCAATGGCTGAAGGACTACCACCAGCCATGTGCTGGGACAAAAAGGGGATGAATTATTCTATAGCCAGAATTACCAGGCTGGAGGCTTTGTGGGTTTCATGATGTGGGCCCAGGTAACCTATATGGACCATCCTGACTTATGTAAAGGACAAGATGAGTGTCAGTAAAGGGAATGTATTAGGTTAGATCATATGAAATTACCAATAATCCACCTTTTCTTAATCTTCAAAAATGGCAATTTCATATGGTTCAAACTAATATAATACAAATGTTTATCACACAGAGTTTTGGGGAAATTACACTTACAATGACTACATGACAATAAATACTTCAAGAAAGTTAACAGAAGTACAAGACTTGACATTAAAACTACAAAACATTGTTGAAAGGAATTAAAGAAAATCTAAAATAGTGGGAAGACATCCTATATTAATGCATGAGAATACTTAACATTGTTGAGATGGCAGTACGCTTCAAAGTTAACTATAGATGCAATGTCCTTCCTCTCAAACACTCACCTGGCTTTTCTGAAAGAATTGACAAGGTGATCCTAAAATATATATGGAAATGGAAGGAACCCAGATCAGCCAAAACAATCTTGAGGAAGAATACAGCTGGATAACTCATGTTTCCGGATTTCAAAACTTATGGCAGAGCTACAGTAATTAGGACAGTGTGGTACTGTAATGAGGAAGAACAGAGGGATTAATGGAATAAAGTTAAAAGTCCAGAAATAACCCATCATATTCACAGTCAGTTGGTTTTTCCAAGGGTGCCAAGGCCATTCAATGGGGGAAAGAATATTCTTTTAAACAAATGGTGCTGAGACAAGTGGATATCCTTACACCATATACAAAAATTAACCAAAACATGGATCATAGACCTAAAGGTAAGAGCTAAAACTATAAAACTCCTTAGAAAGAAATGTAGGAGTAATTCTTGGTTATCTTAGCTTAGTCAATCATTACTTTAGATAAAATATCAATAGCACAAGCAAAAAAGGAAACATAAATAAGTTGGACTTCCCCAAAATTTAAAAATTTTAAGCTTCAAAGAATATGATTAGGAAAAGAAAAATATAGCCCATAGAATGGGAAAAATATTTTTAAACATAGAATATTCTTATTAGACATAAGAAATTTGTATGTGGAATATGTAAAGAAACTTTATAACCCAACAATGAAAAGACAAATAATTCAATTTAAAAAGGAAAAAGAATTTAGTAGATAGTTCACTAAAGAAGACACACAAATGGCCATGGGGCCTCTGGATGACTCGGTTAAACATCAGACTCTTGATTTAGGCTCAAGTCACAATCTCATGGTTCATGAGATTGAGCCCCACATCAGACTCTGCGCTAACACTACCACTCTCTCTCACTCTGCCCTTCCCCTGCCTTCATGAGCACGCACGCTCTATCTCTCTCTGTCTCTCTGTCTCTCAAAAAAATAAATAAATAAACATTTTTTAAAAAAGAAACACAAATGACCAATAATCACATGAAACGATGTTCAACATTGTTATTTATTATGGAAATGCAAATCAACACCACACTGAGATATCACTTCATACCCACTAGGTAGCTAAAGTAAAAGACAACAGAAAGTGTTGGTGGGGATCCAGAAAAATTGCAATTCTTACACACTGCTGGTTGGAATGTAAAATGATGAAGCAACTTTGGAAAATATTTTGGCAGTTCCTTAAATTGTTAAATGCAGAGTTATCATATGACTCAGCAATTCCATTCCTAGATATATGTACAAGAGAAATAAAAACATAAGTCCACACAAAAAACTTGTATACAAATGTTCATAGCAGCATTATTCATGGTTTCCAAAAACTAGAAACAACCAAAAAACTTGTGCACAAATGTTCATAGCAGCATTATTCATGGTTTCCAAAAACTAGAAACAACCAAAATGTATAGCTAGTGATGAATGGATAAACAAAATGGTATAACCACATAACAGAATATTACATCCAGAATGGTATATCCACATAACAGCAATGAGAAGTGAAGTGCTGACAACTGCCATAACATGGAGGAATCATGAAAACATGTTAAGTGCAAGAAGCCAAGCATAAAGAGTATATATTGCATGATTCCTTATGATTCAGTATATACGGCTGCCATGTGCAAAGTACTATTCTTGGCCTTGAAGATTACTGAATGAGCACAATAAACTTGATCACTATCCTCTCAGGCTTTCATTCTAATGCATGCTGAGAAACATGATTGTGCACATAATTAATAAGATAGAATTACAGTTATGCTATGTGCTAAAGAAAGAGAGATAAGTGTAGGGGACTATGAGCTGGTCTGAGAGAGGGCAGACAAGGGTTCACTGAGGAAGTGACTCAGTTTTGTTCCCTGCTCTTTTTGTGCTTCACAATATATTGTAAATATCCCCCCATGATTAAAAACTCTGTACACATAATGTTCATGTCTTAGTAATATGCTGCTCATGGTACTGTCTCAACATCCTCTGGACGATGGACAGTTAGCTTGATTCCATTTTCCCCATTCTGCATACTGATTCAACAAATATCTTTAGATGATACCTTTGCCCAGATTCCTAATAAGAGTTTAAGGGTAAATTTCTACTAAAGTAATTGCTGAGGCAAAAGATAGGAGCTTTTTAAAACTCTTCATATGCGCCACCAAAATGTTTTTCAGCAAGACTGTAGCTGTTCACACCATGGTGTTCTCACCACACTCCACAGTGTCAATCAGAAGGCTTTCTTCACTCTGTCCGGTGCTGGAGCCACCCAGCTCTCCTGTCATTCCAGCCTGTAACACAGGGTTGAAAGGAGAACTTCTTCCCAAATGTCCTTAACAGGACACCGCACTCATTCCAGGGTGAGAAAGCATGCATCTAATTGCCTGTCTTTCCCCTGCCAGCTTCCTAAGTGGAGCTCACACGGATCTCAATACATCTAGCCATCTTCAGTGTGACCCTGCCTGTCTCTCTTCTCATGTCTTCTTTGATGCTGTTGTTGTTCATTTATTAGCCCTATTATAAGTCATACAGTGATGTTACTGGTTTTAATACATAAAATTCACTCAAATTCTGCTACAACAGGGTTGGATCCAGACAGAATCAGCACATAGATAACTTGCTTTCAAAGCTGACTACCTTCATTTCTCTAGACCTAAAGAATGAGATCAGACCTTCAAATCTCAGATTTCTGCTCAATAGTTTTGCAGTCTTGGGATCATCTCTCTTAACCTCTCTGAGTTTCTGAAAATGTAGGTAGTCCCAATTTCATCGGAGCAAGGGCTAATTAAATCAGAAAGCATGTCCAGTGCATTGCCTAATAGCAAGTTCCCCTTTTAGTATTCTTTTTCCAGGTTCTTGTCATTCATGGAAAGGAGCATCCACATAGCCTCCCCAGGCCAGGGCCTGGGACTTGTACCCAGATGCACACTGGTTGTCACATAGCTGGCCGTAAGCTGCTATGTCTACTAGGCACAAACCGTTTGATTCTTTGTGGACACACATAATCAATGCAGGCCATAGTCCCTGAGAAGTGTAACGTCTTCTGGCACTAACCAGGTGGATGTGAAACCCTGAAGAACAGGTTCAGAAAAAGCCTTCAGAGGAGTCCTCAACAGCTGTAGGGAGAGGAAGGGAGTGTCCTGGCTTTGAAGGGTGGGTTGGTTTGGGGAGGAATGTGGGAGCAAGAGAAGAGTGCAAAAGCCCCTCTTCTAGTTCTCTACTGGAGTTTTCTCCTTGGGACTTACCATGATAAAAACTTACCTGTTTATCTTTGTTATTATCTCTTACCCAATAGAAAATAAGCCCCATGATGGCAGAAATTTTTGTCTATTTTTCTCTCTGCTGAATTCCCACAGTGTGTAGAACATGGTCAAAATTTTTTGACATTCAGTTAGTATTTTTTCAGTGATTGAATGAAGAAGGCAGCTGAAGGGGCAGGAACAAAGAAATGAATGTATATTTTTGGAGAGGAAAGATATGGTCTGGTGAGAGCAGAAGAGGAACTCACTGGCTCCAGAGCTTCAAGGGGCTGGCAGACCAGGGGCTTGGGTTGAGGTGCAGACCTCAGCTATGCCCTGAGCCCCCTCGACCTGCACACATTCACATAAATCATTGCTCCCATCTCAACTGACTCATTAGTCAGCAGAATTTTCCTATGGCATGTGTGGGCTGAGCCACCCACACCCTCAAGGGGAATAGTCTATTACTGCGATTGAGGGGCTGTGCCTCTGAGGCTCACATTCCATGCCATAAGGGATGGAGAATTCTATAGGGAACAGGGAGCCCTGAGGGTGATGCTTCTGACACCTGTCCAGATGTGAGTTCCCTGACAGGTGTATTGGGTGTGCTATGTGTCTGGCTCAAATCCTCAATGCCAGGCTCATTGCTCTGCTGCACTGCCACAGTAGGAATGGAAATGCTAAGATGGCAACGGGAAATTTGGGGTTGCCAGATTTTCTCTCTTTGGTGCTGGAGTATTAACATTCTGAAGGCTTATTAAAAGGCATTCTAAAGACTTCAGTAGAGCATTTCTCCCAGTACATGTGTTGGCTCCCCTGCTGCCTGCCTGGGGAAATCTGTGGCAGACAGGAGCAACTCTATCTTGGGAACCCCTGCTAAGAGCTCCTTTGGAGAAAAGATGTCTCATATTCCAGGACTGAGCATGTTTGTACACTGACTGCCTTAGATTTGCCTCCCCCGCCCCAGGACCTGCAGGGGGTGGAGGGAGAGTCCCTATATCATCAAACCATGGAATACAAACAGGCTGCATAAGCCAGGGGCTCTCAAGGGTCTGAGGGCCATGGGAACATGGGTGGAAAATTGTGTAAAACATTCTGGCATCTTCCAGATGAAGATAGATGCTTTTGTGTTTTAGTAGGTTATCAGATGAGGAGAAAGATGAGCACTAGTCATGCCCAGGAGACCCCAGCTGGAGAACAGGGTCATCCTCTTGTCTGGCTCTGTCAACTTTTTTGTAAAAATGCCCCAAGCATCCTGTCAGCCCTGACACAGCAGACCCGCAGGGCAGACTCTCAGGATCCCTGTGCGGTGGTCAACACTGCTCTCTGGAGAAACCCTCACCAGCCATGCCTCTTCATTCCCTGTCAGATTCTCCCTTGCCCCTCCCATGTCTCAGGGAACATGATGCATATATGTCTCTCTCCCTTCCCCGTGTCCTAACATCTCCATTCTTCCCAGGTCAGCTCAAGTCCCTGCCCCATTTCTTCCCTTTGCACAGTTCCTACATTACACTCTCCACCTGCCTGCATGGCTTTGGCATTCTCCCCTCCCCTTAGTGCCCCGCACACTTAGGAAGCATATACTCCATCCCCTGGTCTCTTAGATGTGCTAAGTATTCTATGTCTCCCCAACAAGGGTCCCTCCCTCCAGAGAAACTCTGCCCTGAGCAGGTGGGGTTAAATGTCACTGGAAATCTGCCTCACCTCAAAGCCTCTTGGGAAGCATCTCCTTACCCCTGCTGACTTACAGAGGATCTCTGCTGCCCTTACTCCAGGGGAGGGTGACCTCACCTGGCACAAGGAAGAAAGAATATTTGCCTTGCTGCCTCATGTTGGGAGGCATAAGCCTGTGGGCTCACCCCACTTCCCACTGGGTTGACCTATGCTTGAGGTGTTGGCTGTTAATATAAGATAAGGTAGTTGGAGAGGCAGGAGGGGAGCTATGGGTTGTCAAGCTGGGGCAGCCAGGCTCCTACACCTTCCCAGAGAGATTTGAGCCTGAGTATCAAGGTCCTGGAGAGACAGCTGCAGGCCTTGTAAGAAGGCAGTTCTAGCTGGCCTCTAGCATAGTAACCAGGCTGGGGTGGGGACGCTCAGAGAAACATGCAAGCTGCTTAGGACTTGTTCTTGGGGACACCTAAGAGGGATGCATGTGTCCCTCCCCAGTGCAATGTTGCCCAGGCTCTGGACAAGACAGATGTTGAGTACACAGCCTAACCCAATCCCCTGGAGTGACCCTCCAGTTGGGACAGGTCCACTCTCAGTGTCCTTAGCAAGTTACACTCACTTTCAAGGATTATTCAGAGTTCAAGTAGTTTGCAGTTTCCCAAGCCCCAGAATCCTCCATGGGCATAAGAGTTTGGCTCTCTCCTTGTCCATCTCCCCATCAGAATGAGCTTTTCCACAGGTCAAGAGACTTGAATGTCAACTCTGGGTAGGCAGGGCATAGGCCAGTGAAGACCACATTACTACTTACATGCTGGTCAAGTGAGTGGACAAGAGAAGTTCTGAACAAGAGACTCATGTCATGGAACCTCATTCTATAGATGAAGAGGCAGAGGTGAGCAGCCCTGCCCATCCATCTTTGTTTCACGTAGCACATATTTATTAGTATATTATTTAAAAATAAGCTTACCCTGTGACAGCAATTCAGCATCTAGGTACTTCTCATAGAAAGAAAAAAATGGAAAAACAACAACTTTCTAAGTTCAAGAACATTTATTGCAATATCATTTTTAATAATGAAAACAGTCAAAATATCCAAAAATATACAAGCAGTTGGATAAAAGACAAAGACCATGCATAAAGACCTACAAACCCTGTTATAGCAGGTTATTGACATGCAGAGCCTCACAGTCCATCGTCAAGTGTAAAGGACAGCTGTCAAGGAGTGTCAATGCAGGTTCCTACAGGAGCCACACCCAGGACTGCAGGAATGATTGAGGAAACACACACAACATTGAACACAAATGGCGGGCAGCCAGTGACATTCTGTATTTTTCAGGAGTGTTTGTTTGTTTGTTTGTTTTTAGTTTGAGTTTTTATTGGTGTGTTAATTAGAAAAATTATGCACTATTAAAAAACACAACAGCAAGTGAGAGAGAGCTAGATTTTTTCCCCAAGGTCCCCTATTAGTGGGAAAATCAGGACAGAAGCTTAGGACCATGACATTTCTGTTCAGTGCTTGTCCCATGGGTCCTACTGAGTCAGTCAGGGACTCAAAGCTTCCTTCCACCCCAGGTTTGAAGTCCCTTGTCCCTCTTGCCAAACCTCTTCTTAGCAGATAGACAAGGAAGGGATTAACACTATTGTCACAAATTCCTGAGTGCCTTGTCATTACTGGATACCTACATTGAACATGGTTAATCTTCTGTTCATCACATCTGAAAAACAAGTGTAAATTTTCCCAAGCTGAAACTCTCTATGCTTCACTGTTTGCCTTTTATGCATTTACTTGGCATCACACAAGTTTTGTACATTTCTGGCTGAGATCATTTCTGGGATATTCTTCCTTAATGGGCCTTGTTTCCCATTTTATTCACTAACTGGTTTTTATTAGTGTATAAGAAAGCTTTGGTTAGTGGGCATTGGTTGTGCAGCTGGCCAGATTTATGTGCTGTCTATCTGATGGCATCCAGCCAGTGAGGGCTCCCAAGCCCAGCTGCACTTCAGAATCTCCTGGAAAGTTTGTTAGGAAAAGAGATCCCTGCACCCCACCCTTGGCAAATCTGCTTCAGTAGGTCTAGGGCAGGACTCCAAATCTTTAACGAGGGTGCTACACAATTCTGACAGTTGCAAACAGTTCCCAAGCAGGCATCAGAAACCACCTAGGCTCACTTTATTATCACCACTGCATCTGCCCTTTGTAGGCAACATTCTCCTAGCTTGATCCAGATGTTGCTTTAAAATATATCTCCAGGTGGATCTCTTTTGATTGATTTTGTTTGGCCCTTGGTGATGCCTTTTGATCTCAACATTGATGTCTTTATTCAGCTCAGGGGAAATGCTCCACTAATACTCAATTATTGTAGTCATAGTCACCTACATGCACCCCACGGAACTCCCTGGTTCATCATCATCATCACCTTTTCCCCTTAGTCCTGGAAGAATTTCAGTAATTTGTCTTCTAATTCACTGGTTTGGTTTTGTTCTTATAGCTACTCTAATATTCATGGTCTACAATACATTTTTCAAATAAATTGCAGTTGACCCTTCAACAACGCAGGTGTTAGGAACACCAACCCTTGCACAGTGGAAATATGCAAGGTTTTTTTTTTTTTAGTTTATTTACTTGTTTTGAGCAAGAGAGACAACGTGAGTGGGGAGGGGCAGAGAGAGAGGGAGGCAGAGAATCCCTAGCAGGGTCCGTGCTGTCAGCGCAAAGCCCAACTCGGGGCTCAAACTCACAAACCTTGAGGTCATGACCCAAGCCAAAATCAGGAATCAGATGCCTAACTGACTGAGCCACCCAGGCACCCCAGAAATTCGCATACAACTTTTGACTCCCAAAAAACTTAACTACTAATAGCCTACTGTTGACCAGAAGCCTTACCAATAATATAAACATTTGATTAACATATATCTTGTATATCATATGTATTATATATTGTATTCTTACAATAATAGCTAACTTTCCTTATTTATTTTTTTTTGGAATTTCTAAACCATGCAGTTCCTTCCACAAGTTTTTCAGAGTGTTGCAAACCTCTAAATTTTTTTCCAATATATTTATTGAAAAAAATCCATGTATAAGTGGACCCATGCGGTTCAAACCCATGTTTTTCAAGGGTCAACTGTAATTGTATTTTCATCTAACAATAGCTGCATTTTCATTATGCCATGGCCTCTCAAATGGAGATTTCCTACATGTTATTCTGCTTTTTGTTTTGTTTTGTTTTGTTTTGTGAGAAGGATAAGGCCTTGGCATCTGAGGAGAATATTCTCTATTAACTCTTAAAGTTGAAACTTGTATTTCAATGATGGGGTCTTTTTCTATTTTCTGTGATTTTGTCCATTTATTCATTCTCAGAGGGTCTTGGGGACTCTATGTTTATCCAGTAATACTAAAGGGTTGATTTGGGTTGTTTCAAAAAGTCCTAGGTCCTTTAAAGATCTTTTGGGATCAGACAAAAAGAAGGAAAAGTTAATGTATGTCAGAGTTTAGAGACAGATGTAGGGGAAAATTCTAACTCTGGCATTTTCTAGTTGTATGATATTGTATACATAGCCTAACATTTTTTCTTTCATGTTCAGATACATACAGATAACTGTATAATGGGATCATGGGATCGACTTAGGTGAAATAATGCCTATAAAACACATAACACTATTCCTGACTCCAAGTAGACAATCAGTAATTGATGCAGGTTGTCGTGGGTCATTGTTGATGTTGCTATTACTTGCTTCCTGTTTCAGGTAAGTTTCTGACTCCCTTGCAACTTGCTCTGCATGCAGGTACAGTTCAGACCAGAGGAGGGGCCTAAGTTCCACCCTTGCACTTTCTACAACATCCCGTACCTTCCCAGGTGTACATTTGGGAGAAGGCGGGGCATAGTGTTAGTGCCAAGGAGAACTAGTGGCAACAAAGAGAGAGGCTAACCAAGAAACAGAGTCTTAGAGAACAAACTAATGGTTACCAGAGGGGAGGTGGGTGGGGATATGGGTGAAATAGACAATAGGGATTAAGGAGTACACTTATGATGAGAGCCGAGTGTTGTATGGAAGTGTTGAATCACTAAATTTTCCACCTGAAACTAATATAAGACTGTATGTTAACTAACTGGAATTTAAACAAAAACTTTAAAAATATATATTTCGGTGAATTTCTATTTCTATTTCTATTCCTATTTCTATTTCACCACCACAATATTTTCCCTAAATTTAGCAGCTTATACTGATGACAAAAAGCATGCTCTTCCAAGCAGATGGTCTCTTTCACCACTCCCTACACACAGGGCTTTAGCTCTGTTTGGGGCCTGATAACCCATGTGTCTTCTGGCCCCCTGAGATGAGGTGCAGAGGATATGGCAGCTTTAGGACCTGTGCTGAGGAGGTGTGAGGCCAACCCCTGCCTTTTCATTGTCTGTCCTGCTGCATTTTCGTGTGATCAAAAGTGACCTCAGCATCTTTCCTCCTCGTGTGGAATTTAACTGCCTGGCTGTGATTTTATATAGTGTAAAATGAAGATGCTGGGTCTCTCATCATGCAAGAAAAAAATCCAGTTCCTCACCTGTGTGGGGAGCATGGCTCCAACTGATATGTTAATGCAAGAGGATGCAGTCCTGAAGCATGGCAGGTGCTTCTAAATATACACTATATGTGGCCCAGTTCTGACTCCTGGAGGCTTTGACATCAAATAAAATGGGATAAGGATTGAAGAGGGAAGCCAGATAACAGATATTCTCTCCAACAAAAGGGGAGAAGTCAGAAAAATGTTACAGCTTCCAAACAAGGGAAAGGGCACATCATTCCATTGCTTGTAAAGGGGAAACCAGTTTCAAAAAATTAGTCTTCTAGCTCAGTAAGACTCTTACTCTTCCTCAAAGCCAGAGACAAAACTGGACAAAGAAGTTAAAAAAAATTCCAGGAGTTCTGCCAGTGCCCCCAGATTTGGAGAGAAGGTGATTATGGGGTAAATGGGCTAACATGGAAAATACAGGCCAACCCTAGGCAGGGGAGGGGAACCCACCTGTCTTCCTTCTGGCTCTCAGAGAGGCAGAAAGAACTCCGAAGTTCCCTTTAACTAAGGGCTGCCAACTGAATGCCCCAAGAATATGGCACCATGGGAACAGGGCAAAAGAACAAAAATATATAAACTGTAATTCAGCCCTGGAACTGAGACTCTGAGAAAAAGGCAGTTCATGTTGGAAAAGCCAAAAAGGCTATCAAGGAAAGTTTGTCCAATGGTAGTAAAGCAAATGGAGTTAAGGGTGAGGCAGAGAGAGAGAAATGACATGGCAAGTAGGCAAATGTAGTTCAGAAGTTATGAAACGGGAGGAGAGCATATAGCATGCAAAGGATGAATGAAGAAAGTAGACTGAGTGAAAATAAAGCCTGAAGACAAAAAGAATATGCCTGTGAGTCCTTCACACTAGAAAAAGACTACATAAAAATATAAATGAGTTAAAAGATGAAATTAAAATGCAGAGAAGGTTTTGAAGAGAACTCTTACAAAACTGAGTTCCAAAGCAACATCATTAACAAAGCTAACAAATTAACAGAAACGTCAAGGAACAAGCTAGACAGTCAGTTATGGCCATGGAGGAGGGTGGGTTTGAGGTGACCTGCACATTAAACCAACCAGAGAAAGGAGGCAGAAATGGAGGGCACACAGAGGAGAGCCAAGACATGGTGAACCAGTGCTCCTGAAGTGGAAATGCCACCAAAGGGGCAGGGTATTTCTTTAAAAATATAACAGAAGAGAGTTTTCATGAACAAACACGGACTGAAACCAATCTGAAAGGTGAACCACATTCCAGGAAACATTAGTACAGAATAAATGCCATTGAAATATTTCCTGGCTGAGTCAATAAACATGAAGGGCAAATGCTCATTTGAAGCATTCAGGTATCTGAAGCAAGGGAGAGAGCTTGCCAGGGCCGGGGCAGATGGCTCAGACTGTTCTCGGGCTGCTCCACAGCAGCAGCCAGAGTTAAAAGACATGGGATACGAGAAAGTTCCAAGAGCAATATAATGTTACTCAGGAATATTATACCCAGCCATGCTGGTTCACAGGGATAACCGTCCCAGGTAAAATTACCAAAAATTGGCTGTATCCATGACACACTAAGAAAAATCTCATCCCATTAGCATGAACAAAGAAGGGATATGTAGGTCCAGGCAACACCTAAAACCAGAGAACAAACGGTGACAGTGGCACATTTTCTGTCATGTATTTCACAACACACAATAACAGAAAAGTGAGTGGGGGTGGGGAAAGAAACCAACAACCCAGGATGTAGTGTGTAGACTAAAAAGTTCCAAGGGAAAGAAAGTGTCATTTACCCCAGGCAAGTTTCCCTTTGGTTGTCAAGGCCACAGACAATCTTGGGCTGTCAGGAATCTCAAAATCCAGTGTCTCACAGACCTTGGTAGCAGACAAGGGAGGGAAGGTTGCTCAGTGATAAAATCCAGTCAGGCAAGCAGATAAAGCAAAGGAAAAGCCTAGCCAGCGAGTGAGAGGTGTTATGAAAAGGACTCAGAGTATCAAATCCACTTAATATAGAAGATTTAACAACAGTGGGAACAGTGCTGTATAATAGAAGGCAAATGCCATTCACCTTGCAAACATCACCAACACAAATCCAGAGAAATGAAGGCAGAAAGGATAAGAATGCTAATTTCCTCACCATTTTGCGTAGAGAATAATTAACATTTTCTGAAATTGAAGCATGGAGTTAAAACACAAAGACGCCAACCTCTTAATGTTTTTCATATTCTTGATCTTAAAGGGCTTTTTTACAAAATAATACCTCTTCTGGAAGGCAACATTTATTTGAAGATCCCAGTTCCTTTCATTTAAATATTATTCATTTTCTTCTCTTAAATTGAAGGAAAATTTACTAAAATACTTTTATATTGGAAATAGTAGGTGTCCCTAATCCCATTTTTATTGAGAGATATTTCTTTGTTTTTCTATATGCTCACCTTTTAGAGTCAAAGTGGGGAAAGAGATGTCTGAGGTGAGGGTCACCCAACACTGAAATGGTTGTTGCTTAGCAGTTGAATCTGGGGTAGCTTTATTTTTTTTTATTTTTTTTTTTTATTTTTGGTATTAGTTCCATGCTTTATAATCAATAGACTTCATCTTTACTAAATCCATACATTTTGAGAAAATGAATAAAAAGAAATAAAATGCTTAAAAATGAAGACAGATACAATTTTCTATAATATATAGTTTTTGGGTTTTTTTAGATTTTCCAAAAAAGTGTTAAGAGTGTCCTGGTGGGTAAAGGAAGAGTTTATTTCTCCCATGTCTGAAGCAGTCAGTTGTGGAGTGGCTAAGTGGCTCAGCCACATGTCCATGGCCCAGGGCTGGCTGCAGGTGACTTAGAGTGACCTGGCTGGGGTGACAGTGGAGGCTCTGCTCCACCTGTCCCCTACCCTGCAGGTACCCCATCCAGGCGTGCTCTCATGGCAGAGGCAGCAGCACCAAGTTACAAAAGCCTAGTCACACAAGTGCTTCTTCATGCCTCTGCTTGCAACAAGTCTAATACCATCCAGGCCAACAAGGTCAAGTGGTGGAGAAATAGAGTTTTCCTGTTTAGCTAGAGGAAACCACAAAAGGCACAGAGTAAAATTCATATACATAGGGAGTGGTGACAAGTTAGTTTCAGCATAATGTGGCCAGGCTGCTTCTGTTCAGTTTTCCCATTGAAATCAACAAGCCAGCTGGTTTTAGACCCTACACACTTCTTCCAGTAGAACCCCTTCATACTGAGGGGGAATCCCAATGCCTTCCTCATCCATTTAACCAGGAGCGGGAAGTACAGAGATTTTTATTTCAGAAAGCTTAGCTAGAAGCTACCAGTTTCATTGGTCCAGGAAAATAATTAGAGATGATACATTTCCAGAAGCAGTGACCCCAGGTTCAGGCAAAGAACAATCCAAAGACTCCAGGGAAAAGATTTTGGCTCCAAATAAAGAAAGCCCTGGCAAACCCTAATGCAGATAATGGGACATGGTCCCCTCAATGGCTGGTTGTGAAGGTGTGTGCATCAGAGAGCTGAGGGAGAAGCAGGGATAGGGCTCCAGATGGGATTGCCATTTCAAGGTCACAACATAGATATTTCAGTCCCTGAATAACTTGATGGCTGCTCTGAAACCATGTGTCAGCAAACTAGTAGGGAACTGGGTGCAAAAGTGAATTACTAAATTGTGCAACTTTAGATAATAAAGGTCACTCCTTCAGGATGCAGATATCAGGGACAGGATACATCCTTACATTTCTGACCATCACATGTAAATTAGGTCCTAGAAGACAGAAAGAATTTCAGGGGCTCCTGGGTGGCTCAGCCGGTTAAGTGTCCCACTGCACCTCAGGTCATGATCTCACAGTTGGTGAGTTTAAGCCCCGCATGGGGTTCTATGCTGACAGATCAGAGCCTGGAGCCTGCTTCAGATTCTGTGTCTCCCTCTCTCTGCTCCTCCCCTACTCACTCTCTGTCTCTTTCCCCTCTCAAAAATAAATAAAAATTAAAAAAAAAAATTCAGACACAGGGCAATATGTCAGTCCATTCATTCACACACACACACACAATTTTGCACTGAGTTTTATTCCCAGTTTTATTACTTATCTGCCACAAGTCACCTAACTTTTCTGAACTTCAGTGTCATAATCCATAAAATGGGCACAATGCAATAACATAATAATCATTTTACAGGGTCATTCCAAAATTCAAATGAGATGCTGTTTTTAAACTGTCTAGCATATGGTTAGCCCCCAATTGATGGCAGCTACAATGATTATTAATAAGTAGATACCAAGGTTAAGAGGAAGGTCAAGGCAAAGATGGGAAAGCAATGTGTGTTGTCAACCAAGAAAGATTTCACTGAAAATTTGGGCAATTAGAAGTGTGCTATTCAAGATACACAGACAGATTTCATGCAGAAACCCAAATTGTGTAAGACAAAGAGGGGGCAAAGTACAGGGGAAAGGTCATGAGTGCAGTTCTCAATTAGGCCTCCTATGCAAAACAGGGATTGAAACTAGGTTAACTGGGATTGGTTGGATTAATATGCAAATGAGGGATTGAGGCTTGTTAAACCTCATTGTCCCCTTTCCTGGTGAAGAATGCTGATGATTCAGGTGTCATGGTGATGAAGAAGTTACGTCCAGGCTGAGGGCAGCTGGCAAAAAGTTTTTTAAAAAGTCCACGGTTTCTCCTATGAAGACATGCATAAATCCCCCCTCCCTTATGCCCTCCTGACTCCTATTTTAAAAAGAGACACTCTTAGCTAGGTTTGTTTGCTCCATTTAAAAATCTTTTACAATGCTAATACAGCCTCATTTGGGATTCACTACTCGCTTGGACTACGTTTTCTCAGTGTCTCCATGTGCTTGTTCTCAGGGAAGCTAACTGGAGTTGTCTCTGCCTTCCTCTTCAACCTCTGCTACATTCGGATGCATTTAAAGGACAATTAAGCCATGACAACTCACTGATGAATAACTATGCTTTCTGCTAATCTTGTCACGTTGGGCACTGGCTGGAGACGCAATTAATACAACATGGCTGAACAGCTTACACATTACTAAGTTGCCCAGCGAAGGTGACAGGGCTGGGTGAACTGCACCTTCATTTTCCACCTTGCTGGGGCTTTCCCAGGGAAAATGTGGGCCCCAGTGTCCTCATGCATCCACTCTGTGTCACAAGAGCTGAGACTCACACTTGGGCTCAGTCCTCATGCCACGCAGTCTCCACACCTGGGTCATTAGCTCCTGGGTAGAAGCGATTTATAGGAGGCTTTCTAAGATGATGTGTCAGGGCTCAAGGTCAATGAATCAAACAGTGTAGCTTAATAATATGCTGCACCCTGAGATTCACCCTCAACCTCAAAAAGAACTTGTCTTCTGCAATAATAATAGGTTCCAATGGTTGGTGCTTTACCTGGGTTATCTCAGACCACCCTCATAACAGCCTGGGCACAGATGCTCCCACAGAGGGCTCATGCCTGCCAGCTAAGCAGGGTACAACTCCCAGACCCTTTCTGTACACACACACACACACACACACACACCTATTTATATGAGGATTTATCATTTTAAATGTCATTGTAAAATTTCAGAACAACACCTATATTATGCACTTTTCTCAGAAACACTGTCAGTTCACACGGGTCTGTGTCATTCTGTTTAATATCTGCATCACACTCTAGAGTAGATGCTATATTGCTTCAAATTTTCCCTTTATAAAAAACTCTGGAATAAGCAAGCATCTTTGTGCATATATATTTATGTGCATATAAAAGGTTTTTTTTTAAGGCTAAATCCTAGAAGTGAAATTTCTTCATCAAAGGGCATATACACTTACATTTGAACAGATTGACAACTGCATTTCCCAGAAGCTTCACCACCCTGCATGTAACAATGTCTGTTTCTCCACATTCTTGCCAACAGTGGATATTATTAGTCTTTTTAAATTTTGCAAAATAGAGCAATATAGTGTTATTGTTTATAAAAATATAAAATATAAAATATAGTGTTATGGTTTAAATGGACATTCCCCTTCAGGTTGGGCATCTTTTCATATGTTGTCCTTAAACTGTGAATTTTCTATTAATATCCTTTGCCCATGTTTCTTTTCAATTATTTGCATTTTCCTTATTGATTCCTTTATATACTTATAAATAGCAATCTCTAACCTGCTAAATATTGTTTTTCATAAGTTTGTCACTTGTCAATTTATTAATGGCTCTTTTTTTCTTTTCTAGAAGTTATAATTAGTTTCTGGTCAAATTCTCTGTAAATGTTTTGTAAATTACGCATTGCTCTCCAAAAAAGATTTTATATAGTCTCTTAATTTTTTCACTAATATGTGTATTTTAAAAGATAATTCCTTAGGGGCACCTGGGTGGCTCGGTTGGTTAAGCATCCAACTCCTGATTTCGGCTCAGGTCATGACCTTGGTTCATGAGTTCAAGTCCTGCTTCGGGCACTGCACTGACAGTGATGAGTCTGCTTAGGACTCTCTCCCTCTCTCTCTACCTCTTCCCTGCTTGCTCTGTCTCTCTCTTAAAATAAATAAACTTTAAAAATAGATTATAAAAAGTAGCTCTTTAATACAATTGATTTATTTATTGCATGGCATGAGTTGAATGTTTCCAAATATGTAGTCAATTGCTCCAACAGCATTTATTAAAATGCCATATTTCCCCACTGATTTGAAGGTCTACTTTAATCACAGATGCAGTTACAGACTACCACAAATCTTTGAATCTATAGTAAAATTTACTATTCTATTCAATTAATCTGTTGGATGAGCCTTGTACATGTATCATAGTGTTGCAATAATTTGTGAGTTTAACATAGACCATCTATAACTTATTAATCTTCTATGTCAAATGTCCTATTGGTTATTCTTGTGCATTTTCTCTTCCATTTGAATTTCCATGAAAAATATGAAAAGTGAAATGAAAATTTCACTGTTAGTTAATGGGTACAAAAAAATGAAAATTTTTTTCTGTTCTGCAAGTTAATGGGAAAGGAGATAACATATATAAATATTGAAATTTTCATTTAGATACATAGTGTCTATTTAGATCTCCTTTAATGACATAAATTTATGTTTTATAATTTTGTACTTTTCTTGTTATAAGTCTTGCATTGTTCTTATAAGGTTTATACCTAATTATTTTGTTTTATGCTGTAGAATGCATGGATATTTTTTCATTTTATTTTTCTAATGGGCTACTGCTGATATCGAGGAAAGTACCACATTCTTGTACATTCATTTGCATTTTGCTGGTTTGTAAAATTCTTTTTATTTATCCTTTCTTGGATATCTTTAGATATGTGCAAATGTTTCCTCTTTCTAACACCATCATTCATTTTAAAACACTTTGTAATATGTTGTTTAGCTATGTCCAACCTAATGATGATAGTGGGAAATCTGGTCCCATTCCTGCCCTAATGCAGTACCATGTAAGGTAATGCTTGCTGTATGTTTCTGATAAGTGTCCTTTATTGAAGAATTGTGTTCCTATCCCTAGCCTATTGAATGATTTTTTAAAATCAGAAATGAGAACTGAATTTTATCAAATATTTAGCCAAAAATACAGATGATCAAATGACTTATTTCTCTGTTAATGGTTTATGTGATGAATTATCTAAAAATTATTCTTGATATAAGACAATCCATTAATCATGAGGATACTAATACCTAACTTTAATTTACCACTTATTATGTGCCAGGTACTATTATAAATACTGTATTAGAAATACCAGGTTTCATCTTATGTATTTCCCAATTATGATACATTATATTTTTAATGAGGTGCTGGATATAGTTTGTTTATACAGTACTGGGGACTCTTGCCCCTATGTCCTGAAGTGATTGGGTATGGTTTTGGTTTTGGGTTTGGTTTCTCACCATTCGCATCTGGGGAATTTTTCAGCCTCATAGAATAGAGAAACTTCTTAATATTTTCTATTCTCTATGCTCTATGACTTTTTGTTAATATACACTTTGTCTTTTTATTCAAGGTTTGGCTTTTTAAATCCCCTATAATCTGCTCCAGACATGTTGAAATTTTTAGAGGCACATTTTTTTACTGCTTTAAACTTTTCTATTATTGATTTTCTGTTGTTTCTAAGTTCATTTTTGGTTGTTACATACTGCTGAGAAACCATTTATTTTATCCGTATTTTCTTTTTATTTCAGCTCTCTTGAGGTATAGTTGACAAATGAAAATTACATGTGTTTAAGGTGTAAAACATGTACAATGTGATGATAAATTGACATGACTGATAAATTATAAAAGAATCACAAATATCAGATTAATTAACACATCCATCATCTGACATAAACTTTTGTGTTTGTATATGAAAATTCTTAAGATCTACTCTCAGCAAATATCAAGTATGCAATACAGTATTATTAACTATAGTCATTATGCTACACATTAGATCCCCAGAATTTATTCATCTTTTAACTGGAAGTTTGTACCTGTTAACTAACATTCCCCATTTCCCCAAGCCCCAGCCCCTGGATTCCACTATTCTACTTTCTGGTTCTGTGAGTTCAGCTTTTTGGATTCCACATATAAGTGAAATCATGCAGTATTTACCTTTCTGTACCTGGCTTATTTCACTTAGCATAATGGCCTCCATCCAGGATGCCAATAATAGGATTTCCTTCCTTTTTAAGATTGAATAATCTGCCACTATATGTAAACGTTATCACTTTATATATTCATTAACCAGCAGACACTTAGGTTGCTTCCATGTCTTGGCTGCAAAGAACATAGGAGTGCTGAGATCTCTTGGAGATATCAATCTCATTACCTTTGCATATATACACAGAAGTGGGATTCTTAGGTCATTGTACTTCTATTTTTAATTTGTTGAGAAACATCCATACTGTTTTCCTTAGTGGCTGCACCAATTTACATTTCCACCAAGAGTGCACAGGGTTTCTCTTTCTCCACATCATCGTCAGCACTTGTTATCTTTTGACTTTTTGGTGTACAATATAGTGATTCAACAATTCTACACATTACTCAGCACTCATCATGAAAAGTGTACTCTTAATCCCCTTCCCCTAGTTTCCCCATCCCCCACCCACCTCCCCTCTGGTAACCATCAGTTTGTTCTCTATAGAGTCTGTTTCTCGGTTTGTCTCTCTTTTTTCTCCTTTGCTCACTTATTTTGTTTTTCAAATTCCACATATGAGTGAAACCATATGGTATTTGTTTTTCTCTGACTGACTTATTTCTCTTAGCATAATATTCTCTAGCTCCATTCATGTTGTTGCAAATGGCAAGCCTCCATTCTTTTTTATGGCTGAGTAATATTTCATTGTATATATAAATCACATCTTCTTTATCCATTCATCAGTTGATGGATACTTTGGCTGTTTCCATACTTTGACAATTGTAAATAATGCTTCTATAAACATAGGGGTGCATGTATCCCTTTGAATTAGGGTATTTGTATTTTGGGGACAAATATCCAGCAGTGTCATTACTGGATCATAGGGTAGTTCTATTTTTAATTTTTTGAGGAACCTCCATATTGTTTTCCAGAGTGGCTGCACCAGCTTACATTGCAGCCAACAATGGATGAGCGTTCCTCTTACTCTACATCCTCACCAACACTGTTGTTTCTTGTGTTGTTGATTTTAGCCTTTCTGACAGGAGTGAGGTGATATTTCATTGTGGTTTTGCTTTGCATTTCCCTGATGATGAGTGCTGTTGAGCATCTTTTCATGTACCTGCTGGTCATTTGTATGTGTTTCTTGGAGAAATGTCTATACAGATCCTTTGTCCATTTCAAGTTATTTGGGGTTTTTTGGTTTTGAAGATTTGTTAGGGTTTTTAGTGGTTTTTTTGTTTGTTTGATTTGGGTTTTTTTGCTATTAAGTTGTATGTGTTCCTTATATATTTTGGACATTAGCCCTTTATCAGATATGTTTTGCAGATATTTTCTCCCATTCCATAGATTGCTTTTTCATTTGGTTGATTACTTCTTTGCTGTGCAACATCTTTTTAGTTTGATGTGGCCCTGTTTATTTTTGCTTTTGCTGTTTGTGTTTTGGTGCGAATTCCAAAAAAAAAAAAAACATTTCCAAGATTGATCTCAAGGAGCTTTTCCCCACGTTTTCTTTTTGAAGTCAGTTTCAGGTCTTACACTTAAGTGTTTAATTCATATCTAGATTAATTTTTCTGTGTGGTATAAAATAGGGATCCAGCTTCATTCTTTTGCATGTGGATATCCAGTTTTCCCAGCATCATTTTTTGAAGAGACTATCCTTTCCCTGTTATGTGTTCTTGGCCCCTCGTTAAAGATTAATTAACTGTACATATATGGATTTATTTCTGGGCTCTCTATTCTGTTCCATTGGCCTATCTGTATCTATGTATAAGGATTTACATGTCTCAAATATTAAGTTGACTTATTTCCGTATTTCTTATTTTCTAATCAATACAGGGAAGGCTGTGTCTTTCATCTGAACTCTATTTTAGTTATATCTAGAAATTTTTGTGTGTATGAAATATATTCTAATTTGGTTTGTAACTTTAGTTTTGATGTCTTCCTTAACACAAGACTAGATATATTTTACACATTTTCTGTGGTTAATTTTTAATTTATTAAATTATAGTAAAACAAGATGGTCTGTCTGCATGAGTTCTGATTTTTAGTAACTGAGATTTTTAGCATTAAGTTTTACAACATGTGCAGTTTTGTGAATGGTCTCTGGACTTAGAAAAGAATGTAAATTTTTATGGGGTACAATTATATATTTGTTCACACTCTATTCACACAAACAGAAACATGACAATATTTATTTTATTTTTTAAATTCCCAACTTCCTTCATTATTTTTGTCTGTTTATTTCTGTGTGAAATATATTGTCATGCCTTATAATTATGGATTTATAGTTTGTGTTTCTATCTGGTTTTGCTGTGTCTTGAAGCTATGCTTTTCATGCATAAATTGCTGACTCTCATTTCTTCTTATAGAATTACTAGTTTCACCCTGGGGTAGGACATGATGGAACACAGTTTCTTGGTTGCTTCTGTGAGTTTTTGTCTGTTAGCAGCTGTGGAAGCTATGGCTTGGCTCACTGCTCCAACCCTTGCTACTTCCTGCCCAGAGAGAGTAGAGAGATCTATTTCACACTTAGGAATTTCAATCATTTTTTGTCTGACATTAATATTGTTACACCACATTAATTTATGTTAATATTTCCCTGCTACAGTTTTTCTAATTTATTATTTCCAACTTTTGTCATGTTTTTTTATTTTAGGTATATTATTAGTAAACTTCAGTCTGATAGTCTTTATCATTTCATAGAGAATCTACCTTATTCACATTAATAATGATAGTACATGTGTTTATATTTATTCTTGTCATTTTATGTTTTCTATTCAATAAGGTTTTTTTCTTGTTGTAGTTTTTCCATTTTTCTTTCCTGCCTTTGTTGAATTGATTCCATTTTGTTTGTCAGTTTTTTCTTCTTATAAATCAGAATTTATTCTCCATTTTCTCATGGTTGGACAAATTTTTGACAACATATGTATTGTTCTATTGTTTTCTGAAGAAAACCAACCTCTTTAATTCTGTATGTGGAATTAATTTTAAAGTCAATATTATTTTATACTCAACTCTATTTTAATAGTTTCTTTGTTTAACACTCTTTCTTAATTGCCATTTCTCTTTCTAAGATACTAAAAGAAACTACTGTTTTTTTTTTTCTATTCTCTTCACAACCCTCTGACACCAAAGGTGTGGATTTTCCACCAAGCAATTGTCCAATTCTCAGCAGAATTGACTTGTGCCCCAGACCAGGTATCCCACAATTTAACCCAATTCTGACACAGACCATCTGGAGATAGAGAAGATCCCTCAGGTTAAGGACTCAGTTCCACAGGCTTCCCCCTCCTCCAGATGTCAACCACAAATCCAGGTTATCACCTATGCTTGTGACCAACCAGCTATAAATAAAGGATTCCCATGACCCCCTCCTCAGGTTCCATAATTTCCTAAAATATTTCACAGAACCCAGGGAAACAGTATATTTACTATTATCAATTTATTATAAAAGGATACAGTCAAATGGAAGAGATGTATATGACAAGGTTTGGGGGAGGAAGTTCTGGACACACCACTACCCCAACACATAGATACATTCACCAACCCAAAAGCTCTTCAAACCCCTTTGGTCTGAATTTTTATTCATGCTTCATAATGTAGGCAAGATTGATTAAAGCCTCAAGCCTCTCTCTACTTTCTGGGGTAGGGACAGGGAGGGGTGGGACCTTCCAATCACTTGATTGGCTCCCCTAGCAAGCATCCCATCCTTGGTGTCTTTCCAAATGTACCTCATTGGGTGCCTGGGTGGCTTCGTTGGTTGAGTGTCCGACTTCAGCTCAGATCATGATTTCACGGTTCATGAGTTCAAGCCCCAAATGGGGTTTGCTGCTGTCAGCCTGTCAGTGCAGAGCCTGCTTTGTTTTGCATCCTCTGTCTTCCTATCTCTGCCCCTCCCCCACTTGTGCCTTTCCCCCCCAAAAAATAAATATTTTAAAAAAAGAAAAAACAAAATAAAAAAAAGAAAAAAAAGTCACATCATTAACATAAATTCAGTTGTGGTTGATAGGGGCTTGTTATGAAAAAAGATGTTCCTTCACCTTTATCACCCCAGAGCCTGATTTGCTATGGTCATTTTCTCCCTCTAACTCAAGAAATGTTTGGCTGGCATACTCTTAAGAGGGTCTACTCACTAAGAATATAGTTCCAAAAAGAGCAGAAGCAAATAACGCTGTTTTATACTCAAGTTCCAAAATGCCACCACAGTCAATTCACAACACAGAAGTTCTGGCCCTAAGTCTGCACGGGTTCCCTTCCCACACCCTTCCTACACAGCTGCTGTGTCTGTGCGTATTCATGTCTGCCAGGTACTTGCACTCTAGCTTTGCAGATGTTGTCAGTTTGAAGTGTTTGAATAAGAGTGATGCCCACAGCACAAGTTCAATTTCTATCAGCTTCATATCAATTTCATATCAGCTGATCATATCAGCTATCAATTCCATATCAGCTGATCACAGATCTTGATAAAGGGACCCCTATTGAGGTGACCTCTTCTACAATTACTCCACTCCATTACTATATACCCTTTGAGACCAGACCCATCAGAGGCACCATGAGGTAGACCAAGGCAGCTTTCCTTCTGGTTGGTTATGTGGAAAAAGTTCAAATGCTATTGCAATATTAAGTTTTTTGCTTAGGCTGATGGCTAAGTTGTCCATCATACTGATGAGGCTACTCTCCTAACTCCAAATATCCTGTCCTTCCATGCCATGACCAGATATTTCCTCTTCTCAGAGTGCCTTGGTCCTTCCTGCCAAGCCACACAGATTCTCCCCAGACTTCTACGAGCAGCCAATGTCATGCTCATTCATGAAGTCTTCTGGAAATGACCCTGCTCATAGTCACTTGTCTGAATTCCTGAAATAGTCACCTAATTTTTTTAAAAATGCCTGCCTACCTAACTCATGTTTAAATCTCTGCCACTAAAGAGTAAGCTCCCTGAAAGCAAGGACACTGTCAATTGTCTTTTTTCTACATATTCAGCATCAAGCATGACTCCAGGTGAGGAATAGGCTTCAGTATGTTTTGCATAGGGATACAAATACCCTGATGCAGAGAACAAATTCAAGAGCTGAACAGGTGTAGAAATGTGGGGTTAGCATCAGGGTCTCTGTGTCAAAGTCAAGAGTCCAATGCTAAAGTCAAATCCAGGAGATACACAAGCCTAGATACAAGAGAGTTTGGCAGACAAAGGGTAGAGTAGTCTGGAAAACCGCTTCATCATGCCTCCATGTAAACTGTCTACTGTTCCTAAAGATCTCACACAGAGGGGCCCTGAACCACTTTGCTGGCATTTGCAGCTCTCACCATTGAAGTTCCCATTCCTATTTGGTTCACCCCTGTGTATTTACTCATTACAGGAGCAAACGTTGTTAACATGTTCCCCTATCATTGTGCCCAGAGATACCACATCCATATTGGCTTAACACGTGCATGTAACTGGCACGTCTCCTCAGTTCTTGCAGCTCCATTCCCAAAACCAGTCAGATTATCAAAGGACCAACACCACAGCCCCTTGCATTTACTACCAACAAGTGCTTATTACATCGCTTGCTGACCTCCAGTTTGTGAGCAAGAAGAAGGCACCGAATCACTGTGTCTTTTTTCTCTCTTTACATCCCAAGAGCATGGCATGATGGTGTCCAGCCCAATACCTGGGAAAGCACCTCACTCATTTATCAGCATTAAATATCTGCTCAATGGAAAGATGGAGTCTGGTATAATTCTCATTCTCAAAATAAATTTTGAATTTTCTAGACCACTTTTATGTACAGAAAATTCTTCAATAATCCCTTCACCTGGGCCCACCAACATCTGTCAAGCCTCACTGACTTGCTTCTATCAGACCTTCTTTCCCAAACTGAAGATGAGTCCATGGGGAGAACATCTACTTAGAGACAGAAAGGGGAAGAGCACCCAGAGACAGAGACGGCAAGGGAGTGGTCAGAGGAGCCAAGGAAACTGGAAAGCATGTGAGTCCTGGTGTACAGACAAGAAAGGATTACCAAAGGCAAGGTGCCCATCAGCCATTTCAGGAGAACAATGGGTTTAATAATGGGGGAGTCACTGACATCCTCTAAAAAACAGTGTTGGTAGAAGTTGGAGACAGGTTTCTTCTTGCAAAGGAATGAGCTGTGGCTGGCTGATGAAAAGCAGAATAAAAAGATAACATGTTCAAGAGCTGAAATAAAGGTAAGAATAGAATTATGGCACAATGTTGAAGAGGAAATAGGATGTGTAATAAAATGAAATGGCAAATGTACCCTCAACCCCACTGGAAGACAGTGATCTTAAACCCTGTTGTATTCTGATGTGACTGCTATATGCAGTATTGGAGGATATGGGTTTTCCAAAAGGAAACTTAGAGAAAGGAAGAGTCAACCTGTGGCACTCAAGCATTATTTTATTAGAGGAGTAAACAGATAGCTTAAGCAAATGGCCAACCAGTTGAATCCAGTGCACAGAGGCGTTTAGCTGACACAGTGATTTTTAATATATGAATACCTTTCAGGTAAGATAAGAGCACTCTTCTTGGAAACAGGCCTTACTGCTACCCATTGTATTAGAACATCTGCCTAGTTTATATATGTATGTTATTTGCTTGGCCAACCTTGAAACCATTTGAGCTTCGGGACCCTACCTTACAGGATCCAAGGAATGAAAATGTAAGTATTGATTAGGTACCTTAAGGCATTCAATGACTGAGAATTTAGACTGGGGTGGGGTGAAGATAAATATAAAAGAGATATTTATTCTCTTAAAACTAACAAAATACAAAGGACCAGGAGGAAGGGGGAGTGAGGGTCTTCTCTCTGGTCCTGGTCTGAGAGTCAGCAAAGTAGCTGCTTTTTTAACTGCATGCTTTCCAGCCATCCCTGGGGCATGGGTAAAGTGTGGGAAGCTCCAAGGAACGGGTTTTCCTAGGGGGTAGAGGTAACTTTGGTATCATAGTAAGTATGCCAAAGTGAATAAAGGGAGCATCACTGGGGTTTCTATGATGCTGGCAGATTACATGTTTTTCAAATACTGCCTTTCTTGCAAGGAACTCAAAGTTATACAACTACCACAGAAGGGGGCCCAGTGTGGAGGGCACACTCTGTATTCCTTCCTATGCCCTTCTTTGCCCAGTACCAATCCTTTCATATCCTTAATATGATCATTAATACCCAGTAAAAGATGACTGGTAAAAATTTTTTTTTAAGATGCTTTTCAGTTACTGGTGTCTGGAAGGTTGATGCAGCCATCAAACTGGATCATTTTATAGCAGATAAAACTTCTGGGGGCATTTCCATTCTTGGGCCCCAAAGAATAGGCAGAGCTGTGGTTAGCCAGGTCTCAGCCACTAAAGGACATCTGGTCTACCACTCTGCATACTTAAGCCCAGAGTAGCATAAGTCAGGGATTTCTGGGGAGTCTCAGGGAGAGATAGAAATGTCTAAGCTTGAAATCATTGAAGCAAAGAGCCTGAAGCAGAGGAGGAGAATCCACCTTAATTAGTGTGACATGGAGTGGTGGGTTCTGTTACATTCCAGCTCAGACTTTCAAAGGGCCTTTCCCTTCATATCATGGTTACTCTGAAAAGGTGTCCAAGTGTTACACCCTCCATTCTGGCCAAGGGGCATGTGGGTTTCATGGTTTGGCAGAGAGTGTTAAAATGGTATGGTCCAATAAATGGGAACTGGGACAAATGAAGGGTGGGCGGCATGCCAGATGTGGAAAAGAGTGACTCCAGTTTGGACATATGACAAGCAATAAGCTAACCACTTCCACTGTTACCACACTTCCTTTCTTCCACACACTTTCTTCCAGTGACACCACAAGAGACAATTCTGGCTCTGATGTGCTTTGCTGTGCACCTAGTCTTTTTCTAGAGGCAGATTTCAATATGCACAAAGCATACTCACACACACTCGCGCACGCGCGCGCACACACACACACACACATACACACCAAGGAAATTCACCCAAAGTAAAATGTTTAGAAATCACAATAATGTAGGGAACAAATTCCCGGAAATAGACTCTGAGGTCAGTGGAGGAATGTATGGCATGTTTTGTGGTAGGCAAACTGGCACTCAGAGATGGTGTGTGATTCCCACACTTACTGCTCCACAGGACTCAGGATCTTTAAGTTCTGGGTTCATGGATCATAAAGTACAGAATGTCCCAACTGGAATATAAGGTTCCAGCTAGAAGTTAAGGGAAGAACACTAATGTCTATTGAACATCTGTGCGGCCCAGAGTCAGGCATGTATCTTCATATCCATTATCTTATAAAATAAGATACTTTCTTCATTCATTTGGCAGATGAGGAAACTGAGGCTATAGGTACAAAAGATTAGCATTTCTATACCAGCTCTGAAAGAAGGAGTGGGAACAGCAGAGGGCCTGGATGCTCTGTGGGTCCATAAGGGAGTGCCCTGGCATCAAGGACAGCATGAGCACAAACAGGCATTCTTCCAAATCTTTTTGCTCATATTCCTTTAGAGCAAAAGGGACACAAAGTGGGTTATGTGGGTTTGGGAAGACTCCAGTCACAAATCAAGTTCTGAGTTAATGGAAAACTTATTAGAGAAATCTTGACTTTCAATAATGAAATTAAAAGTTTATGAAAGTAGTGCAATTGATTGTCCTCGGAATGAACCATAATTTACATTTAATTACAAAGGCAGTGCTCAGATTGGGAGCCGTGCCAGTTAAGCTACTTGTTTCTCCTCTGCTATATTTCAGGGCTTTGCAGCCCTAAGGAATTGGTTTTCAAAAAAAATGTACATCTTTATGGTGGATTTAAATAGCACCCAGTATCTGTATGAGTCAACTATTAGATGCCTACTGAATAAAGATCCCAAGAGAAGCACAAGCAACATTTGACTCCTTCATTCCCAGAAGTCTACCATATTTCTGCAGAGAAAGCACAGGGACAAACAATTGTTATATATTCCTGTGTGCCTGGCATAAATAAATGAGTAGTCAGGAAGGGAAATATCAGCATGGACTGGCATTTTCAAGGAGGATTTGGGATTCGAGTTTAATAAGGTTCTCTACTTAAAATATAAATCCAGGGTACCTGGGTGGCTCACTCAGTTAAGTGTCCAACTCTTGATCTCAGCTCAGGTCATGATCTCACAGTTTGTGGTTCATGAGCTGGAACCCTGCATCTGGCTCTGAGCTGACAGCATGGAGCCTGCATGGGATTCTCTCTCTCCCAATCTCTCTCTCCCTCTCTCTCCCCTCCCCCATTCACACTTTTTCTTTCTCTCTCAAAATAAATAAATAAACTTTAAAAAAGTAAAAATAAATAAAATATAAATCCAAGTATGATACTGCCTCCAGTTAAAAGCTCTCCAGTAACTCTACATTCCCCACAAGCTTAGGCATAACCTCTTAGCATGGGGTGAAAGCTCTCTCTGTGAAGCATATTCTGTCCAGCACCATATTTCATGTCTCTTCATGTGTCAGACATCATAACCCAGCAATACCAACACAGTGATGCTGCTTATCCAAATATATCTTTATACTGTTCTCTTTGTATGTCCCCCATCCCATTTGCTCCATACCTAAACCTGGATAACCTGCTGCCGTCCTCTACACATTGGGAAAGAGCATCAATACATAACCATGTCCATGTTGTCCCTGCTCAGTGCTGTATTGTCAGCCTCACCTATACCACTGTTGACTCCTCAGAAACACCTTATGGTTGGATGTGGCTGAGACAAGTCTCCTAAACACTCCCCTCTGATCCAGGCTCTCCAAGGCAGCCCCACAGGGAAGCTCTCCCAAGGAAGCTCTGCATGGTCACATGAAGCCTGGTGTATAGGGTGCTACTCCTAAAAGAAGCACATCTTCCTGGGCTCATCACATTGCAGCAGAAAGCCCATATAAAGCCAGCATCTAGTGCCTTTGAGCTCTGATGCCTGGAAAGCACCAAGGTACCTTTTCTTAGAGTCAGCCTGAGTGATTAGAAGGAGTTTGGCACTGTAGATACCTTGGGTTAGATCCCACTTGTACCACTTAATAGTTGGGTTACTTGGGTAAACTATTTGTGTCGTCTTCAGTCTCCCTATATGTGAAATGGGAGCAGGAGAATTAAGTACCTCTCACAGCATATCAGTGACTTGTGCTAAGTACCTAGTCTCTGGCTGACACTCAGAAAAAAGGCAGCTCCATTCTGTGTAGTCAAAGACCCCATGGGTGAATGCTGCTGGCTGCCCAGAGTCTGCAGCCACAGCCCCAAACAAGGTCATCCCTGATGCTGACTAAGCTGGTCCTGAGGAGCCCAGTTTCCTGGACTTGCTTTCTCTTCCCCAATGCCATTTTCTTGATGTCCCTCCTGTCACCACCTGTGGCACAGATGGGAACTACAGGTGGCCATTTCAGGACCTGCTTTTCTCTTGGGTGCTCCTGGATAGTGGGATGTGGGTGGAACACTTCTGAAGCTGCCACTGAAGAATTGTTTTGGATTTTAATACAGGTTAAAGTTGGTCCTAGGCTTCTCAGGATACAAACACCAAAGGCCCCAGTGTAGATTTTGCCATGCCAAGCATTATTTCTAAAGCAGCCTATGGTTGCTGGTTCAGAGGAAGCTGTGTAAACAATCCCGGGTATGATTCCCTGGGCACCAAGGTGCCAGACAGGAAGGACTACCAGTGTTCCAGGCTCTGTCTACCCAGTGCCTGGGAATCCAGGTGGGACAAGCAAGTTCTCTTATGGAGTTCCTCCCATCTGTCTATATCAGCCACTCTGCAGATAAGTTGCATCCTCCTTTTGGTAGGATGCATCTTATTGTTCAAGGTCTGCAGTACCCACAGAGTGAGGATGCCAACACAGACCTGTAGTCTGAGCCAGCAAACCATGCCCACCAGACAGAAAGGCAAGAGAGAGACACAGAGAGATGGTGAGGAGGTAGACACAAGCTGGAGCTGGACCTCTGGCCCAGGGACTTCTCTTGGACTTCAGACCCTAAGATCCAACAGCTTTTCAGCATCTCTACCTGCAGGTCCAAAAGAGCATGTGTCTACCTGATCTTATCCAGAACTGGGCTCCTCCAGGGTCCCCTGGCACCATGCATGGACTACCTAACAGAAGTAGCCTGAGCTAACCTGGGATCCCCAGCAGCAGACATGGGCAATTATCATAGAGAATCCCTTCCTGTTTTTCCTTAATTCCAGAACTCTGAGATGGTTCAGGATGACATTATGTCCAAACCAAGATTCGTTTTTCCCAAGATGATATTTAAATTGATGCCCCTGGGCAGGGTGCTTCTTCTAGAACCAAAGGTAAAGTCTTACTGAAAGGAGGTTCTTCCCCTTTCCACCCAACATGTGCCCCACACCCTAGACCTGGAAAGGCAAGACCTTCCTGTGCCAACCTCAGCTGACTTTGCTTAAACCATAGGTTTCCCCGCTGTGGCACTTCTTTCTCTCACCTCCTGCCCAGTAAGGCTGCTAGCTTTTGGGACACAGCCTGAAAGGTTCCAAAACCCTAGGCTGAGTCCCCCTTTCTGGCTTCCTCAAACACCACACCACTCTAAGGATCAGATTTTGGTGCTCTGAGTGTCACCTTCCTCCTCAGAAAAGGGAAAACCATGGTGTCAAACCCACAGGGAAGTTTTCCCAGATGACACCTGCTGCTTGTCACACTCCTGTCCCTTTCGGGAGGACATCCGCACCCAGGGACAAGTGGAACCAATGGACTGGTAGAAGGGAATGATTTCATTTGTATATGTATGCTGTGCCCCCACAGTACCAGTATGGAGGAGTTGCTTTTAATCAGTGTTTCAAGGCATCTTCCTCCAGAGGAAAAGGAAGGATGTGCTGTGGTGCAAGAAACACTGTACTGGTAATTAGGAGTGCATTCAAGTTCCAGGCCTCCACATCTTCTCCTGCACCCCTATGAGTCCCTCAGAAAAGGAGGACTGGGCAACCCATCTCCAGCTCTGATCCAGGCCTGCCATCCTATTAATCAGAGACACAATCAGGATTCATTTGTATGATGGTTTTCATAACTGGGACATTCAGAAGATATGATCCTTCCAGGGCAGAGCCAGAGCTGGCAGTGCCCAGATTTCCACTCTGACACTCCTGTGGCACTGAAGACCAGAGCCTCAATAGGGTTGGAGCACCATGCTTCATTGCACCAATTCATTCATTCATTCAGGGTGCAGGGTGCTGCATGCCTTACCCAATGATGCTAACTCTAAGGACCTACTGTCCAGTGAGGAACAATGACAAATAGGTACAGCCATGAGTGCTACAAACAAAATGACACCTTCAGAAACACACTTTGATATTCAACTAAAAGAACCAGATAAGTTGTGTGGTGTGTGGTTCTTCACTCAAGGTTGGATAAGAGTTAACCAGAATTATACATCCAGGGTGTGCATTTCTGAAGAGCAGTGTGTGAAAACATTTGGGAGGTAAGGGATACTTTAAACCATACATAATGTTAAATCCAATTTCTCCTACTTAATGTAAACTGATTCCATAACAAACCAGGACTGGGGTGGGGGTGGGGGGAATGAGAGGGGAGGGGCAGTGTAGTTCTAAACCTAAGGCAGTCCACTGCAGCAGTGACAAAGGCACAGGGCAGTGCCATCTGGTTTTGACACTAAGATAAGTTCTGTGAAACTCAAAGTCATGCTGCTCCTTTCCAGAACCTTCCTCTGTCAGAGTCAGTAGGACTCCTGCAGTCAGCCTAACAGGTGAGGTGTTAGGCTGAGGAGGAGACAGAAATAATGCCAGCCTGAACTGACTACTACATTAAAAAAAGAAAAGGGAAATCAAGTACTAGTAATTTAAAGATCATAATTACTAGAAGTGACTGCAAGAGAGTGTTTCTAAGCACAGGTCCTGAAGGGCCTGTTTTAATAAATTGATAAGACCTATTTTCAATTAGCTCAGCATTTGTATAACAACAATTAATTTCCGTAAAGTCCTTAGACAAACAGAGCTTTGTTAATTAGGTTAGTTGCCCCTTCTGCAGTCTTCATCCCGCTTAATTGTGCCTGGCAAATGCTTTTTGTCACACACCAGGCCACCATATTATTCAAGCATGCTTCTGAGCTAACATCAGCTTCTAGCAACAGACATTTACTGCCAGCCTGGAATATGCCAGACCTGGTGCGGTGGGGAATGCAGGGATTATTAACTCACGTGCATTGCTGTGACTTGCCTGAGGCCACACACCTAACAAGCAACACAGCTGAGACCAGATACAGACCTGGTCACCCCTGGACCAGTGCTCTTTCTGCCAGCCTCTGAATCATCACACTTTCTGTACTGAGGAATTTGACTGCTTTCTGACATGTACTAAGTAACCCCCTTAAGGACACCGTCTCTGCCAGTGGTTAGCAGAGTTTGGATCTAAGCCCAGAGGGTTCCTATGCCAGGTCTAATGCCTTCTTCCTGCTCCTTTCCAGGTATTCACATTTACCTGTAAGCCAGGTAGCATGTGGGATACCACAGAAGAAGGAAACTAAGAGATGGCAAACTATCCCCAGATAGTCATCCTTCCTCTAACTCTTTCAGGAATAGAACCTTCCAGTAACCACCAGGTATAAACTGCCGTTCTGCCTGCATTTTGAGCTAAGTGTCACCCCTGACCTATGTGCCATCACATGGCCCTGGTGAGATGCAGCATGGAGGCTTGCAACTTCCAGAGTATTTCCTTAAAAGGAAGTTGTTTGTCCTCTATTCCCTCTCCCTCTTTTCTTGGGCAGGAATGGAGATATGGTGATGTGGGGCAGCTTAGTCTTTGGCAATGGAGATAGGCTCAAAAGAAATGGTGAGCGACAAGACAGAAAACACCTGGGTCCCTGGATGACTCCACATAGAGGCTCACCTATCGGACCACCTACCAGCTACCACTTTTATAGGAGGGAAACACAGTCCCTCTGTCTCTTGAAAGCCACCATCATTTAGTCTCTATTAAAGCTGACTTTATAAATATGGGCTGACTGATGAGGAGCTTTGAATCTATTTGAAGAAATAGGATTTACATCAAGGATTCAATAATTGTGTTTGGTTTCTTCCATTTGCCCCACCAAAGCTACCCTCCACCATCGTCCCCTCTGATCTCCCTGGAAAATGATCGGTATAGACCCATGATTTGGCTTCCAGTCTGGCTCACGGATGGAAGGCCCTATAGGAAAATGGAGGGCAAAGAAAATGGAGGGCTGCTGTGCCTGGGCTGCATTATTTACCAAAGATAATTTCCTAAAGGTGGTCTTCTGCAGGTACAGTTGTCAGTGACAGTCAGCTCTTTGCTCAATGAGAAATTGTCATTGAGCAAATTGGTCATTGTTGCATGTGTTATTTCCCAAGATGTGTAGAGATCAAGGACTTGATTCCAAAATGTGTACATCTAATGGTACAATTCCAGACACCGAGACACTTAAATGAGACGCTATCGGGTAGGATGGCAGGAAGAGGGAGTGTTGTCACCTGTTTCCACAGTGTGTAGACGGGAGCCCAACAGAAGTCACTCTCAGGCAGCATGCCCCAGAGTACAGTCTTGAAGCAAAAGGGATCAATTGGACAATGGGCTTGGGGATACCAGGTGTCTTCTCCCTCTTGGAAGATCTTTGGAAAGAGGATCCATTTGCTTTCCATTGTTAACACTGATATTTTTTTTAAATGTATTTCTCTGCCTCTTGACCCCTTCTCATACCTCTGCCCTCATTCATGGAGATTTGGTCACACTGGACTCCTTGCTGTCTTTCAATAGAGCCAGCATGCTCCCCTCTGGCTCGCACTCCCCACTTCACTCTGCTGCTCCCTCTGCTTGCCACACTCAGCCCCAAGATCTCTCCAAGACTCCCTCCCTCCCTTCTTTCTCATCTCCATAAAATCACACCACACCCTGTGTCACTTTCCTGCCCATTACCCTGCTTTCCTTCTTCATTGCAATTAACAATACTCAACATGTTCTACATCTATTGTACATACTACATACATACTAATCGAAGCAACATGAGAGCAGGGATTCTGTTTTGTTGTTTTTTGATGGCTGCATCCCCAGTGCCTAGTGCATCATTTGACCCAAAGAAAACCCTCAAGAAATATTCACTAAGTAAATTAGTATCCCTGCCTTCCTGGACATTAATAGATGGCATATGGCTTAGCTTAGCTTCCGGCCCCATGGCTAACATTTAAGGGAGGCACAAGGTAGTGGTTAAAAGCATGACCTTGGAACTATCCTACACAGCTTTCAGATCTTACTTTAGCCACTTGCCATGTGATTTGGGTACCCAATTTAACATTTTCAAAACTCCTCTCTTCATCTAAAAAATGAGACATTGAAAACAATCAATAAATGGTTTTATCCTAATATATATGTTTGTTGCATCTTCTGTGTTTTATCAGTATTTTATATTTTTCCTCATAAGTCTGTGAAGTGGATCTTCATATATTTATATATTTTGTTAGTTGCATAAAATTCATGATTGTTATAGCTGCTTAGTGGATTGTGCCTTTTGTCATTGTATGTCTTTGTCAATAATAATACTTTCAGACTTGTACTCCATTTTTTTCCTGTTATAAACATGACAACATCAGTTTTCTTTCAGTTAAATTCTGACTTAAGGAACACATCCCTTTATTGATATGTTTTACTGCCACTAACGGTAACTTAAGATTGAATATGCATGTTTAACTTATATTTTTCTTAAAAATACTATGGTAATTCTACTCTGCTTTCTCCATCCTGAAAATAAAATCAGTTTGCTTCCACTTTCTGCTAAATGTGCCATTTTCATCCTCCATATTATTTTCATCTAGTATTTTATGCATCTTACTTTTAAACTCATAGGGGGAAAATCACTATTATTATTTACTGTTAATCTGATTTAGATTTATATATGCAATTATTCTGTTTGCTACATATTGCTTTTTTTTTTTTAAATCCCAACACTTCCTTAAACTCAACAATCTTCATGCTGAAGCACATTAATTAGTTCTTTCAGAAAAGATACTTGAGTAAAAAATTGTCATAGTCCTTGTAGGTTTGAAAACCTTTACGTTTCCCTTATTCTTGGATGATACTTTGTTCGGCATCGCGTTCTTATTACCTTCATCCCTTCTCCTACCTTCTGAAGAATTGTGTATCTGACAGGAAGTGACTGCCAATCTGAAAGTAATTTTTATTTCTGTTTAATGTCTTTCCTTCTTGGTAGTTTTTAGGATTTTCATTTTTCACTTCCTGTTCCACAGTTTCACCCTGATGTTTCTAGAAGAGTTTCTTTTCTTCCTGCTTAAGGCTTAATGTGCTCTTTCAGCGTAAGACTTGTGTGTCTTCTTCAGATATTGTCACTTTTTCATACCCACTAATTACTGCTTCAAGAATTTTGGTTATATTTACTCTTGAGTTTCTCATTCTGGCCTCAATGTCTTAGATTATCTTCCTCACTTTCTTTCCATATAGAATTCTGATATATTAGCTCTTTCCTCCTATTCAGTAATTCTCTCTTCAGTTACACTTAGACTACTGTATTATTTATCTATTGACAATATTGTTTTCTTCAATTTCAATAACTATATATTTAACTTTTACAATTATTATTTGATCCTTTTCCTTAGTTCCCTGTTTGTTTTCATAAATGGTCTTCAAATGTTTAGAGGCTCTCTCCTTTACTTTGTCTCATTTAATGTTTACATTTATTTGCTCTATTGCTTCTAGTTCCTCAGGAGTAAAAACTACCATTTTTTCATAATACCAATTCTCTTTCATAACATTAGGTTTCCTCATTTACCTTGACTTTTTGTCTATGAGCTCATCTTCAGCAAGAGTTACCTTTTATAGGAATCCAGGGTGTGCTCTGAAATATAAAAATGTTCCTATGGAAGCATTTGCTTCTGCGAAAGCCCTATAGTGTCATGAGACCAAATTTTACAAGTCTTGTGTTTTTAAAACACCATAGCATAAATTAGTGTGAATTGAAGTCCCACACCTTTGTGTGACAGAGGCTTGGATTTCTTTTTCTCAAAGGTGACCTTTTATACCATAACCATAGTCCATTATGGGTGGCTGTTTCCATATTACAACCCTAGATTAGACAGTCCCTTTCCATGCACGTCATCACCTAGCGCCCAGTTCCAGCTTTCACAATGCATAAGGCCTTGAACCTTAATGTCAATCTTTACACAGCATTAAAGCCCCTGTCCTGAGATGTCAATTCAGTCCCTATGGGTTCTGAAGCTTCAATACTAGCTCTCCTTTATGACTTTGAGTTCCTGCTTTGTTTACAGCTCCTAATGATTTCCCATTCTTGAGGTGAAACTTGGGTGCTTCTGGGGGCAGTTTTTATGTTTTTGTTTTTGTTTTGTTTTGTTTTGTTATTTGATCTGTCTTGGAAAAATGAGCTCAGACTTGTAGTCAAGATAATAAGCTGACATCTCTACTTGGATTTCTAACAGACATCTCAATCTCTCCTCCAACTGTAACCTGATCTCCACTGGTTTTCCCTATTTCAGCAAACCAACAGTCAGCCAGTTGCTTAGAGCAAGAGGAATGAAGAAGGTTCACCTTTGCATGGTCTAATGCCTTGACCAGAAATTTGAGCTCAAAACAATGGCAGTTGCCATTGACTATGCTGTCAATCAACCCACATTTCTCATTATCCTCATATAGTAATATTATCCCATTTTCAAGATGATAGGCCACACTTGCAGTATACTGGAATACCCTGTGTTCTAGGCCTGGATAAACATTCCGGAAAAGAAACATTAATTGGGCATTCCTCAACCTCAAGAAAATTCTGCTGGTTCCTAATAATCACCATTACATTTACTAGGTTATCACAGCCATTTATTTAATTTCACTAGAAATCATCAAACTCTCTGATCTGAAACTTGTAAAATCTATTTTTACCCTCCTTTCAAAGATGGATATAATATAAACATGTTGGCATCTTCTGGAAACTCTCCGTTGCTCTAAATTTTATCACAGATTATTATGGTTCTATAACAGTGGATTTATGATCCTATTGATGTTTGTATTCTGGGTCCTGATTTGTGTTGTTTTGAGGCTGGGTCCTCTGCCTCTTCACCATGCTACATCTATCCTTTTCATTGTGTACATTCTGCGTTTTTTAACGAAATAATGGCAGTAAAACAGGAATTGAGATATTGTGCTTTCTCTCTGTCACCTTCTAACATTATACCATATGCCATCAACAGTTAGATTCTGTCAACAAAGCTTCTAAAATCCTCTTTTAAAATACCCATAACACATTTTTCATTTATGAAATCCCTCTGATCTTTCCCTTCCTCAGAATCTTACTCTAGATTTGTGCCATGCTTTGGCGTTTATTATACTAACTCCTTTTTAGCCTGCATGAATCCATCTCAGGATGGCCCTCTCCTATCCTTGTCCTTCTAAGTCTCTTTTCTTGGCTTCTCTTCTTTGGACCCCTGATCTAAGAGTGCCTGGGACTCAAACCTTGGACCTCATTCTTTCTCTGTCAACACTGTCCCTCAAGGTGTTTGCATTCAGTCCTATGACTTTTAATATCAGGTATACTCTGACAACCATACAATCTATCTATCGGCTCATATTCTCACCCTTTAAGACCAAATTCATTTGCTAACCACATATTTGACTTCTTTATTTTGATGTCTAACAAGTGTCCCGATGCCCACCCCCAACAGCACCTGGTCTCTCTGTGTTCCCCCAGTTTAATAAATGATGTCAACATTCAAACTCAAGACAAAATCTTAGAGTCAACATTGTAACTACTTTCCCTTATATTATATATCCAATCCACTAGCTAATCCTGTCCCTTCCACCTTCAAAAATATATTCGAAGTCCAATATTTTCTCTACCTTATCTCTTACCTTTACAACTTGGCTTGCCTGCCTGATTCCACTATTGCTCTATGATTCATTCTCCACACAGGAGGTTTTTTTCCAGTCTTCCCCATGCTCTACAGGACCCTAAATGGACATTCCCTGTCTACCTCCCCATTTCATCTCACAGAACAGTTCCATTCATAGTGACCTGCTTTGCCCTTTTCCTGGAATGTTATTTCCAATATAGCAAATCTTCCTCCCTTTATCCAAATTTGGGCTCAGAAGTCACTTCCTCAGACAGCTAAAATCATAAGCCCTGACTAGCCCTTTATTGCTTCATAAGTCTTGTCACTATCTCCTGTATAATTATATTACATGGAATTTGTGTACTTGTCTATGTCCATCCCACCATTAGAAAGTTAACTGTCCAAGAGGCACCTGGGTGTCTCAGTGGGTTAAGCAACTGACTCTTGATCTGGACTCAAGTCATGATTTCATGGTTCATGAGATCAAGCCCCTCATCAGGCTCCATGCTGACAGTGTGGGGCCTGCTTGGGATTCTCTTTCTCCCTCTCTCTCTGTCCTCCCCCCACTCGCACACATGCACACATACTCTCTAAATAAATAAATAATAAATGTTTTTTTAAAAAGTAAGTAAACTGCTGGAGGGAAGGGACCTTGCCATTTCCAGGTCCCCGTTGTATTCTGAGAATCCAGAGCAGTACCTACATGTAGCAGGCCCTCCTTAAACATGTGTTGACTTGAGTTGTTCTATTCAGCAGATGATTTCAATATACCACCTGAATCTGTCTGCTGCAAAGGGCTGGATATGCAAGTAAGAGGGAAGAAGAAACTCCAGCCAGGATGCTGGCTCACCTGCTGAGTGGATCCTGGGCATCTTTGAGAGCTGAATGTTCATGGGCCTTGTAAGTGATGGGGAAAGGAAAATTAAAACACAACTAAGAAGCCAAACACTCAGGCATTTGGGGTATGGACATGTGTTGCTCATTTCAAAGGATACCTAAGGCAATACTGTCCAGCTAGGAATACTGCTTGGTTAAAAATATTCTGGACCCACAAATCATTAATGCAGTCTAGTGTAACCCCTATAAGGAGAATATAGCTCCCTGGTCAATGATCTCCATCCAAAGGAAGGTTTGGTTTGACCCCTGGATAATGCTTGTTATAAGATTTACATGAGAACCACTGTCTCATTAATATGCTCAGAGAAAACCAAGTGGCAGTTTCACTCAAAAAATGCATATTCAATCTGAAAACTCATCAGCAACCTCATGGCAACAAATCAATGTGTCACGCAGCTCCCAGAACTTAGAAAATGCCAGAAGCTCAGGCCAGACCATTTTTATTATAAGTATTACCTTTGACAAGTCTCCAAAGCACAGTCTGGCTTCTGTGACATGTAGGGCCAGGGCCCGGGATGGAAACACTGGTCTTGGAAAATTACTTTGTATAGTATAGTATTAAAGACTGATATAAAAAACATGGATGACAGGTTGAAAGGAGAACTGACAGTCTGCCATCTAGCTTTTCCAAATTATAGAAGAAACATAGAACTTTCAATTGGTGGTAAGTTTAGAAGCCAACAGCAAGTACAGAAGATCCATCTGAAACACCTCTCTCTGAGACCCATCCAGACTCAGCTTCAACATCCTCAGGGAAGGTGACTCAAAATATCTTGGAGTGACATCTTCAAGACTGACTTCCAATGACGAAAGTAGCCAAGTGTTCCACAATGGTGTTCCACCACACTTTTCCAGCATTGCTGAAGAGGTAAGTCTCAGAGTCAGATGTCCCGGGTTGGGCTGCTGTCCACACTACACATCCTGGATGTCTGCCGCAGCATAGAAATCCACATCACTCCACGCCCATTTCTGTGCTGCCCAGCTTGGACCTCCATGCCCTCTTGATGACCACAGTGGCCTCCTAATGATCTCCCTGCCTTTATTTGTCACCATTAATCCACTCTTCAGCCTACCAGCCTTTTCTTTTCATTTTTTTTAATTTAATAGCAAATTTAAAGGTTTTTACTTTTCTTTTGAATATCATATGCAAGGTTTTTAATTTTTTTTCATGTCATATGTAAGATTTTTAATTTTTTTTTAAATTTCATACCATAAAGTATAAAAAATACAACAGTCCTCTGTACACCCCTCTAGTGGGAAACTAAAACAAAACCTGAACTGTGATCTCTGAAGTATTGTGAATTTGGCTATAACACCATTGGCAACTGGCTTTCTATTCCCCAAATCCCCAGCAGGCTAGCTACACAAGATAGCACAGTACATTTCATTAGCCTCTCAATAATGTGACACCACCCACATTACAGGACTGATTGTTTTTTAGAGACAGCTTATTAGTGTATTATCATTGTGTTCTATCTTATTTTATGATTTTTTGGGCACTTAGATTTATGTGACAAATTACCATGCTCACATTTCTATCTCTCAATTTTTCAGTCTGGCTGTTCTGTTTTCAACTGACTGCTTACAATGGAAGATGATGTTCATTGCTGCTGACTCCTGCTCTATATGTGGAGTGGACTCTTTCCATCCTGACTTGGTCCAACTTTGTTCCATTACAACTTTAGTTAGATCAGTATTTGATCTAGCTATTAGTATGTTCTTCACAGATGAGCCATGTGGTATACTATGATTACTTTTTATTTCCTGTAAAAACCTTTGCTTTCCCTGGGGTTAATATTTACTTTGTCATTATATTCACTCAGGTTTCTTTGTGCTCTTGCTCTGTTATAAATCTCCTCTGAATATATCCAAGCATATCATCATGAAGAATCTCTACTAGTGCTTTCCTTTCTGACAAATGTTTTTTTAAATCTTATTTTTAACTTCTGTTATGTAAATTTTCTAACGCACATAAAAGTAGAGAGAATGATACAAATCCACATACATATAATTTTGCTGGAATATTTTAAAGAGAACCCCAGACATCATATCATTTCATCTATAAATGTTTTGATATGTATCCCTAACTTACAAGTACTTTTTAAAAATATAACCACCATGCCTAGACACACACACACACACACACACACACAATGGAATATTACTCAGCCATAAATAAGAATGAAATCTTGCCATCTGCAACAACATGGATGGATCTAGAGAGAATTATGCTAAGTTAAATGAATCAGTCAGAGAAAGACAAATACCATATGATTTCATTCATATGTAGAATTTAAACAACAAAACAAATAAACATATACCAAAAAAAAAAAAAAAAACCAGACTCTTAAATACAGAAATAAAACTGATGGTTGCCAGAGGGAAGGTGGGTGAGAATGGGTAAAATAGATGAAGGGGTTTAAGAGTTCACTTATCATGATGAACACTGAGCAATGTATATAATTGTTGAATCACTATATTGTATACCTGAAACAAATACAATGCTGTATGTTAATTATTCTTGAATATAAAATAAGAAAAAATACCCAACCACTATGCTATTATCAAACCTAGTAAAATTAATAATTCCCTAATATCACCTGATAATCAGTGTATTTTATGATTGTCTCTAATATGGATTTCAAGTTTGTGGGTTGAATTATGATCCAAATGAGGCCCAAACATTGAATCTCCTTGTCTTTCAAGTTTCCTGTTCCATGAAAGTTCCTTATCCTATTATCTCAGTGTCCTTGACTGGCCTATGAAACCCAGGCACTTGTCTAGCAAAATGTCTCACGTTCTAAATTTGGCTGATTACTTCTTCTGAGTGTCATTTAACTTGTTTTGCTTTTCTTCATATTTCCTGTATACTGGTAGTTAGATTTAGAGCAGTGATTCTCAGCCTGGACTGAGTGTTAGAATCACTTGGAGAGCTTTTTAAGAATCCCAATTAAAATCCACACTCAAGCCGGTTACATCACAATCTTGGGATGGATTCAAGCCAATGTTTTCAAAGTGCCCCCAGATGATCCCAATGAGCATCAAAATTTTAATAACACCAGCCTGTAAGGCAGCATCAGCTGCACCTGAGAACTTGTGAAATGCAAATTCTCAGGCCCAACACAGACCTGCTGACTCAGAAATTCTGGAGGTAGGGCCCAGCAATCTGTTCTTTAACAAGCCCTTCTGGGGATATTGATGCATATTAGCATTTGAAAACCACTGCTGCTGAGGTTTGGCTTGATTCATTTTATTCAGGCATAAAGACTTTATGGGTGGTGCTATATACTTCCTGTTGAGGTGGTTCTCAACCTTGGTTACACGTTAAATATCACCTGCACACCTCTTGTTACTAAGCTTCAGGCCCCACTCCACAACAATTGAATCTGAGAATCTGAGAGTGGAGCTCCAAGGTTCATGTTTTTACAAGTCCATCGGATGACTTTTTTTTTTTTTTTTCGACGTTTATTTATTTTTGGGACAGAGAGAGGCAGAGCATGAACGGGGGAGGGGCAGAGAGAGAGGGAGACACAGAATCGGAAACAGGCTCCAGGCTCTGAGCCATCAGCCCAGAGCCTGACGCGGGGCTCGAACTCACGGACCGCGAGATCGTGACCTGGCTGAAGTCGGACGCTTAACCGACTGCGCCACCCAGGCGCCCCCGGATGACTTTTACACAAGCATGAGAGGGTTAGGAACCATTGCCTAGCACATCGTTTCCTGAGGTATATAGTGTTAGCGTTCATTACCTTTATGGTGCTAAAATTTATTAATGAATTCAGATGTCAGCCTGATTCCCTCCATTATAAAAATGATAACCATCATCTTTTCACCAATCGATGATCATTACCTAGGTTATTTTATTAGGTGTGACAAAGTGGTGATTTTCCAAATTTACCATTCCTGTAGCAGGAGAGTCTCCAGTAAAGAACTATTCCTCTTTAATTATTAGGTTACTCCAGGGGTGCCTTTTTGGCTCAGTTGGTTGAATGTCAACTTCAGATCAGGTCATGATCCCATGGTTCACAGGTTCAAGCTCCAGCCCCACGTCTGGCTCTGTGCTGACAGCTCACAGCCTGGAGTCCACTTGGCAGATTCTGTGTCTCCCTCTCTCTCTGTCCCTCCCCTGCTCATACTCTGCCTCACTCTCTCAAAAATAAAAAAAAAAAAAACATTTAAAATTTTTTTAAATTATTAGGTTATTCCAAAATTTAGTTTGCACAAGAAAGGTTATACAAATCCTGTCTTCTTTCCTTTTATTGTTTCAGAATGATGAGTTGAACACCATCACCATCAACAACAAACACCAAAGGTCACCAGTTAATATTTTTCTAAGTGTGATTATGAACTATAGATTTTGTCTGCATATAATTCAATACATTCAATTATTATTTTTTCAGGGCTCTAATTGCCCCAGATTTGGTTAGGGGAAATCCTTCAAATAGCTCAGTATGTCCTTTTGATAAAACCTCTTTTTATCTAGTCTTGGATCACTTCCTTGCCTGAATCAACTACTTGGCTTTCCAATACAATAACATATCCTAGGAATACCTTGTAAATGTCCTTTCCCAGATATCAATCAGCTACTCTCTAATGAGCTGTAGTTTATTTAGTGGAATATGGTATTCAGGAGCTATAATATGAGAACTAATAATGCTTATTGTTACTGAGCTGTCAATTCTTCTAGACTTATTCAGTAGACAAAGCAAGAAAACATTTTTTAGGAAATCATGAGTCCAAAATGGTATTTGCATTTTAATTTAAGACTACAGAGTTTTGAGTCAACTACTTTGATTTTATATTTTTCTTATACTAAAATCTTTGTTTTTAACTACATTAGCATGTTTATTTGCTTTTCATATAATACACTTGCTAATAGTTTTATGAACTGAATTCTGTCTCTCTAAAATTCATATATTCAAGCCCTAATCCCCAATATCACCATATCTGGAGATAGGGACTTTAAAGAGTCAATTAGTGTTAAATGAGATCATAAGGGTGGGTCTTTAATCCAATTAGACTTGTGTCCTTAGAAGAAGAGATACCAGGGATGCAATAACACAAAGGAAAGCTCTTGGTGAGCTAGGAAACTAGTTAGGAAGAGAGTACTCACCAGAAACTAACCCTGATAGCATCCTGATCTTGGGTTTCCAGCCTCCAGAATTTTGAGAAAATAAGTTTCTGCTATTTTAGCCACCTAGTCTGTGGTATTCTATTATGGCAGCCTGAACAGACTAATACATATAGTTTCAAAATAATGCACTTATAACAGTTAATTTACTGAATTGATGCTTAAAATTTATTTTTGTTGTTCTTTTCATTATTAAGTATACCCCACTAAGTATGTAGAGTCAGAATGTTTGATTTAAAGTAAAATTTGACGTGTTTGTGTCACCAATTTGATAAGTTAGGTTAAGTAGGATTTTTAGTTCCTGCTGAAATATGCTTCTCTAGTCTAGATTGCTTGGTCTCTATATCTGCTATGCAGTTGTAACATTGGACTCTCTCTTAACCATTATTCTGAGTATCCTTGTCCCCTAGAATACTATCATCTTTCTTGGTTTAGTTCTTCATTAGTATACAAATAAATCCTAGTACCTCTCTGAGAGTGGGTTCGTAGATATAATATTTTAATTAATTTATTTTTTCTACCCAAACACTTGATTGACAGTTTAGCTGGGTATATAATTGTAGGTTAGAAACAATTTTTCTTAGAATTTTGAAGTCATTGTTCTATTGCTTTCTGGTTTCTAGTTTGGTATTGATGTCTGATACATTCTATATCTTGATTCTTCACATGAAAACTGTTTTTTTTCAAGCTTTCAGTATTTTGTCCCCAGAGTTCTAAAATATTGAATTTCTATTTTTAGTTATCATAAAGGCTTTTTCAATTTGGAAACTCATGCCACTCGATTCTAGAAAATTTTATTGAATTATTGATGACTTTCTCCCCACTATACTTCCTGTTCTTTCTTAAACTTTTGCTCTTAACTTGGATTTCCTCAACTAATCCTCTAAATTGCTTTTATTTTTTTCACAATACTGTTCAGGGTTCCTTTCTGCTCTATATATTCCTTTTAAAAATAGTGTCCTGTTCTTAACTGGACAAAAACCATTCTTACCTCTCTAGTAATATGGACATATTTTTGTTTTCTCTCCCTGCATAGTCTGTTCCATTCAAGTTGAGTTTGTTTTATTTTATTTTTTTTCTGTTTTTCAGGGTTTTTTTAAATTTTGGTTCTAACTTTCATATTGCATGTTGTCTTCAAATATCCTGAGACCCTTGATTAATAATGGCATCAAGAAAACTGGATGGGTAATCTCTGTGTCAGAGTCCTGCTGACTGTCTTCCCTGGAAAGAATCTGACTTCAACATATCCTGCATAAAAACCCATTATTAGTATCCTTAGTGTTTTTACTTCTCTTGGGATGGTCAGTTTCTGCAGAGAATGTTCTTCTACCACCTGGCTGGAGAGCAGAGGCTGGGCTGTTAATGATGTGGGAACATTGAGACAAGGTGTGTAATTATTCTCATGTTCCCTGTTGTCTGTACAATACCTCTATTCAGCTGTACCTGCTGTCCAGCCCAAAGACCCTCTGTTTTATCCTCTCCAAAGACTAAACCTCAGATTCCTGCCAGGGTTATGGGAGCATTTGCCCCATCTCAGACACTTGAGAAGGAGGTATGGGATTCTACATGCTTCATAAATAGATTTGCAACCATTTCTCCTGGTTTTATAAATTCCCGAGGTGTCTTATGCATAACTTCTTTGGCCTTTCAGGGATTCTAGTATATAAACCAGGTTGCTTTTTGATTTTACTTCTGCCAACAAAAAATTTGGTTTTCTCAGTTGACTTACATCATTTGCCACTCACACCATCTGCTTTCCAGCTCCCCAAATTTTTATTTTTGTCCTTGTGGGTTTATGCCTTTTAAAATGTTTCTTATTAAAGTAGAACATGAAAACAGAAAGTTGTGTGTAAGAGTAGATCTTAATCAATGTTCAAAAACAGAACTCAATCATGTACTCAGTACCCACATCACAAAAGAACATTACCAAGACCCCAGAAGACCCCTTTATCCTCCCTTCCAGTCTCAATTCACCTCCCACAACATTATCCACTATCCTGACTTCTAACAGTATAGAGGAGGTTTTTTTCTATTTTTGAACTTTATATAAATGGAATCACTCAGTATATATTCTTTTGTGCCTGACTTTTTTCAGTCAACATTTTGGTTGTGATATCAATCCCTATAATATAAAATATAGCTAGTTCATTCTCAACTCCTGCATAGTTTTCCAATATCTAAAATGCCACAATTTTAGTTATCCACTTTTGATAGACCCTTGGTAGTTACCAATTTGAAGGCTATTATTGATATGAATATTTTTATACATGTATTTTGGTAAACATATATGTCCATTTCTGTTAGGTATATGCCCAGGAGTGGAAATGTTGTGTCATGGAATATGTATATATTCAGCTTTAGTAGATACCGTCGTATTGTTTTCCAAATTGTTTGTATCAATTTACAATCTCACCAGCAGTGTATGAGAATTCTGGCTGTTCTATTTCATTATCAAAGTCTTTTTCACTGTAAGCTTTCTGGTGGGTGTTTGTGCATTAAAAAATTCCCTTGTTGTTTTAGTGAGTATAGAAAAGGAAGTAGAGTTTAGTATGTGTATTTATACTGCCATATTTAATGGAAAGCCAACCAAGGTTTTTGTTTTTCTAAAACACTAATTTGATCATGTCTCTCACCATTACTACATAAACCCTTCAATGGTTCTCAGGATAAATTTCAAAGTTCTTTTCTTAGTCTTCAGGTGAGCTGTCTCAGCATTGTTCCTCCACATCCTTTCCACCTACACGACTATAACCACATATAACCACATATAATTTACCTAACACATAGTGCTCACTTTAGGCATCTATGTAATTGCATTAACAATTGTGTTTTCTTACATTCCTTTTCCAGCTTCTCTGCCTAACTCCTCTGCCACCATCAAGAACAACTCCTGAAGAACACGTTTCTTGAGTGCCCATAAGGTACCCTCCTCTGTATTCTCCCATTACCCATGGATTCCTTTTATCATAGTATTATCATGCAATGATCACTTGTTTCTCTTCCCTAATGCCTGGGAAGCTCACTGAGAAGAAGCACTATATCTTATTTCATTTTGTGGCAGGACCAAACATCACAGTGCCCAGGTTAGGACACTGAGCAGTGAATGGATCCTTTAACTCATACATTCATTCAATTATTCAACAAATGTTAATAAGTACCAGTTTCTGTTCTAAGTAGAGGGAATGCCATGGTGAAGCAACAGGCAAAATCTCCATTCTCAGAGGCTTACACTCCAATAAGTGAGGCAGATAGTGAACAAACAAACATACACATCAATAAAAGGATGATGGATATGCAGTCAACTTCCTTATCTAGTTGTCCACCCTCGTCTGCCTGCCCTGCTCCTATTTCTATTTCCCCTAATAAACTCTATGAGGGCAAGGGTTTTTTTCCCCTATTTTAATAGTTTGAATCCTTTTATCCAGATAGTAGTACCCAACAAATAGTAGGTGCTCAATATATTTCCTAAGTGAATGAATAAATGAGTGAATTGTAGGGAAATTAGAAATTGAAGAATTTCACCAAGGAAAATATGGTGTTCATTTAAGTAACCCAGCAATTGACCCAAGGAAAACAAAAACATGTCCACTAAAATACTTTTACATCAGTGATCATAGCAAGTTTATTCGTAAGAGGCAAAAATTGGAAGCATTCCAAATAGCCATCAATAGGAAAATGATAAGCAAGTGTGCTATATCCAAGCAATGAAATACTACATGGCAATAAAAGAAAGAAGGAAGTTACTGGATGAAGCAAACAGGTCACTGGTTTGATTGCCTAGAGGGGCACAATAGATTTTTGGGACACTGAAATGTTTTCTACCTCATTTGTATTTGTGGGTAAATGGTGTGTACATTTGTCAAAGTTATCAGACTATACTCTTAAAATGGGTACTTCTTAGTACCCTTCTTAGTGACATAAAATATACCTCAAAAATTTAACTAAAAATTATTTTGAAAGGAAAATTTGAGAATTAGAGCACTTCTCCCCGCCATCTTACCGCAGTGTTATCTAAAACTGTCCTTGCTCTTTTGTTGCCCACTGGAGAAGTCCACCCCAAGCATGCCTGTGCTGATGTCTCCATCCCATGCATCAGGAGTTACAGTTTTATTGTTAGGTTGACTGACCAGGCAGCTCAGGCCTCATCAATCTCCTCGGGTCCAATCTATAAATGGATTAAAGTCCAGTACCTCAGCCAGGCACACTTGACTCCCCACAGCTGCCCATTACTGCAGTCCTTTGTAGCTCTGCCCTGCAGGCAGCTGTGTGGTTGAGGCAGATTACCCAACTCCCCAGTACTCTGAGTGTGATCTCCAGACCAACAACATCAGTACTGCCTGGACACTTGTCAGAGATCAGAGTCCAACCCTGCTCTACAACTACTGATTCAAAATGTGCATTGTAATGTGATTATCAGGTAACTTGGATAGACATTAAAGTCTGAAAAGCACTAAGCTAACCTTTCTGAGCATCCAATTTCTCCTTGCAAATGGTAATAATCATGCCTGCCTTTTCAGTTGTTAGAAGAATTAAATGAAGTAGTGCTACAAGGCAGCCAGCTCAAAGGCTGTCATTTAGTAGGATTCTCCAATGAATGGCTTTCTTCTCCCTCTTGGTCTCCATGACCAGTAATTCCTGGTTAGCTTCAGGCCCGCTATTGTACTGGCTGTTAACAAGGTTTGGTGGCAGATCACAATAGCCATCCTGGACAGCTGGGTAGCAGACTTCACAGAGCAAGAAACATTGGAAGCAGCAGAATATGTGGCCCTGGGAGAGAAGGATGCGTTTGCTATTTGTCAACATCCCATTGCACATTCCTTGGCCCATTGTGTGCTAATAATAGCAAACCTATTTCCATATTAATCAAAATATGGCATTTCCAATTAGGTCATTGTCCCCAATGTGTCACCTCTTTCTGAGGATGAATATTAGATCTTTGTCCCTGAAACTTATCATTATTTATCTGTCTGCCAGCACTAAGACAGACACACCTCAGATGGGAAGCAGCAATGCGTCAGATGAAAAAAAAACATTCACACCTCCTCCTCTTACTGTCTTCCCTAATTTCTCTTCCCCCTCTCCTGACTCCTTTTTTATCTTCCTCCTCCTGCTTGGTCTCCCTCCTCTCCTTGTGGAAATGACTTTAGGTCTGGGCTGTTGTCATTAGCTCACAGGCAGTGTAAGGATCAGACTCCAGCTGCTGACCAGAGCTTCTGGGTGCACTCACAGTTGTGCCAGAGCCTCCCCAGCTCTCAAAGGCCCCCAAGCTTCCTTTCTGGTCCTTGCTGTCCCTGCAGCCCAGGGACAGCATCAAGCACTGACAGAGCCAGCACTGCTGGTACCTATTCCTACCACTCCTGCACCACCTCCTTTCGGCCTGGTAACTCACTGGATAGTTCAGGCACAGTTTCTACTTAATCCTTAAAACCAAGGTTTTAGAGCAACATGAAAAGATCCCCCCCTGCACAGCTTACACACCAGGGAGAGGAGAGGTAAAGCACTTGGCCCAAATGCATGAAGGTGGCTGGCAAGAGATGAATTGGTGCCTCACTCAACTGTGTCCCACTGCATCCAGCCATCCAACCAGGATCTCCAAGCTGAGGGCTGGGCTCTACCAGGCTGAGCAGGTCAGCCTCCCTCCTCTGCCCATACAGCAAACCTGTTTTTAGGTAGCCTCCAAAGTCTCCATGGAAATGGATGATGGTTCTGGGCTAGGAGAACAGGGTAGGGTAGCAGTGCTGGTCCTAGAGATATGGGACCAGGGGTAGGGGTGGGGATGCCCTGGGACACTCACGGCTCCAACATCTCCCTCCCTGCCCAAGTATCTCTGGGTCTGCCTGGGCTGTCAAAGCAATGATCAGCATGACCCTGGTTGTCTGGGCCTCCAAAGAGCCCTCTGCTGCCCAAACCACATTGACAGAATTCTGTCCGCTTGTATGTGAGAGGGAGTAAGGGTTAACACAAGATGATGGCAGCTCTCCTCAGGAAAATGGAGCCAGATGGAGCCCATAAGAGCAAGTTACTGCTTAGAAATCCAGCTTCGGATGAGTGTCGCCAGCACTCGGAGCAGTAATTGGCATTAAGAGAGGCTTGGAACTGCAAACCAGTGATTTTCAATTGGTATAAAAAAAGTAATTGACATTAAGTGCTGTTTGGAGCGCAAACTAGTGATTTGCAAATGACATTCAATAAGAAATCATTTATGTCTATTGATATTAAATAGGCACAAGCATAGAGGGAGCACAAGGGGCAGGGGGCAGGGATGGGGAGGAGCTGGGAGTCCAGTAGGATCACAGAGGCTTCAGGGAGAACAGACCTCACATTCTGTGCTCCTTCCTTTCAGCCCCCAGATGCCCTGTCTGAGAAAGGATCTACCAGAGATCAGACTGCATTCCCCACAGTACAGCACAGTCTCCTCTCACCCTCCCTTGCTCCTGCCAGCTGCCTCCCAGCTGCATCAGATGACTTCCTTAAAAGAGAAAACACTCTCACTTCTTACTTCTTCCCCACTCTGCACCTCCACCACAACTCCCTTTGACTGGGGGCTCCTACAATGCAGATTGTGCCACCTCCTGGGTAAGCAGACCTCGCCTGTGCTCTCTGCTGCCCTCCACCACATCACCCCCGCTTGACTGTCTGGCCCCCACTCCAGGCAATGACTGGGAGGACACCACACTCTGTGATGAGTCAGACCTCAGGCTTTGGACATTCTGGTTGAGGGAGTGAGTCCATGCAAGAAAGCAAGCAAGTGCTCTGCAAGTGATCCAGAGCAGGAGGACATGCTGGCAGGGGTTAAAGGAAGCAGCCTTCCCCTGCCCCTGAGTGGTGATGGGGCTGGTGCAGATGTCGGGGGTCCCCAACCCTCTGCACAGGCAGAGCAGGAAGCAGCACAGCTGTCATCTTCTGCCTGCAGGGAAGAAGCCTGATGCCCCCCAACACTGCCAAGCAGCCTACTGCAGTGCTGGCAAGGCTCTTTATTCCTCATGATGGACAAGAATGAGCCTTGTAGTCCCCAGAGCTATCCTCTCAGGACAACTAATAGTACTGGGGTGTACATGCATTTTGTAATGCCCAAATCTACACCTTTCATGCATAATAAGAGTCACAGGATAGATGGGGACTAACATGGCTTGCCCCAATGCACATAAATTGAAAGAAGCACTGCGGGAGTGAAGCCTGGCTCTCTCTGACCCTGCAAAACCAGCTTACTTTGCACCACAGTACAGCTCCTATTAAACTTGAGATCTGGTGGAGGGTCCTATGTGACTTAGTCTATTAACCCCTCCCTGGGAACCTGTGTGAGCCCTTTCCACCAGGCAGCTGTCTAGAGCAGGTCTGGGAAGGAGTGAGAAGGTAGAGGACACATTTGGGGGCAGCACTGCTGATGAGCATATATGGACAGTACAGTTCTTGTCCCCAGAATCAGGCAGGATATACAAATAAAGAATTGTCTCTTTCTTGGAAAAAAGAAACATGTCACCAGAAATCTCCTTTTCTTCATATATACTTGATTTCCCCAAGTTTGGAATCCACTAGAATTAGAGAAAAGGAAAATCAAAATCCTCTTGGTCCAGGGCAAAAGTGGAAAGAAGCCCTGGGTGAAATAAATTAAAATCTTCATCTTCCTTTTCTCTCTTGCTAGGGGCACAAATAACCTGGGTCCCGGTCAATGAGCCACCACCAGCTCAGGTTCTACCCAGGTTAGAGACCTGAAAACCACCAGGAGACTGCAGCAGGGATCAACAAAGAGATGAAATGCCTGAGCTGAGGTAAGGATCCTGGGGGTGCAGAGGAGGGTCTACATCAGATGCATCATGGAGGTCAGACTTGGAAACAGAATATGGGGAGAGAGATGAAGAATTAAGAACAGAGGAGGTAGGAGGTAAAGAAATTAAGGAAAAGGAAAAGAACCATCTTCCTCTTGAAAAGTCTGGAACAGCAGATAAAACGTGTCCTCCATAATGCCCATTATTCTTTAAACCTCTTCCAAAAGTACCAAGTAATGCAACTGGAATAATAATAAAGTGAGGGATATATGCATTTGTGTACAAAGTCAAAATTATCACTGCTTGCAACTGACATGCTTTTATACTTGGAAAATCAGAGAATCAACATAAAGTTACACACAATAAAAGAATTGACCTAAGGTGACTGGTTAAAAAAACAAACGTACAAAATCTTTTGTAAAGCAGGTTTTTTTATAAACCTACAGTAGAGTTAGAAAATATGACAAACAGAAGCGATTCACAACAGTAATCTAACCCATTCCATATCTAGAGATAGCTTAAAAGGACTTGAGTACCTGAAACATACTCTGTACACCTGTAGGAAGAATGCCATAACACTCTGCGAAGGGACAAAAATCGTTGGAATAAATGGAGGAAACCACCTTTCTCAGGACTGGAAACTAAATATTATAAACATGTCAATTTTTTAAATAAACAAGTATAATTTAAAATTTAAACTTCTATTTTTTTATTTTTTTGATTTGTTGAAGCTAGGCAAAATGATTGTAAAAGTCACAGATAAGCAACATTAAGGAAATACTGAAGAAAATTTCAGTTAGGATAAGGATAGACTTGCCTAATCAGAGATTTTATAAAATTGTAAAAATAATACAATAATGTTGTGGAGAAGCATTTTGTAAACAGGTCAATATAACACAATAAAACACCAAAAGTATAGAAAATTTATTATATAACAACTGTATCATTTCATATTAGGAACCAAAGACAGATTATTTAATAAATGATGTTAAGAGTACTGAGTAATAATTTTTAAAATATAAAGTTGGAACTCTAGCTCAGTTTCTTATTTCACCAACATGGATCACAGATTTAAAATCAAAATAAGGGGTGCCTGGGTGGCTCAGTCATTTAAACCTCCAAACTTCCATCAGCTCAGGTCATGATCTCGTGGCTTGTGATTTCAAGCCCCACATCAGGCTCTGTTCTGACAGCTCAGGGTCTGGAACCTGCTTTGGATTCTGTATCTCCCTCTCTCCCTGTCCATCCCCTGCTCACATTCTGTCTCTCTCTCCTTCAAAAATAAACATTCAAAACCATTTTTTAATAAATAAAATAAAATGAAAATGGAAGAAGGCATGAGGTGGGAAGAGAGAGGAAGAAGTAAAAGACTCTAGAAATACTAAAACTATTTGGACTTCAATTCTGAATGTTGGAGTTGGAAAGATCTTCTTTAAAATGGCATCTAGGTATCAGGATCCTTGATCCTTACACAGGATCAAGCCCCCAGAAGATGCTTGACATAGAATAGCCTCAGCTCCAGCCCAATTTCCCTTGCCTCCCTGGGTAAGCCTCTGGAACGTAGACTGGAGAGGCTTCACATGCTATTCTGGGGAGTCTGGCCTTTAACTTGAGGTCTAGGGTCAGGCATCAGTGAGGCTTTACAAGGTAATGAGCTGTCTAGATTCAAGTTCCTCTAATGTTGGTGGTAAATAAAGCTCTGGTTGGGCTCTGCCACAGGTGTCTCCAGGGATGGTGTGTGTATGTACAAGGATGAAAGAGAGAGAATGAGATTGAGTTTCCCCCAGTTTAGAGCTGGAGCAGAAAATAATTCTGAAAATATTCAGACCTGTAAATGTGACAGGGCCTTTGAGAAGAGTATCATATGATGCCCTAAAGTGACTGAACTCTAAGTTCAGAGTCCTGAGTCCTCAACAAAAATGTTCTTGTTCTTTGCATAACAGAAAAGGAGAGAATCATCACAATTCAGGGGCTCCTCAAGTGTGACCAAAGGGCATATTGCTGATAACCACGGGGCTGGAGGACCAGAGAGTAATCTTGACTACACTTCATGACCTGGGAATATGGAGCCCCAAGAAAGACTGAGGTTGAATTTCCTGCTTCCTGGAAGGTAAAAGACTGAATAGATTTGAATTTGAGTTAAAACAGATGAAGAATTGTGATATCTCTTTTTGCATCCCAGAGATTGGGGAGCACAATTCTTAGCTAATATACTTGTATCATAATTTATTTGACCATTCTACTACTGGTATCTTTAGGTTGACTCATTTTTCTCCATCAAAAAATAATTATCTCATAATTTTATTCACAAATCCTTGCATTTCTGGTTAATTCTTCAGTGTAAATTCCTAGAAGAATAATTACTAGATCAAAAGCAAGAACTTTATTGAGGAGCTGACATATATTGTCAAACTACATTCCTAAACCTTACCAACAGGGTTTAAAATTATTGGCCTCAGAGAACGCACTTCCTGAATTGAGGTGTGAAGAGTTCCATCCACCTACTACCCAGGAAAATAACCATTACTGGTTATATATATATATATATATATATACACATATATATATTCAGTGGTAAGTGCTCCAAGGGCATAGAGCAAATGAAGAAACATTTATGCAAAGAAAGCTATGAAATCTCTACAAAAGCAGTGAGTCTATGACTTCTGAGCCACAACCTACTCTTTCTATCATTCTCTTCCAACTCAGCCCAACTCAAGTTCCACTCTGGGTAAATGTGGTCAAGGATACGGCATTCTCTTTCCCCCTAGCTTTTGGTCAGAAACACATTATCTGTCTGTGTTGTAGAGCCTAAATTCAAGGCAAGTGAATCCAAGAGATCAGGAGTTTTCTCTCCCCACCCCCAACAGGCCTTACCACAGGTGAAGCAGGCCAAAATTAATGGATTCCCAATTGCCCTCATTCCAGTTGACTTGTAGGGAAGAGATTCTATGCCCTAAATTAGATGAAAGCCAAGAAAACCAGAAACCACAACTCCATCCCAGAACCTGCATGTAAAGCAAAGATGTCATTCTGAGAGAAGTGGGCCATTGTCCTCTCCCCCAGTTCTAAAACAGTAGGAGGGGAAAGACAGATCATATGAACAGAGAGCTCTGAAGATTCTTTCAAAGGAACTGAGTTTATTTAAAGAGCGTGGGGAAGTTCAGGACTAAGGGTACTCTCCAAAACAATGGAGATTTCAGTAATAAGCAATTAAGAAGAGTCTGGTAGCTCCACAAAAACAAAAGATAAACTGTAGGCCAGCTAGTTTTCTAAAAAGAATCAGGAAAAGAGACACATAAGTGGGGCCAGAACAAACTTTAAAGAATTGTTCAAAAACTGTCCCAAAATGCTGTGATGTCAGATTTAACAAAACTTCAAAGCAGCTATTACAAATACATTCAAAGGACTAAAAGAAATGACAGTTATACAAGTAAAGAAAGGTATGATGACAATACCTCATCAAATACAAAATGTCAGTGAAAAGATAGAAATTATTATTTGTATAAGTTTGTTTATTTAATTTTTTGAGAGAGAGAGAGGGAGACACAGAATCTGAAGTAGGCTCCAGGCTCTAAGCTGTCAGCACAGAGCCCGACACAGGGCTGAAACCCATGAATTGTGAGCCAAAGTCGGAGGCTTAACTGACTGAGCCACCCAGAAATTATTTTTTTTTAAAGACCAAAAGGAAATTATGAAGTTAAAAGTACAATAATAGGAATGAAATATTTATTAGAGGTACTTAAAAGTATATTTAAACTGGCAGAAGAACGAATCAGCTAACTTGGAGGTAGATCAATTAGGATTATGAAATTCAAAGTACAGATAAAAAAAGACTGAATAAAAATAGAAAAAACTGAAAACTAAATTCATGCGATTCTACTGTAACGGGCAGAGCACATACTTTGTATTTAAAAGATAAGCTTCAGGGATGCCTGGGTGGCTCAGTCGGGTAAGCATCCAACTGCAGCTCAGATTGTGATCTCTCAGTTCGTGAGTTCGAGCACGGCATCAAGTTCTGCAACTGGTGGTGTGCAGCCTGCTTGGGATTCTCTCTCTTTCTGCCCCTTCCCCACTTATTCTCTCTCTCTCTCAAAATAAATAAGTAAACTTAAAAAAAAAGATGAACTTCAGCATGGAATGTTATGTGTCTTATTCTACATTAAAAACAACAGAAACATTCAAAAAAATAGAAAAAAGCTTCAGAGAAATGTGGGACAACATTAAGCACATGGACATACACATAATTAGAATAACAAAGGTAGCAAAAAGTGAGAAAAGAACAACAACAAATGCTTAAAGGTATAGTGATTAAACTTGCCAGATTTAAAGAAAAACATTAATCCATCAATCCAAGAAGTTTAAAGAACTCAAATTGAAAGAGACCCACACCCAGACATATCATAGAAAAATGTGGAAACACAAAGAGAAAATCTTAAGAACAGGAAAAGTACTCATCACTTAACATGGGGACCACAGTAAGAATAAAACCACACTAGAACCAGTTTTAAGATTAAAAACTGATTCATCATCAGAAATAATGGAGGCCAGAGTACAGTGGGATAATGTATAAAATGTAATAAAAGAAAAAAGAAAAATTGTCAAGCACAAATCTTATATCTGGCAAAACTATCTCTCAAAAATGAAGGTAAGATAAAGATATTAAAAGAAAATGGAGAGAATTTGTTGCTAACAGACCCACCGTATAAGAAATACTGAAGGAAGTGTTTTGGGCTAAAAGCAACTGGGGATTCAAATGCACATCAGAAACAAAGAGCACTGTTAAGTCATGTAATCATTAAAGACAGCATGGGTGTATATCTCTTCTTTCTTCTACTAACTGATTTTAAAATAAATTGTACAAAACAAAAGGTATATAATTGGATTGTTGAGCCTATTACATATATAAATGTAATTATGTTTGAAAATAGCAGTACAAAGAAGGGAGGAAGAGCAAGGCTGTACTGGAGAAAAGAAATGACAACAGGTAGTAACCCCAATCCATAGAAATAAAGGAAGAGAATCAGAAATGGTAGAAAAGAAAGTAAATTTAACAAACTACAACTAGATGTAAAGATGCCTTTACATCTCTCAGCATCTTTAAAAGACTTAAAATTATATAAAGTAATAAAAATGTATTTTTTACCTTATAACATATATTAAGGTAATATATAACAATAATAGCACAAAAGAGGGAAAGAGGAAATAGATATATATGTAAGAGTAAGATTTTTATATCTCACTTGAATAACTTTTGATAAATCTGAAATGAATTCTATAAGATGTATATGATGGTCCCCAGAACAATCACATAGTGAAAAAAAAATAAAGGAATTAGAATTTTACATTACAAAATATTCACTTAATACAAAGGACAATAGTAAAGGAGGAATAGAAAAAAAACAGAAAGACATAATACATACAGAAAACAAAAACAAAAAAGTTGTAATTCCCACTATATCAATAACAACAATAGAAGTGCCTGGATGGCTCAGTTGGTTAAGCATCCAAATTTGGCTCAGGCCATGATCTTGTGGTCCATGAGTTCAAGCCCCACATTGGGCTCTGTGCTGACGGCTCAGACCCAGGAGCCTGCTTCAGATTCTGTCTCCCTGTCTCTCTACCCCTCCCCTGCTTGCACTCTGTCTCTCTGCCTCTCAAAAATGAATAAATATTTAAAAAATAACAACAGTAATAAATGAGAACAGATTATACAATACAATCAAAATGCAGAGATTTTCAAATTGGGTATATATATTCAGAATTCGCCAAACTACAAAGCTTGAGGGAACATCCTACACAAGACTGCCCTCACCCTGACACCAACTGCAAGTTTGGAGCTTTGCCTAAACCACTCTAAGTTTTGATAATTCAAAAGAAGTACTCAAAAAACTCACTGAAAGCTGTTACGCTCACAATTATGATGTATTATGGGGAAAAGATACAGATTAAAAGCAACCAATGGAAGTGACATAGAAGACATAATATGAAAGGATTCCAAACTCAAAGCTTCTGATGCCCTTTCCCTGTGGAGACATAATGTGTTACTCTACCAACATCAATGTGTAATAATTTGTACAAAGTATTGTTCATCAGGGAAGCTCACTTGATCTGTTTCCAGAGTTTTTATTACGAATTCATTATGTAGGCATAATTGACTTACTGACTACCCACATGGTTGAGCTTAGTATCTAGAATGACTGATGACCCAGATAACCCAAACCTCCCACCTTGTATCACATGATTGGTCTTTCTGATATGGCTAGTCCCTACCTTAAAATTGTCAGTGTGACCAGGCCCATACTAAGATGTCAGTGGCCAGCTTTCAACCTAAACAAACATAATTCTATTAGATTTAACATAGATTACTTCCCAGAAGCTTAAGGCAAAGACCAGACATCTCTTTAGGCAAAGTCAAATACTTTATCATAAAATATGTGTATATATAAAACATATAAGAATTATAAATATATATGTACCTAACAATAAAGTCCTAAAACACATAAAGCAAAACCTGATAAATCGCCAAAAATTTTTTGACACTTTTACAATAATAGTTGAAAAATCCAATACCAAATTTTTTAAATTTTTTTTAATTTTTTATTAAATATAATGTATTGTCAAATTGGTTTCCATACAACAACCAGTGCTCATCCCAACAGGTGCCCTCCTCGATGCCCATCACCCACTTTCCCCTCTCCCCTATCCCTCATCAACCCTCAGTTTGTTCTCAGTATTTAAGAGTCTTTTATGATTTGCCTCCTTCCCTCTCTGTAACTTTATTTTTCCCCATCTCCCCCACCATGGTCTTCTGTTAAGTGTCTCAGGATCCACATATGAGTGAAAATATATGGTATCTGTCTTTCTCTGTATGACTTTTTTCACTTAGCATAATTCCCTCCAGTTCCATCCACGTTGCTACAAATGGCCAGATTTCATTCTTTCTCATTGCCAAGTAGTATTCCATTGTGTATATAAACCACATCTTCTTTATCCATTCGTCAGTTGATGGACATTTAGGCTCTTTCCATAATTTGGCTATTGTTGAAAGTGCTGCTATAAACATTGGGGTACAAGTGCCCCTATGCATCAACACTCCTGAATCCTTGGGTAAATTCCTAGCAGTGCTATTGCTGGTTCATAGGGTAGATCTATTTTTAATTTTTTGAGGAACCTCCACACTGTTTTCCAGAGCAACTGCACCAGTTTGCATTCCCACCAACAGTGCAAGAGGGTTCCCATTTCTCTACACCCTCACCAGCATCTATAGTCTCCTAATTTGTTCAGTTTAGCCACTCTGACCGGCATGAGGTGGCCAATACCAAACTTGTGATAATGGATACAATTAGGCAGAGTATTAAGAAGGAATTAGAATAAATGAACAATGCTGAAAAACAACTAATAGACATCTGCATGTCTGAATAACAGAAGAATAGACATTATTTTCAAGGATACATGCAATATCTCCAGAACAGAATGTGTGCTAGGCTAGAAAACAAGCCTCAGTACATTTTAAATAATTTAAATTATATAAATTGTTATCTCACCAGAGTGGATTGAAATTAGAAATAAATAACATAAGGCAATTTGGAAAATTCACAAATATGTGGAAATTTAACCAGCACATTCTTAAATAAACTATCAAAGAAGCATTCACAATAGAATTATAAAATGTTTTGACATAAATGAAATGAAAATACAGTCTTCTAAAGCTTATGGATGCAACCAAAGCAGTGCTCAGATAAGAAATTATAGCTGTAAATGTACATTTTTTTAAGGATTTCAAATTAGTAACCTAACTTTATACCTTTAGACACTGGAAAAAGAGCAAACTAAATCTAAAGCAAGCATAAAGAAACAACAAAGATTAGAGAAGAAGTTAATGGAACAGAGAATAAGAAAACAATAAGGAAAAGCAGCAAAACCAAAAGTTGGATCTTTGAAAATACCAATAAAATTGATGATTAGTTAGACTGACCAAAAGAAAAGAAAATAGAAGATTCAAATTATAAAAATTAGGAATTAAAGTAGGGGCATTACTACCAACTTTACAGAAATAAAAAAGACTATAAAAGAGTATAAACAGTATTGTGCCATTACATTAGATAAGTTAGATGAAATAACAAACTCTTAGACAAATACAAACTACTGAAACTGACAAGAAAAAATAAAAGCTATGAATAGACCTATAGCAAGTGATCAAATTAGTACTTTAAAAAATTCCCAAAAAGTAAAGCCCAGGTTACATGGTTTCACCGGCGAATTTTATCAAACATTTAAGGAAAAGTTGATACTCCTTCACAGTTGATAGCTCTTCACAAAATTTTTCAAAAAAATATGAGAGGGGGCACCTGGCTGGCTCAGTCAGTTAAACATCCAACTTCAGCTCAGGTCATGATCTCTAATGGTTTGTGAGTTCGAGCCCTGCATCAGGCTCTGTGCTGACAACCCAGAGCCTGGAGCCTGCTTTGGATTCTGTGTCTCCCTCTGTCTGTCTGCCCCTCCCCCTTTTGCACTCTGCTCTCTCTTTCCCAAATAAACATTAGTTTTTTTTTATATGAGAGAATGGTATACTTACCAACTTATCCTATGAGACAATTTTTACCATAATACCCAAACCATAGAAAGTTATCACAGTAAAAAGAAGTAACAGGCCAACTTCTCTTATGAATATAGACACAAAAATTCTCACAAAAACTAGAAAACTGAATCCACATTTTTAAAAGATTACACCCCACGACTAATTGGCATTTATTCTAGGAATGCAAGGTTGATTTCACAAATAAAAATCAGTTAATGTAATATACCACAGCAATAGAATAAAGGACAAAAACCACATGATCATATCAATACATAAAGAAAAAAAGCATTTGACAAAACTCACACATTTTCATGATAAAACCACTCGCCACCTAGCAATAAAGTGAATTTCCTCAACCTGATAATAAACATTATTTTTTTAAAGACCACGACTAACATATTTAATGGTGAAAGACTGAATGCTTTCCTCCTAAGATAAGGAACAAGACAAAGATGCTTGTTTTCACCACTTCTATTCAAAATTGTGTTTAAGTTCCAGCTAAAGCAGAAAGAAAGAAAGAAAGAAAGAAAGAAAGAAAGAAAGAAAGAAAGAGTGAAGGAGGAAGGAAAGAAGGAAGGAAGGAAGGAAGGAAGGAAGGCAGGAAGGGAAGGAAAAAGGGAGGGAGGGAGGAAGGAAGAGAGAGAGAAAGCAAAAAAGAAATTAAAAAACATCCATATTGTAAAGGATGAAATAAAATTACTTCTATTTTCATATGAAATAATTTTATATATAGAAAATCCTAAGGAAAATCCTCTCAACAAATCTATAGAACCATAAAATGAGTTTGCCAAGGTTTCAGGATATAAGATCAATATAGAAAAATCAAATGTAGGGGCGCCTGGGTGGCTCAGTCGGTTAAGCGTCTGGCTGCAGCTCAGGTCATGATCTCCTGGTCTGTGGGTTCGAGCCCCGGGTCAGGCTCTGTGCTGACAGTTCAGAGCCTGGAGCCTGTTTCAGATTCTATGTCTCCCTCTTCCTCTGACCCTCCCTTGTTCGTGCTCTCTCTCTCTGTCTCAAAAATAAATAAATGTTAAAAAAAATTAAAAAAAAGAAATAAAAATAAAATGTAATTCTATTTTTTTAAGTAGGTTTCACACTCAGCACAGAGCCCAATGTGGGGCTTGAACTCACAGTCCCAAGATCAAGACCTGAGCTGAGATCAAGGGTCACTCAACCAACTGAGCCATCCAGGCACCCCAGTCAGTTGTAATTCTATACACTAGCAATGGACAATCCAAAAAGTGAAATTAAGAAAACAATCCCATTTATAATAGCCTCAAAAAGAAAAAAAAATACTTAAGAACAAATTTAACAAGTTAATTTATTTGAAAGTACAAAGTTTTTACTCTGGAAACTACAAGACATTGAAAAGACTTAAAGAAGATCTAAATATGTGGAAAGATAACCCACATTCTTGGATCTGAAGATATAATATTGTTAAGATGGCAATATTTCCTTAATCTATCTAAGATTCAATGCAATCCCTTTCAAAATTCCAGCTGGCTTATTTGCAGAAATTGATAAACTGATCCTAAAATTGATATGGAAATTCAAAGGACCCAGAATAGCTAGAACATTCTTGAAAAAAAAGAAAGAAAATTGTAGAACTCATTTTCTATTAAAAAAAAAAAAAAACTTACTACATTTACAATTAATTGATTTTTTACAATAATGTCAGGACAATTCAGTGGGGAAATAACAATCTTTCAACAAATGATAGTGGATCAACTGGATATACACATGCAAAAGAATGAAGTTAGACTTCTTTTTCACAGCATACATAAAAACTAGCTCAAATGCATCATAGATTTACAGATAAGATCTAAAACAATAAAACCCTGAAAAGAAAACATACACAAGTAAATTTTCATAATCCCAGGTTAGGCAAAATGTTCTTAGACATGACACAAAAAAGCACAGGTAACAAAAGAAAGAAATAGGTGAATTGGACTTTATCAAAATTTTAAAATTTTGTGTTTCAAAGGACAATATCAAGAAAGTGAAAAAACAATCGACAGGATGAGAGAAAAATTTTGTGACTCATGTATCTAATGAGGGTCTTGGATATAAAGAACTCTCACTATTCAATGATAATATAATATTCAAATAACCCAATTAAAATGAGAAAAAAGACTATATTTTAATGTAGAATATATAATATACATAAAAGAATGTTTCTCCAAAGATATGCAAATGGCCAATAAGTACACTAAAGCATGCTCAATATCATTAACTATTAAGGAATTGCAAATCAAAACTACAATAAGATACCACTTCACTTACATTATAATAGCTACAATTTTAAAAAATAACAGAAAAACAACACAAATGATGATGAGGATGTGGAGAAACTGGAATTCTCATACATCACTGGTGAAAATGTAAAATGGCTCAACCATTTTGGAAAATAGTTTGACAGTTCGTACAAATGTTGAACACAGAGTTAACATATCATCCAGAAACTCCATAGATAGATAGATAGATAGATAAGAATGCATAGGTTCACACAAAAAGTTCTACACCAACATTCATAGCAGCATTATTCATAATCCTCAAAAAGCAGAAACAACTCAAATGTCTATCTGAGAGATGATGAATGCAGAAGTAAAATGTGGCATATTCACACAGTTGAATATTATTTGATACTAAAAAAAAAAAAAGTAATGAAATACTGATGGATGCTACAACACAGATAAACCTTAAAGACATTATACTAAATGAAAGAAACCAGGCACAAGGGATCACATATTACACAACTTCATTTATGTGAAATGCCCTGTATAGATACATCTATACAGAAAGTAGGTTAGGGGCGCCTGGCTGGCTCAGTTGGTTAAGAGTGGGAGAGAGCCAAAGCATAAGAGACTGTTAAAAACTGAGAACAAACTGAGGGTTGATGGGGGGTGGGAGGGAGGGGAGGGTGGGTGATGGGTATTGAAGAGGGCACCTTTTGGGATGAGCACTGGGTGTTGTATGGAAACCAATTTGTCAATAAATTTCATATATATAAAAAAAAAAAAAAAAAAGCGTGGGACTTAGGCTCAGGTCATGATTTCACCATTCATGAATTCAAACCCTGCATCCAGCTCTGTGTTGACAGCTCAGAGCCTGGAGCTGCTTTGGATTCTGTGTCTCCCTCTCTTTTTGCCCCTCCCCCACTCTTGCTCTCTCCCACTCTCTCTCTCAAATAAATAAACATGGAAGGAAGGAAGGAAGGAAGGAAGGAAGGAAGGAAGGAAGGAAGGAAGGAAGGAAAGAAGGCTACTGGTTATCTAGAGCTGAGGGAGGAAGTAGGGAGTACCTTCTAGGAGGTATGGGATTTCTCTTTGAGCTGATAAAAATGCGCTAATATCAGTTGTGATAATGATTACACAACTGTGAATATATAAAAATATTGAACAATACACTTTAAGTGAACAAATTATATGGTATGTGAATTACACCCCTTATTAGGCTGTTATTTTTTAAAATAAAATAGAGGTCAGTTATTCAATTCTTGACCCATCAACAAATGGAATAATTTCTACTAATATCTTTACATTTATATTATGTCAACTAACTAATAATATGTTTTAAATTATTTAGATATAATATGTATAAAAACAAGTGTTAAGCAATAAAAGCAAGGATACTATGTTCTAGATAATCTAAAGCAAAACAAATAACAACAAAATGCATTGGCTTTATCATATCCCATCAGCATCAAGTATTTTTTTCATTGTTGTCTAAACCCTTGTCACCTTTTTTTTAATATGAAATTTATTGTCAAATTGCTTTCTATACAACACCCAGTGCTCACCCCAACAGGTGCCCTCCTCAATGCCCATCACCCACTTTCCCCTTCCTCCCACCCCCCCCCCATCAACCCTCAGTTTATTCTCAGTTTTTAAGAGTCTCTTATGGTTTGGCTCCCTCCCTCTCAAACTTTTTTTTTTCCTTCCCCTCCCCCATGGTCTTCTGTTAAGTTTCTCAGGATCCACGTAAGAGTGAAAACATATGGTATCTATCTTTCTCTGTATGACTTATTTCATTTAGCATAACACTCTCCAGTTCCAACCACGTTTCTACAAATGGCCAGATTTCATTCTTTCTCATTGTCAAGTAGTATTCCATTGTGTATATAAACTACATCTTCTTTATCCATTCGTCAGTTGATGGACATTTAGGCTCTTTCCATAACTTGGCTATTGTTGAAAGTGCTGCTATAAACATGGGGGTACAAGTGCCTCTATGTATCAGCCCTCCGGTATCCCTTGGGTAAATTCCTAGCAGTGCTACTGCTGGTTCATAGGGTAGATATATTTTTAATTTTTTGAGGAACCTCCACAACTGTTTTCCAGAGTGGCTGCACCAGTTTGCATTCCCACCAACAGTGTAAGACTAAACCCTTGTCAACTTAATAGGTAAAAAATAATTACCAGGGTTTTTTCTCATTTTTACGCCATCCATTAGTAGTAAGCTTGGATTTTTCCCCAAGGACCCACTAATAGGCCTTTTAGATGTCTTTTTTCCAATTTGAAATTCTTTAGTTTAAATTTGTAGTTGTGCTTTTATATATTTTATTTTGCATCTTACTTTTAAAAACTTCAAACTTATCATAAAATACCATTTTGTATCTAATTTCAAATAAACCTAATTTTAATAGCTACACAATAGTCTTTTAGTAGCTATGTAATAGTTTACTGAGTTCCTTGATGCTGAATATTTTGCTATTTCTCTGTTGTCTTTTCATAGACATACAGAACAGCAATCTTAATAACACGCTTAGCAAGAAACCATGTCTATAAGGAGATTATTTATGTAGGAAAGTGACCAGAAATGAAAATGCTGATTCTAAAATCAGAGCCATGCCTTGATACTTAGCACAATTTACTTCCCAAAAGGCTTGTATTAATTTACGCTCCCCCATTGCTTCAAAGCCTAAAATGTTTTGTGTATTATTCTTACAAAAGGAAAATTCATGCCCAAGAAAATTAGTTAGTCTAAGAAACCTTCTGTAAAGGAACCACTACTCTGCTCAGCATGACTGCTGGATGGTTTGTGTTTTCACACTGTCTTTGCTTGGTATAGAATGCACCCACGTGCTGCTCACACTGGAACGCACTGACCCTGCATTAACTGCATGGTGTCTGGAAACCACCAGTCCCAGAACATGATGTGTCCCTGGCGAGGTGTTGATTCTGGACACCTGTTCCTGTGGAGAACACTTTAAACAAGGGCCACATTTTTCCAGTGGCCTTGGGGGCTTGACACAGGGTACATCCTGCTACACCCAGCTCACAGGCCTGCACACACAAACTGAAGGTTAGCAACACAAAGGACCTTCTTCCCGATTATTCTTAAACCTGTACTTGTCATTTCCTGCTGCATTCCCCACAGTGATCTCCACATGCCAGGAAACAGGAAGATGAGGAAAAATTCAACCATGCATTTCACAACAGAGCACCTTTGTATGGGACCTGAAGTCTGGGTCAGGGCAATGTCAGTCAAAGAGACTTTACCGAGAGACAGTGCCCTGAGAGACAGTTGTCCACCCTATTTTCTACAAAGTGGAGTGACGTTCACTACATATGTGCTGAAGAGCATCTTCAGATGAAAGAGCAGCATGGCTGAGCACTGTGTATAGCTTACTTGAAGGAATATTTCTGGAAGAGCACACCATATGTTTTACATTTGCATCCAGTCTATAAATATCCCAGTAACAACTTGAGTCCATAAATACTGTATTTAGAATGCTTTGCTGGAAACATCTTTCACTACTCACAGTCATCTGTTTATCAGCATGATTGTTCATTGCCCTCCCATCGTGAAGAATTATTCCCACGATCATGGCCATGCTGGCAAGTGAGAGGTTGCTCCCAGATCGAGGAATGGCTGGGAAGCCTGTCCCCTGTGCTGTGTGCTCTCCTTCCACTGGCTCTCAGGCCACCTCAGAGCTGAAAGTGACAGATGTTGCTTCTTTAGCAAAGGCCTGAGTAGAAAGACATGGAATCTTTAATAAGCCCCAAAGAGACTGCAAGAAAGGAAGAACCTGTGCGCTTGCAGAGCTAACCAAGGACAATAATGAGAGCTTATTATTTCTCACCATCACCATAGATCTTGCTGTTGGTATTATCTTTATTCCACCAATGGGAAAACAAGCCTTGCCAAGGTTGAGACTCCCATCCTGTGACCAAGCCAGGATTCTAACCTGGAGTTACTAATGCCAAGTCCCACTGTAATGGGGGCAAGACAAACAAACCCAAAGGATTAGAAATGCCCATTATTTGCTTTTTGAATGCTAAACAACCACATTTACAAAGTGATTTCATGTGCACACTCTTATTTTCTACTTAGCCTTCTCCTAAAAGGTATTTAGAGATGTTTCTGTCTTTATTTTCTAGATGAAAAAGTGAGGCTCAGAGAGGATAAGTGATTTGCTCAAAGTCACACAGCTAATAGAGACCAGATTGAGGCTTAGAATTTCAACTTGCCGATTTCTATTTTGGTGTCCTTTCCACACATTCAGGGTATAGATGTTATTTAGGAAGAATCAAGAATCAAGCCATGACCAGCCAGAAGCATCAGGATGTGCTCAGGAGTCAGATCAGCTCTCAGGTCCCATGCTTTGTGGGAAAAGCATCTAGGTCATAGCTGTTTTGGTGGTAGGCAGAAATTTGTGGCATTGAGTTCCATTAGGAGCAGGCAGGTCTGGCAGGATCCCTACGGAGGAAACTTACTTAACACCCTCTGGATCCCTGGTGAGGGGTCCAAGTGAAAGAAAGAAATGAAGCTCAAATAAGTATTTGTTTATCTAACCCTGTAGTACTTTCCTGTCTGCACACACTGTAAGCCTCAGAAGGGCAGTACTCAGTGTTATTCCTGCTGCCGTCTTTGCTGAAAGTGTGAATGAGGGAAGAGCTGCTAGATGCAGATACCTCCCTGACAGCCACTGGGCACTGAATCTCATAGGACTGCAGAGTGTCTGGGCTAAGGCACTGGCCATGCATGTAGGGCATGCATGAAGCAGAAGGCAACGAGACAGGGCAACATCAATCCTGGAGATGCTGAGATTGGTACACACTGGGTCATGAGGAGTCTCAGCTGCTTTTGCAAAAATAAACAGTGTGGCCAACAGAACCTGTCCACACCACCATCCCACACATGAATTCCAGCTTTATCCAACAGTGAGCAATGGGAGCAGGTCTCTGCTCAAATGGCCTGACCTTGCGGGGGGGGGGGGGGGCGGGGGGGGGTAGTGTCAATGCAAAAGAAACCAGTAAATCAGTAAATCTATTTCACTTGGAAATAGTGCCATGAATAAAATGGTGTTAGAACACAACTAAGAGGTGCTCATGTTAGTTATGTTGAAGGGACATTTACAGAGAGAGTGAGAGCCAGCATGCTGTGTTGGAAGCATGAGGAAGTCCCACATGGCCAAAGCAGGATGAATGAGATGGAGAAAAATGAGGTTGGGCTAACAACATGGTAGCATCACCAACCATAGGGTAGAGATGATGGCATATTCTGAATGTGATAGAAAGCAATGGAGCAGAGGTGGCATGACCTGAATTTTGCTTCCCTAAGATCACGTTGGCCTCTCCTGGGACATAGGCCCAAGTGAGGCCAAGTGGGATTAAGCAGTGTACAGCCTTCTCCCATCACTGAGGATATTGGGACCTGGTTTGCTATCCTCCCATTTTCTTCCTGCCATGCCTAACTGCTCTTTAACAACCATGCTAGGGACAAAGACCCCAACTCTTCTCATGCCCTAATCCAACAACTCCCCAGAGTCCAAAATATCAGGTTCACCTAAAAAGGAAAAACTTGGAAGCCAACACATCTGAAGTATTGCAAGATGCTAATTTACATTAGTAAAACTCAAGGGAAAATGGATAGTCATGAATATAGGTGATGGATCAAAGAAAGTAAGTGTAATCCCAGGTGTGAGAAGTTTGTTTCTCGGGGCTCCCCACCCACATTCTGGATGCAGAGTGCTGGCATCAGTGGCTGGGAATAGTCCTACCTGTTAGCTCAGATGGTCACTGGAACTTCAGCTCAGGAATAGCCCATATACAATAAGGCTGAGAAGTAAGGGATGTCCTCATGAGATTTTAGGAGATAAAAATATTGGGGTGGATTGATAATATGTGCCATTTGAGAATGACAGTCCACCATGGGCCTGGCACCCATGCAGTCTTGCTGAGGGTGATGTACTACATGGTGGATCATCCTCTGAATGCTGGGCAATTTCCGAGCCACCTAGGCAGGTCAGGGTGACCACAGCCTGACCACGACCACAACTACCATGTAACTGCTGCTTGCTGCAATGCTCACTACTTGCTCAAAAAAGCCTGGGCTTTTCAGCTGCAGCACAAACCCACTGCCTGTGTAGCATTGCGTCCTCCATGGGACTAGGGGGCAAAAAAGCTGACAAAACTATGCTCAGGCTCTGGTTGCTGCTTCTACAGTGAGTAATATAATCTTTCAACTCTGGTCCAGAAGTCGGGTCTTTCTTATCAGCATCCACAAAACTAACTGTTAGCATGATCCCCACAGGTCTTGATAGGAACCCTGTCAACTGCACTCCAACAGCATCTTTCAGAAGAGTCCGAAGGACACTCCTATGACCGGGGGGAATTGGAGAGAGGAATGTTGGATCTTTGAAAAGCACCTGTGTAGCTCTTCCCTGTAGGACAGGAGTGGAAGGAGGGGCAGGGGGAACAAGGTCTCTTATTGAAACAGAGGTACCTAGTGCAAGCATGGCAAAAGCCAAGCCAATAGCACTGATATATGTCCAAGGCTGGGAAGACATGAGACCACAACAAGCAGCAGCACTTGTGAAGCCATCAAAAAGTTCTGCCTCTGGCTAATCGATCATGGGGATGTAGGGACCAAAACAGATTGATTAGACAACAGGGCTGTACCTGCACAAAGCAAATAAACAAAAGATAACTAATAGCACTGCCTAGGTTCAGTTAAAAGAAGCCTCAGCTGAACCCCAGATTGAGGAGTCATAGCTTCTAACTCAAATCCCAGACCCAAATCCACTTTTGCCCACCCCCCAGACCTCAGCCTGTTCACCCACATGCCAAACATTAGTTTGCTGCCCACCCATATCCCAGAATTGAGCCTCTTCTAAACTGACATTTAGAAAACTGTGGTAATCACCAAAAGCCAGAGGTGAGTATCTCTTCTAGCCAGAGGTGCCAATCTCTTCTAGCATCCATCTTCATGGAGTTACCGAGCTCATGTGCATTCATTTGTTCTACTTTTTATGTGCTGTGACTGCTCTAGTTACAAGAAACATTGAAGAAAACAAGCCAATCCTCTGCCCTTACTGGACTCATAATTCTAGTAGTAAATTTAAAATTTAGGATGATTTGCCATGGATATTGTTCTGGTATTTCAAGCTTCAAGCTAAAACCAATGGATGATATTTCCATATTCCACAGCTAAGCACTAGACAGTCTTTGCCCTTATATCTTGACCCTTCACCCACATGTAACCTATGTGAGAGAACCTATAAACTCCATATGGGCAAAGGTTTCTTGAAGATTATAGAAATGGAGAATTTTATGGCTTCCTTCCTATCTGAGTCCAAGCCAAATGAGAGCCCCACTGCCTCCACCAGAGAACTGTTTTTAGAGTTTGAGACTGTCCTCTATGGGGACTCTACATCCTAGCTGGATAAGAGCTGAGTTTCAAGTCTTCTGGGTCCCATGTTGTCTTAGGAGAAGTCCCAATAGTCCTTGGGAGAACATGACAACTATCCCCTGGGTTATGGAGAAAGGCATGACTGAAACCACCTAAAGAAAGGAGGGAGGGCTGGGCACTTTTGCTAAGATCAAGTGGGATGAGAATGTTAGAAGTTTTCCTGTCAGGGAGGCCCTTGGCAAGTTTTATGAATCATCTGGGCTCCAGTTGTATTAGCCATAACTAAAAAGGGCTGCATCCTAAGGAGAGAAGGCTCCCCAGTGGAGGTTATGATTTAGAACATATGAAGTACAGAGGGTCCTGCCAGAAGTGTCCAAAGAACTCATTCATGAGTCTCCCAAACAATAAAGGATGCTCCCTGTGACTGAAGGCTTTGACAAGGAGAACCACCCACCCAGAGAGCCAGCCGAGACAAAAGTCCTTTTGGGTCTTTCCTGCTTCTAACTCTGAAGGAACTAGAATGGAGTGGGGACAAGGAAGAGATGGAACAAGAGAATTAGACAAATGGCCATCCTCTCTTTACTAATGAACTCCAACCCACAGGTCAGCCCAGAAAAATGGGAAGTAAAGACTCAAGTTCATTGTGTGAGCACAATGTTAACTTAAACTAGGCTAAATGTTTTTCCCCTGAAACTCACCAGAAGGTTATAGAATGTGAGATGCCAGTAGGTGGTGAGGAGAGAAAAGGGATGTGTTTGGGGCCAGTAGGAGAGAATGAAACTCTTCCCTACTTGTAATCTAGCAACTGTAGTCCGCTGAGTAAACCAGTGTTGCAGAAAATATAATATGACTGATACGAAGTGATTGAGATGACGTGATCTCAGGCAGCACGTAGAAGACAACGTAAAGCATGATAAGGGGAGTAAAGTGTCACCAAGAGGGGGGCTCCCTGCAGACATGAAGGAGGGCTGCTCCATGTGGGACCTAGGGAAGAGTTCCTTGTGATGAGCACCTCTTGAATCTACAACCTCTTCATCACCAACCTAGACAATGACCAAGACCTCCCAGCTGGCCTCTTTGGTTCCCACCTTGGAACCAATAGTAGCAGTCCCACCCAGTCCTAATAGTAATGTGATCCTTCAGAAACACAATCTGAGAAGGCCACATCTCTACTTAAACTCTTCAGAAGCTTGTGTTCAACTTTAAAATAAAATCTCTAAAGTTGCTAGGAAGGTTTAAATGGACCCTGATGCTCTGACCTGGACTGGCCCCACTGACCTCCTTCTTACTTCTCTCTCACTCATTCTGTGCCCCATTCTTGCCAAAAGAATGGCTTGAAAAAGCCAAGCTGTCTTACCTTCTGGATTTTGTATATCTTTTTCTATGCATAAGACATTTTTTCCACCCTCTTCACAAAGCCATCTCCTTCTCATCCTTTAAAACATAAGTAGATCACAAAAGTCTTCCTGGACTCCTGTACAAAGTTATTTGTTCCTATGCCAGCATGCAAAGCTTTATCACTCTTTACTGAAATTGTGAAAAAGCCTAGCACCTGATTCCTCTGTATCATTACCTCCTCTAGGTTAAGGAGCTATGTCTCTATGGTTATCCATGCATCTTCCAGTGGTCAATATATGACAGATAATAAACATTCAATGCACAAATAACTGAGTGAATAGATGGATTTAACTATCAAAGGGAGGAATTCACCCAGGTGAAGGCATAGAGTGAGAAGGCTGAGTACAGTCTTTACCTGGTAGGCAGGAGAAGAGTCTCCCCTTTGTTTTGGCTAACACAATGAGTGATGGTCAGGGTCTTCCTGAGGAGCTCTCTGAGTTCTGCCTCAGCATGCCATAGAGGGTGAATGTTGGCTCCCACCCCTCCTCAGAAAGGTCTAGAGCAGAGCGTTAGTGGTAGAAGCAGGCATGCTTAGAGATCTTCCCCTTGGTGAGGGACTCAAGGTGGAGGTGTGAAGACTGATGCTTTCACTGAATTGGACTTCTTTTGCAATATATACACTTGTTTGAAGATTACTTTTGAGAATGAGAGGGCCTAGTTATCGTCAGTTTGTAATGAACCCATACAAAATTGAATGTATGCAAAGACATGAAGGAATCTTAAATACATTTTACTAACTGAAAGAAGCCAATCTGAAAATGGTGCATTCTATATGGTTGTTTATATAACATTCTGGAAAAAGAACAAAACTAATAGATAGTAAACAGGTAAGTAGTTGCCAGGAGTTTAGCGAGGTGGGTCAGAGGGTGGGTAAGCAAAGCACAGGGGATTTTTGAGGGTAATGATACTATTCTGTATAATGTAATGGTGGATACATGACACTGGACATTCATCAAAACCCACAAAACTTTAAATATGAAGAGTAAACCATAAGGACTACAAATTTATTTTAAAAAATCGTTTAGGAGGTCAGGGCACAGGATGGAATGCAGACTCTAACAATTGTAATCCAGTTGTAATACAAATGTATGAAACTACCTCATGAAAGTTGTTTCTCCCTAGTGACAGGAGAGAAAGGTGCTGCTCTAAGCAATTGAAAATGAGTAGAGGCTTTAAGATTAAAGGCAAAAGGACCTGCACATAAGCACCATACTCTACCTGAGGAAGTTGTTTTCTTAAAAATTAAGTAAATAGATGGTGTACAGCAGGAGCCAGGTTTCTCACTTCTCTCACTTGGGAAGTTATCAAGAAGCAAAGGGAGACAGCTAGAATGATCTATGTGATAATTCATTAACATTGGAGGCATCAGTCTGAATTCATGTTTAGCTTACGATAGATACATATAGAAAAATATAGAGATATGCATATATATAGGAGTTAGGATACACACATGTATTTCCTTGCTCCATCAGCTGAGGAAGTCTAGATGCAGTGATACCCCAGTAGCAATGAGCACACCCAGAACCTGGATCTTGGTTTCTAATACATCCTCCAATAAAAGGAACTGGGGATCCCTGAAGAAATTAGTGATTCTAGGACTAGGGCAGGAAATATATAAAATAATCCTGGAGAATCTTATCATGCTAGAAAGTACTAAAGTACTAAAACACACACACATAAGTATACACACAATGATGGGCTATGTCAAAAGGATCCAGGAACCAACTGAAGCTCCTAATGACCAAAGTTGGAACCATTTGAGCAAATAAACAAACAAACAAATAAATAAATAAATAGATAAATATTGGATTATAACCCAAAGTGTAAAATAAATATCCATGAGTCCATACTGATTAAACAAACAAACAAACAAAGGCAAGTCCCCTTGAATAAGAATTACAAATAGTTTATGTGGATACTCCACCCTTAAGGACATGGAATGTAATCTCCACTCCTTAAGTATGAGCTGTGAGTAGTAGCTTCTTTGCAAAAAGTGTAGTATGGGAAGGGAGAAAAAAAGTCACCATACACTGAAGAATCCTGAAAAATATGACCCAAGCCTGGTGATCAAGGTTAACCTCAACAGTGAGGTATCTACTGTTGTTGTTGTTGTTTAATTTTTTTAATGTTTATTAATTTTTGAGACAGACAAAGCATGAACAGGGGAGGGGCAGAGAGAGAAGGAGACACAGAATCTGAAACAGGCTCTAGGCTCTGAGCTGTTAGCACAGAGCCTGACGCAGGGCTCGAACCCATGAACTGTGAGATCATGACCTGAGCTGAAGTCAGACACTCAACCGACTGAGCCACCCAGGTACCCCTAGGTATCTACTGGTAATGTTAACAGTATCATACTCTTAATGTGATGTGGTGAGAATGGTACTTTACCTCTGCAGTCTTCCTCCCCAAAACCCACAACTCCAAGCTAATCATGAGAAAAGCATCAGACGCATTCCAACTGATGGACATTTATACAAAATATCTGACCATTACGCTTAACACCGTCAAGGTCATCACAAACAGGGAAAGTCTGAGAAACTGTCACAGCCAAGAGGAGCCTAAGGAGGCTTGATGACTAAATGCGATGTGGGATCCTGGAACAGAAAAGGCATGTTTAGGAAAAACCAAGAAAATTTAAGTGAAGCATGAACTTCAATTAATATTAATGTAATGACATTGGTTCATTAATTGTGACAAATGGGCCATATTAAGTCAGTTCTTACCAGACGAAATTAGGTGTGGTGTATATGGGAATTTTCTGTACTATCCTTGTGACTTTTCTGTAACTCTAAAACTATTATAAGTGTGAATAATTTATTTTAAAAAAAAAGAAGGACCAAGATCTCTCTCTCTCCCCCCCCAAAAAAAAACAAGCACTTCTCTTTCCTCTCAATTATTTTTCAGTATTAAAACAGCCAAAACAAGATAAGTACAGAACTGCTAATGTTCACAGGTTCTTATCTATGAAATGAGATTTCCTGGAGCCAAGAACCTGGTGTCCAGACTGTCTCCCCACTAGCCAATCCTGCACCTGCCCACCATAAAAGACTTACTTTCCCTTTGGTTTGGAGCTAAGTCTGCTATTACAATGCTCCTAGCACACAGCCCTCAAACAGCCAACAAAGATCATGGGAGACAGAATGAGAAGGGAAAGTTCTTGGTCTGAGTCTCTGAGCTCCCATGAGATAGTGATGCAATCTTTAAGGAGCTGCCTAACTTCTTTGAGAGTAAGTTTGTCCATCTGAAAAACAATGAATAAGAGAACTACCTTGCTGGGCAGTTGTAGTGATGAAATAAAAGAACAAGCATAAAAGTAGCCACCACATCGTAGATGTTGAACACTGTCATTATTGGTCACAAACTTATAACTCATGCTAAGGGGCCAGGATGCACATCACTGGGGCCACACAGAGCATTCATAAAATGGAGGTTATCATACTAGATGGTCTGCATGCTGCATGGCCAATGTCATAGTGAAGAGATATCCTTACCCTGTATTGTTCTCTATCCTTATGGGGTCAGGTGGCCAGAGATCAACTTTGGGGCCATGTAACAGTGAAGAAGTGACCTTGTTAAATAGGGGTTTGGGATTGGTTTTAGCCTATCCTTTTCCCCATATCATAGTATTCAGGGCTCTCAGTAGAAACAGAACTAACAGGAGACAGAGAGACAGACAGAAAAAGAGATTGAGATTTCAAAGAACTGGCTCACAGGATTGTGAGCTGGCAAGTTCAAAATCTGATATTGTGGGCAGGCAGTCTGGAGACCGAGTGAAGAGTTGACATTGCAGTTCAAGTGCAAAGGCAGTCTACTGAAAGAGTTCCTTTTTAGCCAAAGATTACTCATTTTTTATCTTAAGGCCTTCAATTGATTGGGTGCAGGCTATCCACATTATGGAGGGTAATCAGTTCCACTCAAACTCTACTGACTTAAATGTTAATCTCATCTAAAAACAACACCCTCCAGGTAACATCTAGACCTGGTAAAGCAAATATCTGTGTACTGTGGCCCAGGCAGGTTAACAAATAAAATAAACCACCACCCATCTGCTAAGCCAGTCCTTCTGAGCATCCAGATGAGCCACCAGGCCTCCAGAGGTATCTCTCCTCAGGGTGGCTTAGATTATTACCTGGGAATGCAAAAATCATAATAATAAGAAGTTTAAAATAACAGTTGTGCAATAAGAGTTTAAATTATTATTTGAGATGTCACCTATGGGCTCCAAAAAACTCACTTGGACTGAATGGAGAGGATGCCAGTTCCATGAGGACAGTGGCAGAGGCTGAGAAGAGTCTGGGTCTCTGAGCACCTGCCTAGAGCACCCATCTGCAGAAGATAGATCTGAGCCAGAAGTAAGCTTCAACCAGATCTCACTGCTCGGTTTCAGGACATATCTACCTTAATAATACAAAAATGTCTAGGTAGGCAGTAAGAAAGTGCCAGATGCATGGAGAGAAAAACATGTACAAAAAGTGAATGAAAACAGGAACCTGGGGACTCCTCACAACATGCGGAGTAAAGCTGAAATCCACTGTCCACTCCTTGTCTCCTCCAAACGTATAGAAATGGTGAACGAAGATTCACACACAGACAAGCTTAAATGTGGGGTCAGAGATGGGTATAGAGGCCACAGTGATAACACTGAACATGAGTCAAGGTGACCTACCCACAGGAATACAAGTTCACCTCTAAAGGAGCAGAGCTGTAATTGTCTTTGCAGAGAAGGGTGTAGAACAATGCCAGGCACAAAACAGGGCCTGAGCTCCTAGGACACACTGGGCCTCAGAGAAAGAGCTGTCCCTCTCATGGAAGGGTATCTGGAGACCCCTCATGGATGGCCTTCCACACATCTCCAGAGATAGACAAGGCCTCATCCACTCACCCTGGACAGCATGGGTGGCCAGAGAATTTATTCTAAGAATCATAGACCACATTCTTATAGCCATTGTCCTTCTAAAGTGGGTGAAAGGAGTTCCGGGCACAGACAGACACATGCAAAGTCCTGGAGGGGGCAGAGGGAATGGATATTCCAAGGTAAGGATAAGTAAGGTAAGAAGACACAGACAGAATCCACTCCCTGAGAACTCAGCCTGGGCAGGGCACAAACCCCAAGGTATAAAATGAGTGTGCTATAAACACTACTTTCCAGAGCCTAAGTTTCTTCTTCTGAAAAAAAAAAAAAAATAGGGCTTTCTTGTTGTTATTAAACGAATATTGTTTACTATTACAGCCCAGAGCTTAGAATAGTGCCTGCCTAGAATAGTAGCTATTCAATATTGGTTAAATGAAAGAAAAAAAGAGGAAGGAAGGAAGGAAGGAAGGAAGGAAGGAAGGAAGGAAGGAAGGAAGGAGGAGGGAGGGAGGGGGGAGGGAGGGGGGAGGGAGGGAAGGAAGGAAGGAAGGAAGGAAGGAAGGAAGGAAGGAAGGAAGAAAAGGAGGGAGGGAGGGAAGGACTGACTTAGGAGTCTTTTCCTGGAAGCTTTTCCTGACCTTTTCATCCTTTCCCACCCACTACACCTCCTGGAGTTTGCTACTGAGCACCTATCACATTTGACTGTAAGAAAGTTGTAGACACAGTGGTTATAGGCATCAGTTTGATGGGCTGGTTCTGCCCCCACTGGTTGAATGGCCAAGTCAATGGACACTCAATTTCTCTCTAAGCCTCAATTTCTTCATCTGTAACATGAGAAAATGACAGAGCTGTAGCAAAATTAAATAGGATAATGTGTGTAAAGCACTCAGCACAATGCCTGCCTCAAAAAAGGGCTCAAAAAGTTGATGATTATGGCTGCATTTCTGCCCTCCTCCATGAAACTAGGAGTGCCTCATGACGAGTGCCCAAGTGCTATGCAGTTCTGAGCATCCAAGACCTGGTTCAGAGTACGTAGTACTAACAGCAAATGTTTGCTGAACAAATGACTGAAGGATACAGCTGGCACAAGAAGAAATTCTAAAGCTTACTGATTCCTGCACATGTGTGGAAACCCAGAGATCTCCCATCTCGCTTCCAAAGGAGCCACCAGAGATGCGGTTTCTACAATGTGTGTCACTGATCAGCTCTGGCCAAGAATCACAGACAACTGCAGACATCAGGCCATTAGATGCATCCTCCTTCCTCTGCAGGGAGGAGGCTGCTGGCCTCCATGCAGGATAGCCTGCCTCTGGCCCTGAGGCCTGATCTGGCATGGCGCCCTGGTGGGGGTGGGGGGGGGCCTCTGCATGGATCTGGGGGCACACCAGCTTTAGCTATGTTAAACAGGATCTTTCAGAGGCTTTTCTAGCCATGGGTCATTAGGCTTGTGTGATCAGAGAATACTCTCTCTATCATTGTTAGCACCACTTACTAATGAGTACCCCCAAGAATACAGGTTGAGAAGCAGCAGTACCTTGAGGGTTTCTTTAACCTAATACTAAATATAAGACCTAAAACAATAGAGGGATGGTTCAGAGTGGGAGCAGGCAAACTCTGGGACAAGTCCTGTATCGGGTTTGCATGCATTGCTTCCCTCATTAAAGCACTGTGACAGCCCTTGGCCAGTGGGACCAAGGGGCCTGCCTCTGTTCTGTCAGTCAGGATTTGCCACTTACATTGTCTGATTCCCGTGGGTCCCAGTTGTTCTTGCTCACACTTGGCTGGCTCTGGCTGGTCCTGCCCTGGGGTCCCCTCCCAGAAACCCTCAGTCTCCATTAATGCACTTGCTTAAGGGTCCATCTTCACACAGCTCTCTTGCTGCAGGATCATGGCAGCCTCCTGCTGCACCCAGCAATGCAGCAGTCCAGGGAGTGTGGCTAATCACCACTCTTTTTGCAAAGAAGAAACATCAAGAAACTTTCTGGGCTGAGAACCATTTTCTGCAAAATGGAAATGGAGATTCCTTGATACCTGGTGTACAATCACAAATGTACTGAAAGTTCCTGCTTAGTGAGCACCTGTACACTGCACACTAACACCATTCACTATGCCCTGGGTCTTCCCAGTAACCTCAAGACTGGGATTCAAAGCTCCACTGCAGATGAGCAAAGTGAGGTTTAGAGGGGTTGTGTGACTTGTCCAAGGTCACACACCTAGAAAGAAGGGGCAATGAACTCTGAACTCATTTTGCTCTTGCCGTGGACCACTTCACATGGCTCCGTATCCCTTCTGGCATCTTTGCTGGCTGCCCAGCAGTGCCCAAAACATAACAGACAATAGACACAGATGAGTCAGGTTTAATTTGTCTGTGAAAGTGCCTAGCAGTAAAAGCATTACTTTTCCATGACATGCAGACAAGGAGGCCACAGAGGGGGTGACAGATTCTCTTGATACCTGATGTCCCCGGGAGTCCCTTGTCCTCCCCCTTGCTGAGAATGGCCTCCCTGTCCTGGTAGGGCTCTAACCCAGGGACTCTAACATCCCCCCAGCAGTGGCAGCAGCTCTTTGACCAGAATGATCTGGGTCACAAGGTCCTGTTATGCCCACTAGTCCTACCCCAGGCTTCTCAAAGGAGCAGACTCCTGCCCACTACCTATGCCTGCATGGCCATGAGAGAAAGCCTGATAGAAATGGAGTGGGGAAGCCAAGCTGTGGCTAGGAGCCTTCCACTCATCCAGAATAGCATCACAGAGCTATATTCAGGGTCAAGGAAGCTGATTGCACATCTACAGGAAGTGGTTACAACATTCTAGCTGCCATTTTATACTCATTCCAACCACCTGGTTTTGTTTTTTTTTTTTTTTCCTTTTTCCTCTCTTTCACATAGATATTTTCTCTTTATACAGTCACTAGACTTTTCTAATTATAGCAAATGGGAAACAAACCACATCCCACAGCTGGAGACACATTTTGTTCATAATTAATTAGAACTAATTGATCAGATACCTTTCCTAATGTGTGGTTTTATGGTCAGATTGAAATATAACCCCAATCCACCCTAGCAGGATTCTCTGGGTCCAGAGGAGATATTGTTTACAGAAAACCATCAGGAAGGAAGTTGAACACTGCCTTGTTGGAGCAACCAGGCCTGCAGGGATAAACCTCTGCCTTACCTGGCCTGCCTCAAGTGCAGGGGAAGGAACTTTACATCACTTAGCTCTGTGCCCTCATTAACCATTTTCTGCCCCAGGCTCTCTGTGAGGGCTAGGACAGCAGCAGAGGACATGTCCTCTGCGGCGTGAGAGTCTGATCAAGGAGTCAGCCAATACAGTAAATAAAAACTGTCTGTGGAGCTGAGTGCAAGTAAGATCCCCCGCCCAGTAGCGAATCATGAGGGAGTCCCCCCTTGCCGGCAGTGCCCACATTTTTACAGCCACTCTTGTGTCCACTTCTGTGTAGTTATAGCACTTTACTGGACAGGCCTTTAATAATTTTCCTTAACTGGGTTTTGCAAGAGTAAAAATGAGCCTGAACCCTAAGATGGGTTTGGCCTTTGGAGATAAAGCCATAAGAGGCCCATCTGAGCCTGTCTGCTGTACAGAGGAAGGTCCATACAGCTTTGGCTTTCAAACTCCTGCTAGGTTGGTATAGTTTGGTTCTCACCAAACAAAACTGAGCTATCTTTCACATAATATTAGACTATTACTTTTTTTTTTTTTTTTTTTTTTTTATTTTTTCATCTTACAAAGGAAAAACTTGAAGCAACGAAAGGCTGAGACCCTTGTAGCAAGTCCAGAATTAGCTATCATCACCTCCTGGGTCTGTGGTTGCTGACCAGTCTCCTGTTCCCCACCACCTGTTCAGGGTAGGGCTGTGTCTTTCCAAAGGGATCCTTGCAGAGGGTGGGAAACCTTTCTGGAAATTCAAGCCTTCCCTCTTCTTCACATCCTCCTTAACGTTAGGAGACCAGCAAAAGATTCCCCTTTGTCTCTTTAAACGTCAGGCCAATTTTGTACTCAAATAAACAGAGGTGATTATAGACCCAAATAAAGGAGGATTTATACCAGTTTCACTTAAAAGGAAATGCAATTTGAACTGGCTGAAACAATAAAAGATGTACAGCCTCTTGCAACGGAAGGGGCAACAGAGGACTGGCTTTCAGCAGGGCTTTCTCCACGGTTACAGCAGGGCCCCTCAGGGCCCCTGTTTCTCTGCTCTTCCCCACCACACCCTTCCCAGTGCAGGCTGTGTCCTTGGGGTCACAGGATGCAGGGCCACAGAATAGCCCCTCCCTCTTTCTCCAAACTCAAGTCCTGATCCTGACCCTGATTGTTGAGACCCGCAGACAAGGGTCTTCCCCTGTAAGGATGGACTCAGGCATGGGAGAAAGGGACAAGTGTGCGGTGCTACCTCCAGAGATGGGCGGAGTTACAGGATTACAGCTGCCATGTCCACCACGCCCTCCCTTCTCTGATTTTCCATGATTTTAAACAGATATATTTATTTTTCTGATTATACTGAAAAACATAAAGCAAAAAGTCAATCAACCCCATTTCAAGAAGTGCCTGCCATAAACACTTAAGTGCATTTTCTCCCTGTCTTTTTAGATTTCAGTTTGATCCCCAGAATTCTTGTTCCCTTTCTCCAACCACAGTCCTAATTTTTTATAGGAGATGCCCCTCCCCAGGTGGGCCTGTGTGTGGGTGCGGCTGGAAGCCGAGCCTCTGTAGAGCCCTGAAGGTGGAGGACCGCCCCCTCCTGGCTCAGGGAGGTCGTGTGACCTAGCCCATCCAATCAGAGAGAGCGTCAGGCCATGTTCTTAGAAGACGGGGGAGATGATTGTCCCTCTTGGGTGTTACACGCGCGCCCTGGGAACTGCTCTCAGCCATGAGAAATCCTACCTTGGATCAGAATCAAAACACAAGAAGTGACCCTGAGACACGTAAAAATGGAAACAGATCCTGACAACTTCGGAGGAGCCCTGCACGGAGCCCTTCCTGAGACCCAGTCTACCCCCAGAAGTGCAGGGACATCTGTCTTCTTGCCTATGCTAATAATGGGGTTGGGTTTCCCACATGAATTTTAGCTGATATAACCTTTTCAACACGTGGATGTTGGATCCTCTGTTATCAATGTAAGTCTGGGTCATCATCCCTAATTATTTCCTTAGGCTACTTTCGCAAGCAAGGAACAACTAAGTCAAGGGCTTTATTTGTAAGGCTTTGCATACATCTTGTCAAACTGCCCTCCAGAAATGTTAGATCAATTTATTCACTCTCACAGTGCTTTTCTCGCCACATAATCAATAGATAACTATTGTTTTGAAATAGTTTGAAAGCCTCTTTAATTTGATAGGTGAGCCGATTCTGCATTCAAATATATGCAATATATATACTTTACAATGCAAAATGAGACGTGTAGCCCTGCCACACACACCACAGAGCTCATTCCCACCAAAGCGCTCCGTGGGGCACCAGAAAAAGCAAGTGGGCTCCTGGTGAGCCACACACATATGGCGTCTGCCTCTGCCAGCCATGGATTCACCTGGAGTGGAAATGTGCTATTTGGGCATAGGGGCTGCCCAGCAGCAGATAAACCTCACTCTTGGGACTGGGTGAGAAGCAGCATGCACTTGGGATGCAGAATGAGAGATCTAGGGACTCACTTGCCTTGCTCCGGGAACACACAGCTGCCTCAGTCAATCAGAACCCCAAGCGCTCACTTAAAATAGGGAGCCAGTGACCTCAGGCCATTCTTGTGTGGGAGGACTGCAGGGTCAGCAGACACATTCAGCTTCCAGGAGAGAAAGATAGCAGGGTGACTCCTGGCTCCCAGCGCCAATATGGGGCACACTGTGGTCCAGGCTTGGGGGCAGCAGCAGCACCAGAGGGTCTTTTCCAGGCTGCTCCATGGTGTGCTCCAGAATCTCCGTGGTCCTGGTGCCCAGCCTCCCTCATCCCAGCCCGTCTGCTAAATCTGGTTCTCAGCCCTCCTGGTGATTTTGTGAGCCCCTCATATCTCTGAAATAAATCTCTTTCCTTCCTCAAACAGCCAGCCTGTGTCTTTTGCCCACAATCAAGATCCCTGGCTAATACAGCTACAAAATCTCTCTGAATGTGTGTTTCTGCATCTTGGAATGGAGCCTTGGAAGGGAGGAAAGGCTGAGGTTGAGATGATGGTGGTGAGGGTCCCCTCCCTCTGTACCAGTGCCACACCCTCATGGAAGTCTTCCCCAGCTCCACCCAAATCCAGCCCCCAATTGTTCCCTTCATAACAATCTTCAAATTTTGAGTTTAACTATTTGTTAAAACCTTTGTTCTGTGTCTGGTCCCCAGAAGAGTGACATGGTGATGGCAGAAATAAGATTACATCTGCTTACTGTTGTATCTTACTGTCTGGAGTGGTGTTGGGCCACAGGGCCACTCAGCAACTGTGTGTGGATGAGTGAATAGATGAATGACAATATTGTGCTCCAGATTTCTTTCCTTAAAATAGTTTGCTGTCATATATCTATCTGCTTGCTGCTGTTGCCCTGGTCACACATCCAGGGAATACCTCTGCACTTTGACTCTCTGCTGCCACCATCCACCATATGTGTCACCTGAAAGGTAGATTTTATGTTCCCCCCAGATCTGTTACCTTGAATTGCATTATCGCCCTTCTCTGAGCAATCTAGTGCTCCCACCATCCCAATCCTTCAATTACCACTGTTAAGCCCAAATCATGCCTTGACACTTGAGTGAAATCAGTGTTATGTTCTCTCTGTTTACTGCTCACAGGTGACCCCCCAGTGCTGCATCCTGTCTGAAATGTTCCAGGGCTCTAGTGCATGTTTGCAGAATTTTGGCAAGACTTTAACTCAGAGCCAGAAGAAGGGGCAGGTTGCCACAGACCCTGGTGGACAAAGTACAGAAAGATCCCCAGAGATATGAGACAAGGAAACCACATCTCCAGGACCTGTCAGGGGACACCCCTCCAAGTCCAGAGAGGATCTCTACTGCAGGCCACCACAGGCCTGTTTTGCTGAACAGGGTTTGCATCCTAGGCTCAGAGCAGACACTGATAACTGCCAAGGAGAGCTGAGCCAGTCCCAGCCATGCTGTCCTCTACTCTTGCCCCACAGAGGATCCTTGGATGCTCCCATGCTCAGCCTAGTCCTGGTTTCAGTTGGAGGAGTCCTGCAGGTGAATGGATGCAGCCCTAGAATGCAGGAGCAGCCTCTAGGGAGGGGAGCCAGAGTATTCAACCTTTTGTGGCTTGTTCTGCCATGGACTAGCACATCTGCTGCCTGGGCCCTGGCCTTTCAGAATCTGCAGGAATTGGGTGGTCAGCCTTCCCTCTACAGATATGCAGACATGCATACACTCACACACACACACACAGATTACCTGTTGCTGCACAACAAACTATCCCAAAACTTAGTGAATTAAAATAATAATGACATTGGCCCATAAAAGCAGCTCATCTCTGCACCACCTGGTATCAGCCTGGGGCCTCAAAGTCTGGGCTGGAACCCCTGAAGTCCTCCTGTATCCCATACATGGTGATGGCTGTTGGCTGCTAACCAGTGATGGAGCTGGAGCGCTGCATGTGGCCTCCTGTGTGACTTCTTGGCTTCTTCACAGTGTGGTAGCTGGGTCCCCAGTGAACACCTCAACAGGACAAGGCAAAGACTGTGTCCTGTACTGCCTTGTATGACCCAGCCAAGGAAATTAAATGCCATCAGTTCCCCTGTGGCCACAGGCCCGCCAGATCCAAGGTAAGGAGTATCTGTGTCATTGTAGAGAGCACATGAGAGGAGGGTACATAGATGATACACACACCACCCACCACACAAGGTGTCGCCGTGGGACAGGAAGAGCACAAACAGGGCTGTCAGACAGCAATGAGTACACTGGTTCTTGTCATGTAGTCTGCATCTAGCCACTTGACCATAGGTATACTCTTCAGTTGTGTTATATAAAAGTCTTAAAATCTGGATTAATTGTCTACTGCTTTATAATGAATTACACCCAAACAGTAACTTTAGATGACACACATTTATCATCTGGTGGCTCCTGTGGGGCAGGAGAGAGGGCACAGCTCATCTGGGCACCTCAGGGTCACTCACAGGCTACAGGCAATGGGAGTGGTCCTCCCAAGGCTGGACGGGAGGCGCTGCCTCAAAGCTCACTCACTTGGCTTGGTCCTCACTGCCTATTGAGTTAGGTCAGTTTCCTGCTGGCTGCTGGATGGAGGTCACCCTCAGCAACTTCCTATGTGGACCTTTCTGATGGGGCAGCTTGCTCTGTCCAAGTTTAAAGGCCTAGAAGCCAACAGGGAGAGAATCCCAGCCTGGCCATAGACACAACATGCCATTGTTTCACTTATCCAGGGGTCAGAATCGAGTCACTGGGTCCAGCCCATTCACCAGCAGGAGGTGACTGACAGGAGGTGGGACCCTGGGGCCCTTGTCTGATACTGCCAACCACAGGGTTCCAGGCAGCTTCCCCCACCCACAGCCAGGGGTTCTCACCCCCGACCTAATCCTGAAGTGGAAGTAGGTGTGAATAAACAGGAGCACCGCAAATGTTGTTTGGATTGAATTGTAATGGTGACCAATATACAGGGTGCTTGATATAATATGAAATTTTACAAAATTTGGTTTTTGGAGTGTCTTAAAAACCAGATCTTCATTCAGTTGTATGTCAACCCTAACTCTTTCTAGTCAATATTTTTCATTTTACTGAACATATTGAGACATACACAGGATAGAAATGGGTGGAGTCAACCTGTTCATGACTGTTAAGTCTGTTCTTAAAAATGTTGAAAACATCTATGTATCTGATAGCAGTAGATGCATTTCTTAGAAACTCTCACACCCTTTTATGAAATTAAGTCTACTCCTTACCCATGTTTTGCTCCTCCCCACCTTTGTTTGGTGATTCTGTAGGTCTCTTTAGGTCTCTCCTATGTAACTTGTGTCTTCCAAAGGGCAAAGGGCAGCATTCTAAATATAGTTAATTGTGCAAAGCTCTCAGCAACTGGGCCTTCCCTGCCCATGGTTTCCCTCTGATGGGAGAGGTTCAGGGGAGTGAGCTGGGGTCCCCTCTTAGCACAGCACAAGCCCGAGCCTGGGAAGTAGGAAGTGCCTGTTCGCAGGATGGGCCTGCTCTGGCCAGCAGCTCCCAGGAGGCCTCCACTGCCAAAGCCAGACAGGCCTGCTGCCCCTCTGCTTCCATGCATCTTCTACAGCTGGTCTGCGGACTTTTAACTCCCAGGGTAGGCTTATGTTACATTTATCTCTAAGGTGTCAGCCTTCTTTGGATTTTACCCTTCCCATCTGCTCCTTGGTTGTTTCCTTGGTTCATGTCAAAGCTCCAGGACTTTTGTCCTACCCTTGCTTGGATATCCTTATTACTATGCTTACATCATCCTTTTGTGATTTTCAAGACCCTTCCAATTAAAAGAAAAAACCTGGTAATTGTGAGTTCCCATTTCATATGGCTTTCTCCAGCCTTATGTTGGGGAGAAAACCCAATTGGTTTATTCAGAGCATTTGTTTTTTTCTTTTTATTTCGATTTTTCATGTTTAAAATAATTATAGATTTGAGGGCACCTGGATGGCTCAGTCAGTTGAGCATCTGACTCTTGGTTCAGCTCAGGTCATGATCCCACAGTTCGTAAGTTTGAGCCCCTCATCAGGCTCAGCACTGCTCATGCAGAGCCTGCTTGGGATTCTCTCTCTCTCTCACTCTCTGTCTCTACCCCTCCCCTGCTCTCTCTCTCACACACTCACACAAAATAATTACATAATTTTTTTTTTAAATCATTACAGGACAGCCTGGGTGGCTCAGTCAGTTAAGCATCCGACTTCGGCTTAGGTCATGATCTCAAGTTCATGGGTTCGAGTCCCGCATCAGGCTCTATGCTGACAGCTTAGAGCCTGAAGCCTGCTTGGTATCTGTGTCTCCCTCTCTCTCTGCCCCTCCTTCACTCACATTCTCTCTCTCTCTCTTTCTCTCAAAAATAAATAAACATTTAAAAATTTTTTAAAATAATTATAGGCTCACAGGAAGTTCCAAAACTAGTACAGAGAGGTCTCCTGTACCCTTCCACCCAGTCTTCTACAAGTTACATTTTCCAAACAATAGAATGTATCAAACCAGAAAACTGACCCTGTTATAAAGTGTGAATATAGTCACATGCTCTCTTAGCTCGTGTATAGATTCAGATGACAATCACCACAACCAAGATAAAAAACTCCATCACTACAAAGATTTCCTTTGTGATACAACCTTTATAGTCACACACACACTCCCAAATTCCTAACCCTGGCAGTGAGGAATCTGGTTTCAATCTCTATAATTTTATCATTTTGAGAATGTCCTATAAAGTGTGAAAAAATGTTAAAAAGTATGTAACCATTTGAGATTGACTTGTGTCACTCAGTCAAATATCTTTAAGGGCAATTGAAAATGTTGAGTACATCAGTAATTAGTTCCTTGGCATGGCTGAGAAGTATTTCCTAGGATGAATGTACCACATTTAACTCTTCACCTATTGAAGGACATTTTGATTGTCCTCAGTTTTTGGCTATCACACATAAAGCTGTTACGAACATCCTGTGCAGATTTTTGTGTGAATATAAATGTTTATCTGGCTAAACGCCCAAAATGAATGCTGGGTAAGTTATGTGTAGTTTTTTAAGAAAACTGCCAAATTTGGGAATGCAAGCTGGTGCAGCCACTCTGGAAAACAGTATGGAGGTTCCTCAAAGGCTAAAAATAGAACTACCCTACGACCCAGCAATTGCACTACTAGGCATTTATCCAGGGGATACAGGTGTGCTGTTTCAAAGGGACACATGCATCCCCATGTTTATAGCAACATTATCAACAATAGCCAAAGTATGGAAAGAGCCCAAATGTCCATCGATGGATGAATAGATAAAGAAGATGTGGTATATATATACAACGGAGTATTACTTGGCAATCAAAAAAATGAAATCTTGCCATTTGCAACTATGTGGATGGAACTGGAAGGTATTATGCTAAGTGAAATTTGTCAGTCAGAGAAAGACAAAAATCATATGACTTTCACTCATATGAGGACTTTAAGAGACAAAATACAGGAACATAAGGGAAGGGAAACAAAAATAATATAAAAACAAGGAGGAGGACAAAACAGAAGAGACTCATAAATATGGAGAACAAACTAAGGGTTACTGGAGGGGTTGTGGGATGGGAGATGGGCTAAATGGGTAAGGGGAAGTAAGGAATCTACTCCTGAAATCATTGTTTCGCTATATAGTAACTAATTTGGATGTAAATTTTAAAAAATAAAAAATAAAATTAAAAAATAAAATAAAATAAAATTGAAATAATAAAAATCCGAAAACTACCAAATTATTTTCCAAAGTGGATAAACCGTTTCCTATTTCCATCAGCAACTATAAGAGATGCAGTTTTTTCACATCTTCATCAGCATTTCATATTGTTGATACTTTTTTTATTTACCTTTTCCAATAATAGAACATGGATTAGAAATTAGATCTCATCATCGTATGGTCTTAATTTGCATTTTCCTACTGGCCAATGATTCTCAACAATATCCCATATGCTTCTTTGCAATCTCTGCATCCTCTTCAGTGAAATATCTCTTCATGTCCTTTCCCCATTTTCTGAGTGGATTGTTTGTTTAACGTTTTTTGAGAATTCTTTAAGTTTCTAGATATGAGTTGTTTGTCAGATACGTGGTCTGCAGTTTTCTTTTCTCAGTCTGCAGTTTGTTTTTTTCTTTTCTCAGTCTACAGCTTGTCCTTTCATCCTCCTTAACATGATTTGTCACAGAGCAATTTTTTTTTAATTTTTAATTTTGGTGTCATGTCTAAGAACTCTTCACCAAGGCTAACGTCCCAAAGATTTTCCACAGTTACCTTTTTTTTAATAAGATTTATATTTCTACATTTTACATTTAATCCTATGATCCATTTAGAGCTAATTTTGGCATAAAATTTATTTTTTCTGCCTATGGATTTCCAATTTCTTCAGTTCCACTTATTAAAAAGATTATCCTTGTTCCATTGAATACCTTATGCACCTTTGTCAAAAATCAATTTGCTATACTTGTTTGGAGCTATTTCTGGATTCTCTATTTTGTTCTGTTGATCAATGTGCTTATTCTTCCACCAATAATACATTATCTTGATTACTGTAGCATAACAAATATTAAAATCAGGTAGACTGATTCCTACTACTTTCTTCTTTTTAAAAATTATTTTATCTATTCTGTTTCCTTTCCTTTTCCATATAAATTTTAGAATAATCTTGTCTATATGTACAAAAATATTTCCTTGGGATTTTAGTATGAATTGTGTTAAATCTATATATGATTTTGGATGGAATTGACATCTTAACAATGTTGAACTTTCCAGTCTATGAAAATGGTATGTCTCTCCTTTCACCTATATCTTCTTTGGTTTCTTCAGTACTTTTAAAGTTTCCAATATACAAGATCTGTACATGTTTTGTTATGCCTGAGTATTTCATTCTTTTAAGCAATTATAAATGGCATTATATTTTTAATTTTCATTCCCACATGTGTATTGCTAGTTTATAAAGATATATTAATTTTTGTATGTTGACCTCACATCCTGCAAGTTTGCTGCCCCCACGTATTAGTTCTAGTTTTTGGTAAATCCTTGGGGATTTTTCTACATAGACTATCATATCACCTGCATATAGTAATAATTTTATTTCTTCCTTTCTGATTGATGGCCTTTTCTTGCTATATTGCACTAGCAAAAGTTTCCAGCACAATGTTGAATAAGAATAATGTGGGTGAATATCCATGCTTTGATCCCAATCTTAGGAGGAAAGCATTCAGATTTTCACTATTAGGAATAATGTTAGCTGTACATTTTTTTAGATGCTCTTTATCAAGTTTAGGAAACTCCAACCTCTTCCTAGTTTTCTGATACTTTTTACCATTAATGTGTGTCAAATGTCTTTTATGCATTAACTGATATAATTCTATGATATATCTTCTTTATTGTTAATACGATGGATCTCATTTTCAAATATTGAACCAGCCTTGCATCTCTTTAATATGCCCCACTTAGTTATGATGCATACTTCTTTTTATACGTTGCTGAATTTTACTTGCTAATGTTATGTTAAATTTTCTTGCGTTTATATTCATGAGGGATATTTAACTTTAGTTTTCTTTTTTTACTGTCTTTGTCTAGTTTGGGCATCAGAATAAACTAGCCCAATACAGTAAATTGGAACATGTTTCCCCTTTTCCTATTTTCTGGAAGAGATTGTATAGAACTGGTGTTAATTCTTTCTTAAATCTTTGATAGAATTCTCCAGTGAAATCATCTGGATATGAAGATTGTCTGAGAGCATATTTTTAATTAAAAATTCAATTACTTACAGGTGCCCCGGTGGCTCAGTTGGTTAAGTGTCTGACTCTTGGTTTTGGTTCAGGTCATGATCTCACAGTTTCATGGGTTCAAGCCCCACATTGGGCTTCATGCTGACAGTGCACACCCTGCTGGGGATTCTTTGTATCCTTCTCTCTCTGCCCCTCCCCAACTCATGCTGCCTCTGTCTCTCTCAAAATAAATAAATAAATAAACTTAAAAAAAGTAAACTACAAACAAAAATTCAATTATTTACTAGTTATATAGTCAGTCAAATTATTACTCTATATTGGATGAGTTATGGGAGTCTGTGCTTTCAGAAATGGGTCTATGTCATCTCAGTTGTCAAATTTATGTCTGCAGAGTTGTTTGCAGTATTCCCTTATCATTTTAATATCTTTATGATTTGTAAAGATATCCTGTTACACTCATGATATGGATAATTTATGTATTCTCTCTTTTCTTCTTTACCAATTTTGCTAGAGGTTCGTCTATTTTATTGAACTTTGCAAAGATCCAACTTTTTGTTCCTTTGATTTTCTCAGTTGTCTTCTTGTTTTCAATTTTACTGATTCCTGCTCTTATCTTTATTATTTATTTCTTTATACTTGCTTTGGGTTTATTTTTCTCTTCTTTTTTCTATTTTCTTAAGGTGGGAACTTAGAATATTAAATTGAGACATTACCTTTCTTCTAATGTAAATATTTAGTGCCATACATTTTTCTCTCAGCACTATTTTAGCTTTGCCCCATGAATTTTGATATGTTGTATCTTTATTTCTGTCAATCTCTGTCTCCTAATTGGTATATTTAGTCCTTTCACATTTTGTGTAGTTGTTACTTAACTACAGGACTTAAATCCAACCTTTTGATTTTTGTTTTCTGTTTTGTCCTTTTTATTTCATTTCTTTGTTTCCTTTATTCAGCTTTCTTGTGAGCTATCTGTGTCTTCTTTAGAATACTATCTTGATATGTATATATATATTGTGTTTTGAGTGTCCGTATTTCGATATTTTAATGGTTACCCTATGTATTATATTATACATACATAACATCACAGTCTACTTGTGTCAATATTTCACCAAATCCAAATGAAATGTAGGAACTTTATCTCCATTTAAATACTTTTACTTTCCCTCATTTATAACAGAATTGTGTTAGATATTCCCACTACATGCTTGAGAATTACATCAGATAGTATTATAATTTTACTTCAACCATCAATTTAGAAACTGAAAAGTGAAAAGTCTATTATATTTACCTATATTTTTGCTCTTTCACCTTTCGTTCTTCCTGATGTATAAGATTCCTACTTCTATACTTTTATTTTTTTTTTTTAAGTAGGCTCCATGCCCAGTGTGGAGCCCAATGTGGGGCTTGAACTCAAGACCCTGAGATCAAGACCTAAGCTGAGATCAAGAATCAGATGCTTAACTGACTTAGCCTCCCAGGCACCCCTTATCATTTTTATTTCTGTTTAGATAACTCTTTTTAGTCACTGTTTTAGGGTAGGTGTGCTGGTGACATTCTTAGTTTTCCTTCATTTGAGAATATCTTAATTTTCCCTTCATTGCTGAAGGTCATTTTCACTGGATACAGAATTTTGGATTAACAGGGTTTTTTCCCCCAGTATTTAAAAGATGTTGTGCCACTTCTTTCTGGTTTCCATGGTTTCTGATGAGAAATATACCATTGTTTTCATTGTTTTTCCCTAAAAGTAAGGTGTCATTTCTCTCTTCTGCTTAAAAGATTTTTTTTTGTCTTTAGTTCTTAAGAGTTTGATTATAATGTATCATGGAATGAATTTATTTGAGTTTAGTCAGAGTTCTACAGAGAAATAGAACCAACATATAGTATATAAATATATATTAGATATATTGAAAGAGAATTATTATAAGAGATTAATTCACACAACTATGAAGGTAAGAAGTTCTACAGTCTGCCATCTGCAAGTGGCGTCCTGGAGTCCCAGGAAAACTGATGGTACAACTCCAGTCCAAATTGGAAAGCCTGAGAACCAGGAGGAGCTGATAGTGAAAGTCCCAGTCCAAATCCAAAGGCCCAAAAGCCAAGGGAGCTGATTTCTGAGGCAGGGAGAATATCAATGTTCTCCTAGCACAAGAAGAGAGCAAATTGTCCCTTCCTCCACCATTTTGTTCCATTTATTCCCTTAACAAATTGGATGATGCCCATCTGCACTGGGGAGGGTGATCTTCCTTAGTTCAAATGGTAATCTTTGCCAGAAACACCCACACAGACTCATCTAAAAATAATCTTTTACCAACACTGTGGCCATCCCTTAGCCCAGTCAAGTTGACACATAAAATTAATCATCACAATCTTCCTTGAATTTTATTCAACTTCTTAAATCTCTGTTTATGTCTTTTGCCAAATTTGGAGGTTTTTCAGCTATTAATTTTCTCAAACCCTTTTTAGTCTTGCTGTCTTTTTTCTTTCTTTCTGAGACTCTGAGGACACAAGTTTTAGATCATTTGTTCAAGTCCAACATGTTCTTGATTGTTCTTTTTTTTCACTCTTTTTCTCTGTTGTTCAGGTTGACCAATTTCTAATGTTCTAAGTTTACCAATCCTTTCCTTTATAGATTCCATTCTCCTATTGAGCCCATCCACTGAGTTTTTTCCTTTTTTTTTTAAAGTTTATTTATTTATTTTGACAGAGAGAGAGAGAGTGACCATGAGCAGGGGAGGAGCAGAGAGAGAGAGAATCCCAAACGGGTTCTGCACAATCAGTGCAGAGCCCAACATGAGTTTTGATCCCATGACCAGGAGATCATGACCTGAGCCAAAATCAAGAGCCAGATTGTAACCAACTGAGCCACCAAGGCTCCCCCCACCATCCACTGAGCTGTTTATTTCAGTTATTATATTTTTCAATTCGAAAAGATCCATTTGGTTCTTTCTACTATTTCTTTGTTAAGCATTCTCATATTTTATTTGCTTCAAGCATGTTTGTAATTACTTGTCAAGAATTTTATAATGGCTGCTTTAAAAATTATTGTCCAACAATTCCAACATCTTTGTCATCTCAGCAATGGCATTGTTGATTGTCATTTCTCATTTAAACTGAGATGTTTCTGATTCTTGGTATGAAGATTGTTTTTAAATTGTATCCTGCACATTTGGGAATTTTGCTGAGACTCTGGAAGTTATTAAATTCTCTGTTTTAACAGGCTTCCTCTGACATTGTGCCAATGGTAAGATGGGAATACTACCTTATTACCACCAGGTGGAGGTGGAAGTCCAGGTCCCCACTGCCTGAACTGACACCACCCCAGGGGTGGGAGGACAGGAGGGGCATCTTGTAGCTGCTGTGTGCAGAAGTTGAGGTTCCCCACGTGGTCTCTGCTGAGAGGAGGGGACATAGCTTTTTTCTGTGCTATTTCACTGGGTTAGAGAATTGTTGTCTAAAAGCTTTCTTTCTTGTTAGGCTGCTCCTTTCTTGTCCTTTAGCTAGAAGAGTAAGTTTTTCTTGGAGTTTTTTATTGTCTGTGTCCATTGGTATTTCTGGGCCACCAGTTTCTCCAGCACCCAGTCCCCACTCCAGGACACATAAAGAAAAAAGAAAACCCAGGAACTTGCGACCATGTTGGTCCTCGAGGACCCTATCAGTCTGCCTTCTCTCCACCTTCAGAATTTTCTTATGTCTATTTTATACATAATACCCATGGTTTTTATCTATACTTACAAGAGGAATAAGGAGAAGTCCATCTATTGTCCCAGAATCACATCACAGCCTTTGTTTTGAAAGGTGCCTCATGTGGATGACACATCCTAATGCCCTGCCTGCTCTGCCTCCATTGGCACCCACTCACCCACCCTGCTGCCTCCTGCCAGTCACTCCTACAGACTGAATCCCTTAAGGACATGACCCCTTTCTTTTTCATCTTACCTTCTTCAGGACCCAGTGAACTGGGTCACCACATCTTTGCCCACCAGATTTGCTTATAAAAACCCTGTCCTGTATGCCCTTACTAATCAGTTAGGGGGTGTATGAGGCAGGAAATAACTGGCTCCAACCCTTCTTCAGTGGCTCATTCTGAACTCATTTTCAAGGTGAACTCCTGAGCCTACCCATAGAGGTTCATATGCTGTAACTTTGCTTTTAATCAGCACCCCAAGAGCCTTTGAGAAGTCCAGATCAACAAGGTCACCTAAGTATAAAGACTATTAGTGTATTTCACAGACAAGAAATGGGATTCACTGAGTGTCAGTGCGCATCCTCAGAGCCCAGCACAGTACCTGGACACAGCGAAGGAACCCAGGAAATAGGTGTTGCATGAATCTATAGACCATGTCTTGTTTGTTTTTTTTCATTTTTTTTAACGTTTATTTATTTCTGAAACAGAGAGAGACAGAGTATGAACGGGGGAGGGTCAGAGAGAGAGGGAGACACAGAATCTGAAACAAGCTCCAGGCTCTGAGCCATCAGCACAGATGCCTGATGCGGGGCTTGAACTCACGAACCACGAGATCATGACCTGAGCTGAAGTCGGACGCTTAACGGACTGAGCCACCCAGGCGCCCCAATAGACCATGTCTTGTATCTGCTGTTACATGATCCCAACAATCTTTCATGGTCACAGCTAGTTATACCCCTAAAAAGACACAGGGCAGGGAGGTTAAATCATTTGGCTAAAGCCCCTTGGATTTGGAACCTATAACACCATCCAATGCTGCTGCCTAATCCCGTGCATTAGCAAAATTTACCATCTCCCCCCACTACCAAAAGTGATTTTGAATTGTAACAGAGATACAGGCACCCTAGGTGAACAGAAACATATAGTAAAATAAGTATGAAATCACTTTATCTTGGAAAGGACATTTTAAATCTAGGACAATATTTTGTAAATATAATGATTATTTTAATTATAAGTATGTTTACTACTAATAGTAGTAAACTGGACTAACCACTAAATCCTAAATTCCCTGACTGAAAATTAACATGTTGTTTAATACCTGGCCAAGTCCTGTCCACTCCAAATGGAGATTCTGTAAGCTGTATAAATTTTAACTGTAAAATATTTCTCATTAAACACAACATTAAAGATTACTCATAGAAAATTTATACTTTAAACTGGTACATTTAGATTTAATAATTAGGGTTAAGAAAACATACATATATGTATGAATATATATGTGCTATATATTTATTGTGAAGCCAAAGCCAGGAAAAATAGAACTGAAATTCAACTATAAAGGACTTAACTAAATACATAATATATATTGTTTCTGAGCTTTCTAGTGGTTAAAGAGAAAAGGGGAACAGTGTCAGTCACAGAGAAGGAAACAGCTCCTCGGAATAGACAAGCAATTCTTAATACTTAACTTCGAGAAAGTGTGGATAGATGGACAAATGGTTGGATGGATGGGTGGATACATGGAAGGAAGGATAGATGGATGGATGGATTTGGTTTTGGATTAGTTAACTCACTGAAAGTCTGTTTCCAATAACACCCTTCAGGCCACAAGGCAGGTCTCTGGGAGCCTTCCCACTGTATACTCCAAGCAATCACATCCACACCCTACTCCATGGCCTTACCTTTGGAATGAACTCTCTGGTCCTCAGACCCAGACCTCCACCAGCCTCCTTGGCCACTTCGTCTGGGCATCCCATGGGCAGCTCAAATCATGTGAGCTTAGGTCAGCAGAACTGATCAGAAACCTGGAGCCACCCTATCTCTTCTTCCTCCTAAACGTGCCTCTTTTGAATCAGCACCTCCCTGCCGCCTGCCAGCCCTCCACAGCTTTCTCTGCCAGGATTGCTTTACCCACTCCTGGAATCCACTCCCCACACTGCAGCCAGGGCGATCCATAAAACCAAACATCAGCCATTGCCCATCCAATGCTCAGAGCTGCTCCACAGGGCCCTCTGAGAAAGCCCAGCCTCCTGACAGCACAACAGGAAGAGAAGTAGAGGAAAAAGAAAGAGCAGGTGCCACTACCCCTCCTGCTCCTGCCTCAGAAACTGTGCACTTGCTGTCCCTCTGCCAGGAATGCTCTTCCCCAGAGCCCATGTGGAGTCCTCCCCCAGGCCCCAGGCCTCTGTCAGCACCTTCTGACCACTCTTTCCTGCCAGCTCACTCAAATAACACCAGCTCATGACTGTGTCTTCCTTCCACATTTTCTGACAGCACCATCCCCACCTGTCGTATTTCACATTTATTCATGTATTTGTTCTTGTCAATCTCACTCCACCAGAATACATGCTCCATGGCTTCAGCAGCTGTGCTGTTTTACTCACAGTCGCACCCCAGGGTCTTAATCAGTGCCTGCCACACTGGAAGTTCTTAATAATCTTCTCCTAAGTGGATGGAAGAAGATGGAGGAGAGGAGATGGAGGGTGAGGGGAGGAGTTAACAGGAGGTGGAGGAGGAGATAGAGAGTGAGGGGAGGAGTTAACAGGAGGTGGAAGAGAGGAACTGCCACATCACTGCCACCTGGCAGATGTGATAGCCATCCAAACCAGACATGCATGTTGATACAGGAAAATGCATGTGAGTTAATGAAACAACTAAGGCTCTTGATTCTGGCTGAGCTCTGAAGCCTCCAGAAGGGCTTGGGAAAAACACCAGCATCGGGGCATCTGCAGCTCTAGGGTCCACTCACCTTGCCAAGTTTCCCAAGCACTTGGCAGGTGGCCAGGATTCATAACCTAGACCAAGGAAGGGAGGGGACAGGCTGAGAGGGAAAGGATAGGACTCGGGAATCCAGGGAGGTGGGGGCCAGGCTCCTGCCTGAAGGGCTGTCCCAGAGAGCTGGGGTGTCTCCTCGTGTCCCCATACTTTGGGCAATTTCCCTCAACCACAGGCCAGTGCCCTCTGCAGCTCAGCCACTTCTCCAACTGGGAGGGAAGTAATGTGTCCAGGGACCAGTGAAATTGGGCCCACTTGCCCCAGTGTCAGCACCTCCAGGACCACCATCTGGTCATAGTTAATTTTACTTGTCACTGTGACGGAACTAAGGGATGCCCAGATGCTGCTAAAACATTACTTCTGTGACAGGGTTTCCAGAAGAGATTAGCATTTGAATTGGCAGACTGAGCAGATGGCCTCTCCAGTGTGAGTACACATCATCTACTCCATCAGGGCCTGAAGGGAACAAAAAGGTAAAGAGCAAACTTCTTTCCTCTCTGCCTGAGCTGAGCTGTCCATCTTCTCCTGCCCTCAGACATCAGTGTTCCTTGTTCTCAAGTACCTGGACCCAGACCAGGACTGAAACCATCAGCCACCCAGTCCTCAGGCCTCTGGACTTGAACTGAATTATACCACCGGCTCCCTCGGTTCTCCAACTTGCAGACAGCAGATTGTGGGACTTCTCGGCCCTATAACCGCATGAGCCAATTCCTATAACAAGGATAATACATATATATTCATATATATAATATAATTCCTATAACAATAAATACATACATATTTGTTATGTGTATGTGTCTACATACATATATACACACACACACACATACATACATACATACATATACATCCTACTGGTTCTGTTTCTCTGGAGAACCTAATGCAATCTGAAAAGGCCCTGGAGGAAGAAGGAAGCACTGTCCCCAGTGGGCATTTGCCGAAGGCCCTTAGGCAAGGCAGACTGGGGTAAATCTTGCAGGCACGTCTACTGGTGTTCAGAGCACCCTCCCTCAGCTTGCTGTCACCAACTGAGCTGTTCTGCCCTAAGTAAAGGAGAAACAGGCTATTTCACTTGTTCTCATCAGTCTCATTAAAGACATGCACCCCCAGGTATGAACCTGTTTGGGTCACAGAGGCCCAAGTGACCACTGGAGAAAAAAAGAACAGTGTGAGCCCCAGCAGTCCAGGAGGGCTTCCCGAGAAAGGGGGCACTTCCATGCAATAAGAAGGGACAGAAAGGGTACCTCAGTACTCTTGCCTATACTGTGTCCTTAAATTGAACCCAGGTGTGTGTCCTCAGGCAAGTTGTTCTTTCATTTTCTTCATGTGAGTGGATAACAGAAGGGCACCCTCCTCTGTGGGTGAGCACCCACCCTTCTCTCTGCCCACCTCAGTACACACCCCTCTGTCTGAGGATGGGAGGGTGCTCCTCTCCCTCATGGGGCCACTGCCCACAACAGTTCCAACGTTGATCACTGTCTCCAGCCCTACACTCTGAAAAGCAAGCAGGTTCAGCTGGGGGGGGGGGGGGGGGGGGGGTGGTCTCACCACCAACCAGGCTCTTCCTGTTGCAGGTTAAGGAATGGCCCACCTGCCAATGGTCATGATCTGCTTTTTGCCTGACACAATTTGGTCAGGTTGGCTTGATGATTTTTAAAAAGAGTAAATATTTCTGGCTCAGTCAGAGGAGCATTTGACTCTTGATCTCAGGGTTGTGAGCTTGAGCCCCACATTGAGTATAGAGATTACTTAAAGATAAATAAATAAACTTAAAAAAGAGTAAATACTGTTTTGAATAACAAAGCTTTAACTTGAACCCCTCAGGTACACGACTGCCCCGGAATTCTTGTGCAGAAAGAGAAAAAGGATGAGCCATCTTGGGGATGTTCCTGCTCATTGGAATCCATGTGCCAGTGATGGGCGCTCTCTCTTTAATTGGACCCTGCTAGAGACTAATTCCAGTAACCAGCTCTGAAACCCCTCTCTCAAAGACCACCCAGAACTCTGAGAGGCCCCAAGTCAGTTCTTAGCTTACTTCCTCTGGGGTAGACAATTCCTTCTAAGACAAAAACATGTCTTTTTAGAGGTAGTGATGTACCCAACTAAAAATAACATCCCAGCCTATAGGGATAGCACTGTCTCCATAGCCAGTAAGACATAAACAAAAGTTCCAGCAGAAGGCAGCCTCCTCAATTAGACAATTGCAACAATAACAGTAAAACCTCCCTGTGAAAAAGCCCTTTATCCCTTCTCCTACCTCTGTCTTCCATTCTGGAACTCAGAGGCAAGGCCTGGAGGAGCAGCAGCCATCTTATGAGTATGAGGCAACATACATGAGTCTGAGGCCACACACAGAGGACAAACAGCAAAAGGAAGGGGATGGCCTTCCTCCCTAGTGGATGGCAAGCACTCACATCCCACTCTTACTGCTCCTACTGCTCTGCTGACACTTGTTTCTACAGCAGGAATCATCACGGACCCTGCTTCAGTGAAGGTCCTTAGGGCTCCTTTCCTCTGTGATGCTCTTTCCTTCCAGCATCCTAACCGCTCTTCCTCATTATCCCTCAGGCTTTTATCTCCACGACTTGCCCTTTAAATCAAAATATTTCAAAAATGTCATGTTCTTTCCTGCTTCAGAGCCTTTGAGCATGCTATTCCTTCTGCCTGGACTTTTCTTTCCCCTTTCATTCTAGGTAGATATGACTCACTCTTCAGATTATTTTAGAGAAGGCTTCAGGATGCTCCCAATTAGGTCAGCCCCCATTGCACACTCCTGTGACATGTGCATCTCTCTTCTGAGGCCTTGCGGTACTCCCAGCTGCCCGCTTAGTGTTGCTTCCTAAGGGACTAAAGGTGCCTTGGACATGGGGCCTAGGCCTCTGTGCTCCCTGCCACATCCCAGCATCATGCACAGGTCCTGACACACTATAAGTGCTCAGCAACTTATTGTTGAATAAATTAACAACTGCACCATTACACACTGTGCAAACATTGTAAACAAAACACATCACACTATGAAAGCCCATCACACAAACAGACCCTCAGCTGGTGGTCTAAAAGGGCTCAAGCCTGACAAGGCAACACGTTGGGAGAGAATGGAACAGCACATCCAAAGGTCCTGCAGGGAGGGGAGTTTTGTTGACAAATAGTCCATGAATGGAAGGTGATGTGGATGAGGTGGGCAAGGCAGCTGACCATTCATTCTGAAAACAGTGGAGAGGAGCCTATGGAGTGGTGACCTATCCAGGTTTGAGTTTTGGAAGCCCACTTCTGCCCTCAGGATGGGAAATGCTGAAGGTGGGAGAATGGACATATGCACCCCAGATGCCCACTAAGTAGCCAGAAAGAGAGTGCACAGAACCTCAGTGTGCCATGATGTATGCTCACCTCTGTGTTCTGCTCTGTGCCATGGGTTTCCCATGTGTTAGGTCATTTAACCCCCCAATAAACCCAGGATGAGGAAACTGAGGCACAGATGATTTACGACCTGTCCAGGTCATGTGGCTGGTCAGTGGTGGAGCCTGGATGGAATCACCTTGTGGAGGCTATCCCACCCTGTGGCCTCCACAGCCCGGGTGATGGTGCAGTGGAATGGAGGAGAGCGCAGGACCCAGGAGCTTGCAGAGGGAAATGGATTTGATGGGGCTGAGAGAGGGGAGGGAAGGTCTTAGAAAAAAGTCAGAAGCAGATAACAAACAATGTTAAGATTTGCTAAAACTGGATGATGCATTCACTTGTTTCCTATGCTTGAAACTGTGTGTGTGTGTGTGTGTGTGTGCATGTGCATGCGCATGTGTGCACAACATTTTGTTGCTCCCTGTCAGACTGAGTGACCTGGAGGTCATTGGGGGTCTTGGCAACAGCTGCTTCCATGTCTTGTTAGGGCCAGACACCAGATGAGGGTAAATGGAGGAATGTGTGAGATTTGAGAACAAGGAGACAGAAAGTCTAGACAATTCTTCAGAGAAACTCAGCTATAAAAGGGAAGAGAGACAAAGGTCAGTAGCTAGTGATGTGTGAAGTGGAGACTCTCTTTTAAGAAATTGGGCATTGCAGACACACTCAAAGTCTCCTGCAGACCTCTCCTCAATCTCCTGCCCCTCCCTCCCTCCCCAAAGGCCATCAGGAACTTACTATTTGTCATTGTCATGCATGTTTCGATGTTTTTACTACATATTTATTCATCCAGAAACATTGTAAAGTATTTTCTTGGGTTCTCATCTGTGTATAAGTGGTATCACACTGCCTAGATCTCTCTGGAACATGCTCCTTTTTCTCCACAGGATGATTATAAGACTAACCAATGTGGGTAAGTGCACATCTATTTTAATTCCTCTGCAGCACCCCACTGTATGCACTTGCCCTCATTTATCCATCTGTTTACTGCTGGAATGTGGGGCGCTGCAGTAATGCTGAAAAGAACAGTCCTGTGCCACCTGGGGCCTGTGCTAGTGTTTCTCCAGGGAAGAGATCTGTGGGTGGGAGATGCTGGGGCTGCAGGCATCTTTGCCCTTACAGGCTTCACCAGATAGCGTGCCAACTTATTCTCTGCCAGCAGTGTGAAGTCCTGCTGCTCCCATCCCTCTCCCCCTGCTACTATCCCCTTCTGCACTTGCCAGTGGGGAGACTTGAGATTGCCAGATCACCAGCTGAAGGGCTTCTGTGGACAAATTAAATATGGAGGAACAGGAAGTGTCTGCTGGGTGGCAGATGAGGAGACAGAGGCCAGGGCTGGGGTTTCAGGGGAGACATGTGTCCCTGAAGAATGGCCTATGGGTCAATGCAAGAATCCAGTTTCTCTTGCCATTTGGCACAATAATATGATCTCAGGCTCCTTGCTGTGCATAGCAGCCTCCCTGATGCATCCCAGCTGACCCTTTCCTGCCCCCACTACATTATGCCCACACCCCTTATTGCTGGATGTCTATTGGCTCATAGTCCCCACAGGACCCCAAGCTTCTTGAAGAAGGGACTATGTTACTCATTTCCTGAATCCCCAGAACTTTACAAGGGCCTGGCACATAGTTGGTGTTCTATAAATAACTTTGTGAGTTGCTTTAAAGTGCACTATTATAGCTTCCACCTGCACATATCTCCTAAATGAACTGAAAGAAGGGTGCTCTGGTTTCAGACACATGCACAATTTAAGAAAAAAGAGCCAAGTGGAGCCAGGAAGAAAGGACCCCAGCAGAGCACTGAATGTCAGGGAAAGAAGTTTCACCTTAAGAGTCTCCTAACACTCCCCTGCCCTACCTTCTCTGGCCCCCAGCTACCTCACAGACCCTCCTTCCCCCCTCTCTCTACCTCTTCTTTTCTCTGACCCCCAGCTACCTCACAGACCTCCTTCCCCCTCTCTCTACCTCTTATCTTCTCTGACCCCCAGCTACCTCAAAGACCCTCCTTCCCCCCTCTCTCTACCCCCTATCTTCTCTGGCCTCCAGCTACCTCACAGACCCTCCTTCCCCCCTCTCTCTACCCTCACCTTCTCTGACCCCCAGCTACATCACAGACCCTCCTTCCCACCTCTCTCTACCCCCAACTTCTCTGACCCCCAGCTACCTCACAGACCCTCCTTCCCCCCCTCTCTACCTCTTATCTTCTCTGACCCCCAGCTACCTCACAGACCCTCCTCCCCCCTCTCCCTACCTCTTCTCTTCTCTGACCCCCAGCTACCTCACAGACCTTCCTTCCCCCCTCTCTCTACCCCCTACCTTCCCTGGCCCCTAGCTACCTAACAGACCCTACTTTCCCCTTCTCTCTACACTCACCTTCTCTGACCCCCAGCTACCTCAAAGACCCTCCTTCCCCCCTCTCTCTACCCCCTATCTTCTCTGGCCTCCAGCTACCTCACAGACCCTCCTTCCCCCCTCTCTCTACCCGCACCTTCTCTGACCCCCAGCTACCTCACAGACCCTCCTTCCCACCTCTCTCTACCCCCAATTTCTCTGACCCCCAGCTACCTCACAGACCCTCCTTCCCCCCTCTCTCTACCTCTTATCTTCTCTGACCCCCAGCTACCTCACAGACCCTCCTCCCCCTCTCTCTACCTCTTCTCTTCTCTGACCCCCAGCTACCTCACAGACCTTCCTTCCCCCCTCTCTCTACCCCCTACCTTCTCTGGCCCCTAGCTACCTAACAGACCCTACATTCCCCTTCTCTCTACACTCACCTTCTCTGACCCCCAGCTACCTCACAGACCCTCCTTCCCCCCTCTCTCTACCCCCTACCTTCTCTGGCCTCCAGCTACCTCACAGACCCTCCTTCCCCCCCTCTCTACCCTCACCTTCTCTGACCCCCAGCTACCTCACAGACCCTCCTTCCCCCCCTCCCTATTTCTTATCTTCTCTGACCCCCAGCTACCTCACATACCCTCCTTCTCCCCTCTCTCTACCCTCCACCTTCTCTGATCCCCAGCTACCTCACAAATTCTTCTTCTCCCTCTCTTTTCCCCTACTTGTAAAATAAATTAATATGCCTTAGCCTTTTCTATAATAAACTGATCTTCATTCTTGTTCCTCATTAGAAAATTCTTATATTAATTTGTACTGCTCTTAATTTTGTTCTATCTTGCTCAGAAACAAGGAGCGGTTCTGAGACCAAGAAAGGGAAAAAGAGAACCTCAAGCCAGGCAAGCATGAAATAAGTTCAAATGTCTAAACTACAAGAGTAGGTACTGGGGAAGTATTATTTTTCACAGCAAGTTCAGGAAAGTCAGAACTGAAGTCTCAGGCTGATGACATAAAATTTATGGAGGAAATAAGGAAAGCAGGATTTCCCATTTCCTATTATAATTCTGTCTTGTCATTCCTGGAAAATGACCTCAGAAGTAAAGGGGTAGAAGGAAAGCCTACAATGAGTCAGGTGACGTAGGACAGTTGTGACCTGTCCCAGTCACCTTTTATAATGCATAACCCATACAGATGGCCTGGGGGAGGTTTCTGGCAAATGTCCCCAGACCTCATCCTTTCCACTGTCCTCTTAGTCACTGAATTATCACTGGCTTGTATGAAGTTGTGTGAAACCTGCTTTCAAGAAATATGTGAGGGATGATGTGGGACATGAACTAGGACTGGAATTTGGGGGTATGCAAGGACTGAGGGGGGAGGGTGGCAGTCATACACTAAAAAGAGGAATTATAAGACTAGAACTTGGAACTCAGAAGGACAGATGAACTCAAAGTCAGCTGGACTGGTGCAAAGAATCTGAAAACAACTTAGGGAAAGTCTTAGTGGCAGATCCCCTTTAACAAGGTCCCTCCACCACTGTGGGAGTGGACAGCCTGAGGAGAACACCAGGAAAATTATGTTAGGAGGTACTGGGGAGAAGCAGACACTGATAGAAAAACCCAAGGAGCATTAACAAGGACCACAAAGAAAGTAAATTGTCAGGAGCATGAACCAAAAGTGCTGGTTATGTCTATGAGCCTGATAGGCCACCCAGAGCTAGGGGCAAGGCAGGCTTCCCCAAAGCCTTGAGGTGGGCAGGACAGTAAGTGGTTGAAGGAACCCTAGCTTCCTGTTCAGGTCCTCTGGATCTGGCCTTTACTAGAGGATGGATGGGTCCATTAAGCTTATCAGGTTCACAGATGTAAAGAAGCCATAGGGAGGAAAGCATGTGATGGAGGACAAGACAAAGACCCAAAATGACTGTGATGTGCTGAAGAATAGGATAGCAGTCAACAAAGATGAATATCAGATGTTCTTGGGGCTAAAATCCAGCTGCTTGAATAAAAGATGGGGAAGATACAGACAGTTAGGGCTTTTACTCAAGGAGTCAGCAGAAATAATGACCCTGCAAAGGTTAGCACAAACTTGGGCTTCACAATAGTGTCTGGATCAACAAAGTTGCAATCTTGATCAACTCAGGTTGGGTCAGCCCTCACCTGGAGGCTCAGTTCATAGAGTCCCACCTGTAGAACAACTTGAGCAGAAGAAACTTGGTGGCATGTGACTGTGAGTCAGGACATCCTGTCACATGAATAAAAATTAAAACCTGGGAGGTTTCTCCCAAAGGCAAGAAGAGTCAGAGAGAATGTGAGAGCTATTTTCACATAAATTAAGGGTATAATGGCAATAAGGATTCAGAACTATCATCAGAACCAAAGAGTGGGAGTCAGAGACACAGAAGTTCAGCTCAAACAAAGAAAACCTAGGACCCCTCTGAGCTGCTTCAAAGGGAAGAGCTATCTCAGTAGACAGCATGTTCACTGGCAAAGGCAATCTGTCAGGAGATGCTGCAAAGAGAATTGAAAGGAAATGGCCAGGAAAGCAACCATTTACTTCAAACCCCAACGGCAGATTTCAGTCTTCTGAAAAATTCTCTCCAAATTTATGAGAATGGTACTCGTTCCCCGACTAAAACAGGCAAATGAGGTTATGTTGTTTGTATTGTGGGTTGACAAAAATATAATTTAAAATAATTTCTACTTGTAAAACATCCTTAACCTATTTCATTAGGTGATAGAAAGCAGAGGAGATTTAAAATGTACTGTTTTGTGTCAGGCACTGTGGCCATACATATTTTTTATCTTTAACTTAATCCAAAACAACAATCCTATGAGGTATTTCTATTTTCCTTTAATAGATCAGAAAACTATGGCTTGTAGAAGAAGTTACATAACTTGAATTAGATTGAGCAGGCCATGAATGAGAGATCAAAGACTCAAAATGGCCTTCATAAGATTTTAAGCTTCAGATCGGGATGCAAAAAACTGAAAAGAGCATTGCTCTCATCTTGCAACGAAAAAATTCTCAATAATTTGTGAAATCACAACTTTTATTGAGTAAATAAGAGATCTGAGATTGCAGAACAAAACAACTAACCCAAAATCTAAATAAAAACAGGTAACTCCAAGGAGAGACAGGACACAACCCCCTGTTTATTTGCAGCAGACAATGGACACCCTTGAAACTTTTAATGAATTGCTAAAGGTTGAACATGGACTAATGTGACAACCTCACTCTAAAATAAGATAACACTACAAAAATTTAAAGACCCTGTTGGACTGAGAGTGACCATAGCAATAAGAAAACCCAAACACAGCTCAACTTAGATGACTCAATTCCAAACTAACGACTCAGAAAAATGAGAGGGAGAATATCCGTTTCCAGGCAATAACACTAGTTACATTAGTCTCCACTGTCCTATAAAAGATGTCATCTTAAAAATAAAAAAGCATATGGGGTGCCTAGGTGCCTCAGTCAGTTAAGCATCCTATTCTTGATACTGACTCAGGTCAGGGTCTCACAGTCGTTAGATTGAGCCCTTCATTGGGCTCTGAGCTAGGTATGGAGTCTGCTTAAGATTCCCTTTCACCCTCTCCTTCTGTCCCCTTCCCTTCATTCTCTCTCTCTCTCTCAAAAATAAATGAATAATAAATAAATAAATAAATAAATAAATAATAAGTAAAATAACTATAACTAACATGTTAAACATTCAAGTGGAAAAGGTATTCAGCCTGCAGGATCAGATGGGCAACTTCAACAGAGACATAAAAATTATGAGAAATAATAATGGGAATGCTAAAAATGAAAAGTGTGATAAAAGAATCGAAAGTGTTTTCATGGGCTCAATAATAGGATCAATAGAGCTGAGGAAATACTCAGTAAACTGAAAGATAGGTCCATCTAAATTATGTAAACTAAACCACAAAAAGAAAAATTAGTGAAAAAATAGAGCACCTAAAAGCTGTTGGATAACATAAAACAGTCTAATGTATATACATGCAAAATCCCAGATGGAAAGAAGAGGAACAGTGCAGAAAAAAACATATTTGAACAGATAATGCCCAAAAATTAATGACAGATACCAAACCACAGATCCAAACTCTCAAAGAATATCAAACAGAATAAATATACCCACTCCTTAAAAAATATAAACATATTATATTTAAACTCCTGAAAACCAAAGATAAAGATAAAATCTTGAAGGCAGCCACAGGGATGGGAAAGACACTACATACAGAGGAAAAAATATAAGAATTACAGAAGACTTTCATCAGAAACTATACAAGCCAGAAGACAATACAGTGACATGTTTAAAGGATTGAAAGGGATGGGTGGAGTCAATTACATATTTAATAAAATAGCTTTTAAATTTTTTTTTCAACATTTATTTATTTTTGGGACAGAGAGAGACAGAGCATGAACGGGGGAGGGGCAGAGAGAGAGGGAGACACAGAATCGGAAACAGGCTCCAGGCTCTGAGCCATCAGCCCAGAGCCTGATGCGGGGCTCGAACTCACGGACCGCGAGATCGTGACCTGGCTGAAGTCGGACGCTTAACCGACTGCGCCACCCAGGCGCCCCTAAAATACCTTTTAAAATTAAGGAAAGGGACATCTGAGTGGTTCTGTGTTTTAAGCACCTGACTCTTGATTTTCGCTCAGGCCATGATCTCATGGTCGTGAGATCCAGCCCCTCATCCAGCTCCATGCTGGGTGTGGAGCCTGCTTAAGTTTCTTTCTCTCCCTCTTCCTCTGCCCCTCCCAGCTCTCAAAAAGAAAAATTGTTAAAATTAAGGAAAAATAAAAACATGTTTATCAAACAAAACAATCTATTGCCAGTATACCTGCTCTAAAAGAAATGTAAAAGGAAGTTCTTCAGATAGAAAAAAAATGATACAAAAACCTGGATCTACAGAAACAAATGAAAGCACTGAGAATGACATAAGTAAAATGTCATAACACTAATTCTGCTCTAAAATTTAACTTATGTTGGGGCACCTGGGTGACTCAGTTAAGTATCCCAACTCTTGATCTCACCTCAGGTCTTGATCTCAGAGTCTGTGCTTGGCTCTGTTTTGGGCTTCATGCTGGTCATGAGGCCTACTTTAAAAAGTAAAATAAAAGTTAGCTTATGTCTAAACAAGGAATGGGGCACCTGAGTGGCTTTAACTTTAAACAAGGGTCAATAAAATTCTTTGGCAAAGAATCAAATAGTAAATATTTTAGGCTCTATGAACCATATATGGTCTCTGTCACATATTCCTTGTTTTTACAGTTACTTTTGTCTGTTATATTTTGTTCTGAATTTTTTAGAACCCTTTAAAATGTAAAAACCGTTATTAGCTCTAAGACTATACACACACAGGCTTCAGGGTCTCCACCTCAGGGAAGATGAAGTAAATAAATCTCTCTCTATTCTCCAGATGTTTACCTGCTAAGTACAACTAAAGCCCCTGGACATCATATATAAAACAAACATCAGAAGACTGAACAGTGGGGAGAAAACAGAAGATGAGCTACTGACTGAGGGACCCATGGGAAAACAGTGCTATACCTCTTAGGTTTTCTTTTTACCTCATATATCCCAGACTTGTAGTAGAAGAAGCTGACTACCAGAAATACAATAAGCACAGATTTCTCAAACTCCCAATAAATGCTTGCTTTCTCTAATCAAAGACCAGCAAAGGGGCTGTCCAGCAAGACAGAGAACTTTTAGACAATAACCAATCAACTCCAGCCAAACAGCACAGAAAAACTGTGGTCATACTGCATGGACACTAGCAAGAGCCAGTGGAGAGCCTAGACTTTAACCTAACCTCCATCAGAGAGTTGTCAGAGAGGTCTGAGTCTTTCATTGCCCTGAGCAGTAAGATCTCACCACAGTGCAGTAGAGACCATGCAGGAGTCTGGATTTCCACTCTTCACTGACAGAAAAGAGGTACCCTTGCCTGTCTTCAAGGGTGGGATCAGAGACAGCCTTGCAGAGAGTCATGACTTTTGCCACTGCCCAATGGTAAGGAGGCCAACACCCCTAGCCTCAATGGTGGCCCTTGGGGAATAGTAATGAATCATTCCTACCCTCCTAGCCACAGTAATATCAATAAAGGTCTAGTGCAGGGCCAAATTACCATACCAAAAATTTCCAGGTTTCAGTTGGAAATCACTTGCCATAACAAGAACCAATACAATGTCAACTTGAATGAAAAAAGACAGCAACAGATAGCAAAACTGAGATGAAAGAGATGTTTGAATTATCTTATGAAAATTTTAAATCAGTCATCATAAAAGTACTTCAGTAAATAATTATAAACATTCCTGAAACAAATGAAAAATAGGAATTCTCAGCAAAGATATAAAAGGTATAATGGAGAACCAAAAAGAGATTATAGAACTAAAAAACATAATATCCCAAATAATAAAATCAATGGATGGGGTCCACAGCAAAATGGAGAGAATAATATAATGATGATGATGATGATGATGATGATGATGATAAGCCAATAAACTTGAAGGTAAAATAGAAATTACCCAATCAGAACAATAGAAGAAAAAAATAGACTGAAAAAAAAATGAACAGAGCCTCAGAGACATACAAGATAATAGCAAATGATATAATACTCATATCATTGGAATCCAAAAGAAAAAAAAAAGAGAATAAGACTGAAAAAGTATTTGAAGAAATAATAGCTAAAATTTCTCCATATTTGACAAAAAAAAAATTCAAGAAGCTTGAAGAATTTGAAACAGGACAAACCCAAAGAAATTTATTCCAAAACACATCATAATCAAATTTCTGAAAAGTAAAGACAAGGAAAAAAATATTGAAAGCAGCAAGGGAGTAATTATACCTTACCTATCAGAGAAAACAATTCAAATGACAGCATATTTGTCATTACAAACTAGGGAGGAAATAGCACAACATTTTTCAAATGCTGAAAGAAAAAACTCAAAATTACACATCCAGAGAAAATATCCTTCAGGAATTAAGGAGAAATCAAGACATTCTCAGGCAAAGGAAAAGTAAGAAAATTTGTTACCAATAGTCCACCTGAAAGAAATGGCTACCAGGAGTTTTCTGAACAGAATGGAAATGTTGGAAAGAAGGCTCCTACATTAGAGCGGGAAAAAGCACAAAGTAAAGAATCAAAACATATAAGTAGATGTTTAATAAGTATAATAAATATAATAAGTTTAATAAGTATAATACATTTTTCTCCTCCTTCTAAATGTTCTAAATTATGTTTGAAAGTTGAGCCAAAATTATAATACTGTTGTTTGTGGTCCTAAATGTGTGTAAAGGATGTATGTAAATCAATTATACTACAAATCTGGGAAGGTAAAAGAACTTAAAAGGAGAAGGTTCTATACTCAAACTGGTAAAGTGTGGACAACTGTAGGTTGTGATTAGTTATGTATATATAACTTAATACATAGAGATACCACAAAAATATCTATCCAAAATATGTACTTAAAATACTATAGATGTGGAGAAAAGGGAACCGTCATGCATTGCTGGTAGGAATACAAGTTGGTACAGCCCCTATGGAAAACAGTATGAGGACTCCTCAAAAAGTTAAAAATGCAACTAACATATGATTTGGTACTTCCACTACTATTTTCCCAAAGAAAATGAAAATGTTAATTCAAAAAGATATGTGCACTCCTATGTTTATTGCAGCATTATCTACAATAGCCAAGATATGAAAGCAACCCACATGCCCATCAATAAGTGAACAGGTAAAAAAGAAGTGATACACACACACACACACACACACACACACACACACACACAAACAGTGGAATACTACTCAGACATAAAAAAAAAAAAAGAAATCTTGCTATTTGTGACAGCATGGATGGACCTCGAGAACATTATGCTCAGTGAAATAAGTCAGACATATGATTTCATATCATATAAAAAAACAAAACAAATAAACAAACAAAAACAAACAGACTCTTAAATACTGAGAACAAACTGAGTTGCCAGAGGAAAGGTGGGTTGCCAGGGAAAGGGGGGATGGATGGGTGAAATAAGAGAAGGAGATTAAGAGGTACAAACTTCTATTTATAAAATAAATAAATCATGGAAATGAAAAGTACAGCACAGGGAATATAGTCAATAATATTGTAATAACATTGTATGGTGACTACACATACTCACCATAGTGAGCATTGAGTAGTGTGTAGAATTGTTGAATCAGTAATATAACATTGTATGTCTATTATAATTCAGTAGTATATAATAAAAACACTATAGATAAATTAAAATTCTAAAAAAATGTTTAAATATCCCACAAGGAAAAAAAATTTAAAAAACCGACATGAAAAATAGAACAAACAGAAAACAAAAATTAAAACAATAGACTTAAACCCTAACATGTCAAAATTACATTAAATGTATATATTCTAAATTCTGCAATTAGAAGTCAGAGATTGACATAGAGGATAAAAAATAACCCAAATTTATGCTCTCAACAAGTAATTCACTTCATTATAATGGTATAGAGAGGTTGGTGTTAAAAGGATATAAAAAGATATACCATGCAGACATTAATCAAAAGAAAGAATGAGTGACTATATGGATCAGATAAAATAAACTTCAGAGTTTACTCTGGGTAAAATTAGCAGAGACAGAGAGGAACATACATAATGATAAGAGGGTTAATCCACCAAGAAGACAGACATGAATCCTAAATGTGTCCTTATCAAACAACAGAGCTGCAAAAACAGTGGGCAAAAATTGATGGAACTGAAAAAAGAAATAGACAAATCCTTAGTTTTGAAGTTGGGACTTCAACACCCATCTCTCAACAATGGATAGAACAAAAGACAAAAACAGCAAGGAATAGAACTCAATAAAACCATCAACCAAGAAAATCTAATAAAAATTTACAGAAACCTCCACCCAACAAAAACAGAATACACATTCTTTTCAAGCACCCATGCAACATACACCAAGCTAAACCATATCCTGGGCCATAAAACAAATCCCAATAAATTCCAAAGATTAAACTTCTATATTATGTGTTCTCTGACTACAATAGTACAAAAAAAAAAAAAAAAAAAAAAAAAAAAAAAAAAAACAGAAATAAAAGAACATAAAGATAACAGAAAAGTCCCCAAACACTTGGAAACTAAGCAACACCTTCTAAATAAGTTATAGGTAAAATAGAAATCCCAATGGAAATTTTAAAAACACACTGAACTTAAAGAAACAAAAAATACAACATATCTAATTCGTGGGATGGAGCTAAAGAAATATATATATGGAAGTCTGCTTGGGCCACCATAACAAAAAGCCACAGACTAGGTGGCTTAAAGAACAGAAATTTATTTCTGTTTTGGAGGCTAGGTCTAAGATCAAGGTGCCAGCTGATTCAGTTTCTGGTGAGAGTTTTCTTTCTGGTTTGTAGATGGCTGCCTTCTCACTGTGTGCTCACATAGCAATAGGAGGGGAGGAAGCTCTGATAACTCTTCTTAGCAGGACACTAATCCTGTCAAATCAGGGCCCCACCCTTATGACCTCTGTAATCTTAATTACCTGTTTATAGGTACTGTCTCCAAGATAGTCACATTGAAGCCTGTAGCTTCCACACATCTATTTGGTGGAGGAACACAATTCAGTTCATAGAACAGTGTTCAGAGGGACATTATAGCACTAAGAAAAGAGAAAATGTCTCAAATCAATTATCTAAGTTCTCCACTCAAGAACTTTGAAGAGGAAGCACAATAAACCCAAAGGAAGCAGAAGGAAGGAAACAATAAGGAAAGATAAGAACAAAGGTCAGTGAAGTTGAAAACATAAAACCAACAGAGAAACAAAAAGCTGGTATTATGAAAAGTTCAATAAAATTGACAAACCTCTAGCAAGAAAAAAGAAGACACAAATTACCCATATCAGGAATGATAGGAGACATCACCAAAGACCTGGGAGACATCAAAGAGTAATAAGAGAATATTACAAATAAAGAGAATATACAAATATAGAGAATATTACAACTCTCTATATATGAATTTGACAACTTGATGAAATGAGTCAATTCTTTAAAAAAAAAACTCTATGGTACAAACTACCATAACTCATGCAATATGAAATAGATAATTGGAGAGGCTAATAACTAGTAAGGAAATTGAACTCATTGTTAAGGACTACCCCTGAAAAATCCCTAGGCCAATATAGTTTCGTTGGATAATTCTACTAAATGTTTAAAGAACACTAATTCTATACAATATTTTCTGAAAATAGGAGAGGAAATTAGAGAAAATAATAGAGAAAAATAGAGAAAATTAATTCCCAATTAATTTTATGAGGTTAGTGTTACCTCAATATTAAAAGTAAAAATAAAAAAGCATAGTACAATAAAGGAAAACCACAGACTGATACATTTCCTGAATATTGACAAAAAAATCTTAATGAAATATTAGTGAATAGAATTCAGAAATGTATGAAATAGTATATACAAGTGAAGTATATTCCAGGAATGCAAGGGTGGTTCAAATATTGAAAATCAATACCAACCATCATATTAATAAGGTAAAGAAGAAAAATTACATTAGCATTTTAATTGGTGCAGAAAAGTCATTTGACAAAATTCAACTTCAATTCATGACAATAATTCTCAGACATCTAGGAATAGAGTAGAACTTCCTCAACTTGCTGAAGATCATCTACCAAAAAACTTACAGGGACCATTGTACTTGATTCTGAAGGACTGAGGCTTTCCCCCTGAAGACTGGAAACAAAGCAAGTACAGCCCCTGTCACCACTCTTACTCAACATGGTGCTAGAAGTCCTACCCACTGAATATGCTTAGAAAGAAAAGGAACACAGGAAAAATAGGAAGGACTAAAACTGTCACTATGTATGTGTGACATTATGATCTCTGTAGAAATTCCTGAGGAATCTGCAAAACCAAAATCCTATAACTAATAAATGAGCTTAGTAAGGTCACAAGAATGAACATCAGCATATGAAAATCAGTTATATTTCTATAGTCTAACAATGAACACATGAACAAAATTTTAAAATACAATACTATTTAAAATGACTCAAAAATGAAATGCTTAAGTATAAATCTAACAGAACATGTACAGATGTATTCTGAAAACTACAAAATGCTGATGAAAAAAATCATAGAAGATCTAAATAAATGGGAAGATATGCCATTTTCATATACTAGAAATCTTAATATAGTGAAGATGTCAATACTCCCCCAGATTTCCATACATGTTTGTTACAATTCCTATCAAAATCCCAGCATGGTTTTTACAGATTTTTATGGTAAATTTGTATGAAAATGGAATGGAACAAGAAGAGTTAAACATTAAAAAAGAGAGAGGGAGAGAATAAAGTTAGGAGCTTTCAGTCTATCTGATTCAAACTGATTCAAACCACGCAGTAATCAAGACTGCATGGTACTGGTGGAGGAACAGACCCATAACAATGGAACAGAATAGAGAACACAGTAACAGACTGTAGTAAATGTACCCAATTGATTTTTGTGCAAAGGTGCAGAAGCAATGTAATCAAGGAAACTTTCAGTAAACAATTAGACACACATAAGCAAAACCAAGCCAAAACAAAACAAAACAAACTTGACCTAAGCCTCATGCCGTGTGCAATAATTAACACAAACTGGAACAGGGATTTTAGCATGTAAATGTAAAACTATAAAACTCCCACCCAGCCCCCTCAAAAAAAGAAAATCTTTGGGATGTAGGGCTAAGCAAAGAGGTCTTAGACTTGACACCAAAAAGGAAGAAAATTAAAATTAAAAACTTTTGTTCTGAGAAAGATCCTTTTAAGGGAATAAAAAGACAAGTTATTGACTAGTACAACATATCTGCAACCAACATACCTGATAAGAACTAGTACCTAGAATAACAGTAAAAAATGAAAAAATCCATTTAGAGTATGGGCAAGGACCTGAACAGACATTTTACAGAAGAGGACATAGAGATAGCAAAGAAGCACATGAGAAGACGTTCAGTGTCACCAGCCACTAGGGAAATGCAAAACAAAACCACAATGAGCTATCACTACACATCTATCAAAATGCAAAATTAAAACTAGTAACTACACCAAAAGCTCATGAGAATGTATAAAAACTGGACCAAAACATATATTATGGTAGGAAGTTAATGGGATGGCAGCTCTAGAAAACAGTTTGACAATTTCTTTCAAAACTAAACATACAATGACCAAACAAACCAACCATTGCACACTTGGACATTTATCCCAGAGAAATGAAAACTCAGGATCACATAAAAGCCTTGCATGAATGTTTTTATCAGCTTTATCCATAACAGCCAAAACTTGGAAACAACCCAGGTGTTCTTCAATGGATAACCAGTTGATCAAACTGGTACATCCATACCATGGGATACTACCAAGCAGTAAATAGAAACAAACTTACTGATATGTGCACCAACTTGGATATATACACCAATCTAGAGACTTATGTTGGGTGAAAATACTCAATCCCAAAATATTACACACTGTATCAGTCTGCTGATTTAACATTCTTGAAATAACAAAACTACAGAAATGGAAAACACGGGTAGTAAGGGGTTAAGGATGGGGTTGGGGGGTCTCAGGAGTCTCACTAGGGAAGCAGTTCTGCCCTGATCTGCACCTTCTTTCTCTGCACTGTCCCCTTCAGCATCATGGTGGGCATAGGACAGACAAGGGCTACTTTCAATACAACCAGAGCTTTCTCTGGTCAAAGAGAATCTCCAAAAATGTGTCTATAGAAGTAGAATGAAGAGAAATTTGATTCAAGCACATAAGCATTTCAATAAATTACTCATTGAAAGTGATAAAAGTTAGGATTTTTTTCAAATCACCAAGTGTGTCCTGCAATGTAGATTGGTTTCAGTAGACCATGTCCACTAGGAAATTGCTAAAGTCAGATTCTTAAAAATGCATAGGTCCCTGCAAGGAACACTGAGGGAGGGAACTGCAGTGCCAGACATTGAGACAGGTACCGACTCTTTTTTGACAGCAATAGCAGTCCTATTGTGCCAGATCTATTTATCAAAAACAATGCTTAAGTTTTCTGTAAGACATATTTCTTAACTTGTGTGAGGGTTTTAAATTCTAGGACTGCCTTTGCACTCAGTTGAGCTCCTCTGGAAATCAGAAAAGCAAATCCTACCCCCTGAAAAGGAATCCATAGTCATGCCTGGAGGTGGGGTGGAGGAGCTCATCCCTGGATGGCTGTTCAGACCATGGAGCCTTAGAAATATAGATTAGGGCAGCTTTTGAGGTCTCATAGTCCATCTTATCCACTCAGTTGATTGATGTGGAAATAGCTGTCCACCATTATGCTGGATAGCTCCAGTCCCAAGTGATGCACAAGGTTGGGACTTGGCCAGGCCCTGTAGGAGACAGAGAGGAGGAAGCAAGCCTGAGATGCTCACAGACATGGCCTCTGAGATGGAGAGCAGTTCCAAATGTGACAGAAAAAACCTATAAAGTTATCCACCTGCAGTGGAACAACCTAGAGTTGACCTCTGACTTCAGGGGCTCGGAAGAAGCAATCCAAAGGAACCTACAGTGATAGCTGCACAGGTGTGGGCAGGGTCAGCACCAGCCTTCAGCATGGGGAGGGTCAACTGACCCTTTGTGGTAAGACTGAATCCCAGCACTATCATTTAACAGCTAGTGATGCTGGCTATATATCACCCTCTCTTTGCCTCAGTTTCCTCATCTGTAAAATAGGGCTTATTGTGGTAAGACTCAACATGACATGACATTAACCATATCAGAACCATACAATGAGTAGAAAAGTAGACAGAGACAGAAGACCTGCCTGCCCCATGGTACCCACTCCCAGCTCCTCACAAGGCTGGCAGTTCTTAGCTTCATTCCTTAAGGGCCCTCTGGAGCCACAGGCATTTTAATTCCAATAATTGGTATGCCTTGGGAGGAGAAACAAATGTTCCAGTCATTCCCACATTTGATGAAGCCCAGAACTCCCCGAAGGCACTGCCAAAATCGAGGGTCCCTGGATAAGCCCAGTTCAGAACCTGCGGGGTTTGGTGGCCTTGCCTTCAGCAAGAGGTGAGACATTCGTTTGCTCATTTCAGCTCTCCAGCAAACACTTACTGAGAATGGGATGCAGTACCATGGAAAATTCCAGTTTTCATTGCAGTCTATGGGCTTTGAAGCGGGGGAAGCTTACCTATATTCTCATTGTTATTCTGCCACTCACTAGTTGTATGATCATTTTTCTCAATCTCTGCAAGGCTCAGTTTTTTCATCTTTAAAATGAGAAGAGAAGTCCTCACTTCCTCTCAAGTGTTGAAAGGGTTAAATGGTAGGCTTTTTGGAGTAAGGGGTCCAGCACAGGCTTCATATAGAACAGAGGCTTAGTGTTTCTTGGATATAGAATGGAAGGAGAAGAAGGCCAAACTGCATCCCTCCTGGCCCCAAGCCACCCCATCCTCCTTGCCATGACCTCCCTGGACCTTTGGCCCATCCAGCTCACTCCTGGGTTTCCAGTCTGGACTTCTAAACCTCTCTTGCACATGGCTGCCTGATCTAGCCATAGCTAGCCTATGCTCAAGCTCCTTCAGTGGCTTCCAAGTGCCAGGAGACAGCACCCAGATAACTTATGCTGAACTATCAGGCCTCTGGCAGTCAGAGCCTACCAGACTAACCAGGCTTACTCTGTACCCTACTGACCTGACCTTCTACATCACTCACTCCCCAAATCTTGGGCACTCTGTGCTTCCCCAAAGACTCTCCCTTTCAGTCCACTGGAGACAGGTTCAGCTCATAGTGCCTTCTAAGGCACTTTGGCCCTTCTCACTTTGGGCTTCCACAGCAACCAGGCAAATACCTGCCTTCCTCATAACACTTAGAGTTTCTCACCCTAAGTGCACCTTTTCATGTATGTGCCCCATGCAGGTGGTAAAGTTTCAGATTGAGCCATATGGCCTTATTTGTGTGTATCTGTGATCTCAGCCAGAGCAGGGCTCAGCATGAAAGTGTTCAGTGCATGTTTGTAGAAGGAAGGAAGGAAGGAAGGAAGGAAGGAACTAAGGAAGGAAGGAACGAAGGAACGAAGGAAGGAAGAAGGGAGGGAGGGAGGGAACAGAAGGGGAAGGAGAGGAGGGAAGGGAACCAAGTGGGAGGGAGGGAGTTAGCCAGTTAGTTACTTCGTTACTTAGTTAGTTGCAAAAATGAGAAAAGAGCTATTTGACCCAGAGGAGTAGAATCAAACTTGACTTTGTGAGCTTACACTTGAGCAAATTAATCAGAGCCTGAGAAGCAAGTTCATGTTCCGGCCATGATGCCAAGAAATGAAATGGCTCCCATCCATCTTGTGCCTCTCTTTTGTTATCCAAATTATACTGTGAAAGGCAGAAGCAGCATAATGAGGCCCTATGCATTCTTGGAGGGGGAAGGGGAGCAGGGAACAAAGGCCTCCAACCTTCCAGGAAGGAGGTGCCCTCATTTTCTTGGGCAGCCCAGCTTCCTTTGAAAGCAAGAAAGTAGCACAAATCTACTGTCATGGCAACCACTCCTAAGCCATGCTGGGAAGTGGTAACTTACTGTAAGTGCTCCAGAGGCCAGGTCCCCCCAATTTCCAGGCTGCCAAGGAATAGGAGCCCTTTAAAACAAGTGGCAGATCACACCTTTCAAGCCCTGGTCCATCCACAGTGATGGATGGGGAACGCTTCCATCATCACCCACCATCTGCTCCATCACAGGGTGTAATTTCCCTGTCCTGGGCTCCAGTTTGAAAGCAGCCTGTAACTATAAACCCAAAGAGCTGTAAACAAAGACTCATGCGTAAATAGACAAAAGGAGACATCACCTCCCGGCTCACATTGAACACTGAACTTGTAACAATCAGAGGGAGACACCAGAAGCAGGCACACCTGGGTTCTCCCCCCTGGAGCTGATGTTCACCTGACATTCCTGGAGCCCACCAGGGCCAGATCCAGTGTAAACATTGGGCATATGACCTTGGTTGAGGGTTCCTTGGGACCAGGCAGTGTAGTATGAACCTTATGCACATCCTCCTTTACTCATCATCATGAGTTCCTAAATAAACACTTGCAGCAGAACTGTCTGCAGGCCTGGAACTCAGACAGTTGTGGGAGACAAAACTGACCTCTGTCTTATCAGCGCCTTTAGCTCCTGGGGTCTACTTGCAGCAGGTGTTACAACTAGCAAGGAGCAGAGTCCAAACTTAACCACAATTCTGCCTGACTTCGAAGCCCACGGTGTATAGTAGTTACAATACCACCCAGCATCCAGTCAGATGCACAGAGCAGGAATGTAATATGGAGTGCCAGTCACAAAAGTGTTGAAAGACTGCAGAATTAGGAGGAGAAGCTGAGGTTACCCAGATGCTAATAACCATGGGGAGTTGTTAATAGCTCTGGAGCTGGAGAAGCAAGAGAAGAAACAGTGTAGGTGTAGCCATGATCACCACACCTCTGAGGCTCAGAGCACATGCTGCCCCTGCTGTTGCTATTGGAGCCACCGTCCCCACCACTTAGCAGTGAATGAGATGCCCTCACTCTTGTGGACAGTGCATGAGCCAGAGCCCATGAGTAATGTGTGACCAAGCCTGCAGGAGCACTCGACACTCCTGCTCCTGCTGCTGGAGTTGATGGGCAGGTCAGTGGGGAGAGCAGAGGTAGACCAGGAACCTGTTACAGTTGCCAGAGGCAGCATCACATAAAGGGGAGAAAAAGATGGTTTCTCTCTTCCTATGCCCTCCTGTTTCCTGCCAGGGCCTCCCATTGGGCAGGACTAACTGGAAAGCAGCCAAGAAGTCATCTAGGGAATGTAGTCGCAGGCTTCCAGCCCTGTGGCACTGAGGAGAACATGAAGGGACAGAGAGGGGTCTGGGGGCCTACTGAAGGTCTAGTACTGGGCTGGCAAATGTCCCAGGTTCCAGACCTCAGGTCTGCTTGACAGACAGTGGCTTTCGAGGATGCTGCAGGGAGAAGGTTTTTGTCCAGACCTGAGCTCGGTAGGAAACCAGGCATTAAGAGGTTAACAACATCTGGAGGTGAGAGGGAGAGTGGTGGTGTGTGCATCTTGTATTTAGCATCTGCACTCCAGTGAGAGAGCTCCCAGTGCATGGGCCAACCCTCCAAGATGAAATCTGATAAAGACCCAGGTTTAATCAATGTCCTAACACAAGCCACTACCTGAATGCCAGGCACTGCACTGCACCCTTTAAATACATGTTCTTCATTCAGTCCTCACAACAGTCCCAGCAAGTAGACATTTATGTCTCATTTTACAATCGAGGACACTGACATTTAGGAGGTTATGTAAGTTAGCTCATGAATGAAGAGGCAGCAGAGGTGACATTGGGCCCCAAATGTGGCTCTGTGCTCATACATGTTTCCTCGGAACACCCCATCACCAACTCCCATGGCAGCACCCCTGTCCAGGCCTTGTGTATGCTCAGGTAGACTGAGCCCTGATTTATCTTCCTGTCTCTGAGCACGTGGCTCCCTAGGTTAGGCTCACACTTGTCCAGATGATCCTTCCGAAGTCCATCTCCTCAGGTCGTCCCTCTCTTAACACAGGTGCACACACCACCACTCAAGGCCTTCCCAGGCCCTTCATGGTTCTCCAGAGATTCCCACTCAGCTGGTCTTGGAAGCAACCTACAAATTTGTCTTTCTGAAAGTTCCCAGGAGATTCTAGTTCTCTGTCCACTCTAGAAATCCCAGACATCCAAAGCCCTCAGGTCCTGCCTCAACCCACAGTCTCCTGACTCAGCCTTTCCAGGCTAGAACGTGGGACCCGGTGATCCTTGACAGCCTGTGATTCCCCCCAGGACATGCTGCTTCTCTCTGGGGTCTTTACCCTCCTCACTACTTTCCCTGCTATGGCTGCCTCCTCCTCATTCTGCTGGACTCATGTCTTGTTCCTCCAGGTCCTATGCAGGACCACACTGCTCTGTGCTCCCAGAGTTCCATGCCATTGCTTCTTGCAGCAATTTCCTGATTGGGTCTCTTCACCCCACCATGCTGCAAGCTCCTCAGACGGGGATCAGTAACTGCTGGTGTGTGTCCCCAGCACCAAGCATAGCATCTGCCACCAAGAGAAGCTTTTAAAAATGTAGGAGGAGCTTAGTTTCCTTCCCATTGCACAGACTCTGCTGTTCACACCTCAAATTGGCACAGGCTTTTCAAAGCTGCCTGGAGAGGACTTGCACTTCAAGTAAAGCCCACCTGGATGGTGTGGGACAGAGAGGTCATGAGCATGAGTCTGAGACTCAGATAAGCCTGGGCTTGAATTCCCAGCTTTGCCATTCACTTGCTGTGTGTCCTAGGGTAAATGTCTGCCATTCTCCGAGCCTCACTAGGAATGAAGTAGTGTGCTCTAGGGCATAGGAAGGTAGTAAGAATTGAACGCGGTAGCCTATGTAAAGCACCAGGCACTCAGGAGCCTTACATAACTGGGAGACTTTTCACAAGCTGTGACTCTGACCCGAAAAATGGCCTAATTCCCTTCCTAGATTCTCCCCCTTCCTGACTGACTTGCCATTTTCCCAAAGTTACACAAGACCCATGGTGGTTCTGTGCATGAGATGGGGCAGCCCCTGTGGGCTGTGCACAGATGGGAAGGACATGGAAGAGTAGTTACCTGGCCCAGGGCCACCTCCTGATGTGACAGCTCAAGCAGGGAGAGGCCCCATTTCTCCTGACTCTGTGCCCCGTGCCACATTCCATTCACCGGGGACTTTGCAAGCTTAGCTGTGACTCACTTTTAGCCTTTACAAACCTGAGTAAACCTCATAAAGCAGAAAGACAGAGGGAGACAGACAGACAAAAGAGAGACTTTCTCTGTCCCCAGAATGTCTTGGAAAAATGTCACCACAGGCACACAGGCACCAGTGCTTTCCACATAACTGGACACACGGCAAGGTGTGGACCAGACTCGAGCTTCCTGTCACCATGGGCATTTAGATCCTGTGTAGTAGCAGACTCTGTGTGATGACACAAGTGTATGTATTCACCACAACAGTGACATTCTGTCCAGGCCATCCATTGTCCAGTGGGGGTCCTCCTGGCTCTGACATGGAACTGGATGAGGGAAGCTCTTCTCCAGGCCCAGCCTCTTGTCCCAGTCTGCACAGGGAGTCTGTCAGTCCCTGGCCAATATTGCAGGTGACCTGTCCACCTAGCTGGCACGGGGAATAGCTTTGCCTGTGACACAGATTCTGTCCTTGGTCAAACGGCCCAGCCCCCTCTGACCTTTCCAACTAGGCCTACTTCCTTGTTCCTCTGTGCATTGTCCAGTTTTAGCAAGAATTCTGCTAGGCCATCTAACCAGAACCCCCACCCTGAGTATCAGACCACCCTGCATAACTAATTATGTCCCTCATGCACCACGGTCTCCCAGGCTTGCCTTCAGCCAGAGTCCTGTTCAATTGGTTTAGCCAGAGCCCCTCCTCAACTCCTGAAGCTTCTTCTTATTAATTTTCCATCCACTGCCCGCCACCCCCATTCCTTGGCTGTACATTCCCACTTGCCCAGGTAAGCTGAGTCCAATCCCTGTTCCCACTGCAAGACTCCATTATAGTGGTCCCTACTCCTATCAACTTCCCACACCCCTCCTTTAATAGTCTGCTTTGCCATCTTTAGTAAATCTCAGAAATTTCCTTTTTCCTTTAACACTTGCACAGAGCAGAAGAATATGGCCATGGTATTAGGCATCTCAGCATTAGGGTCTCCAGGTCACAGGGACTCAGACCCCAAACTCTCCACCAGCTGCCTTACATTCTGCCAGAGATTTGTGAGGAACTGTGTACAGGTGTCATGGGAAAAGGGACAGGTAGCTGAGTGTGACCCATTGGCCAAATCCAATGCCAGCTGACCTGGTCCTCGGGTCTTGGGTCCCCAACCCCTAATGTTAAGCTATAATTGTAACAGCTATCCTTCAAGATCTCTGGGAAGATTACATTAGACTCCACACAATTACTGCTCTTGCTGTACGATCCAGGCCTTGACAAAACATTCCAGATGCAGTACACCATGTAAATGTCTGCACAGACCACAGGAGGAAGGGGCTATCATTACCAGCTCCTGAGAGGCTTGTGACTTGTCTAAGGTGCCCCGCAAGGACAAAGGAGATCTGGCTTCTGAGCAGTTGTCTGAAATGTGGTGCAGGGTCTGAGGTATTGGACAAAAGGACAAAGAAACATCCTTCTCTGAGACCCTACCATCTAATTCCAAATTGTAAAGCTGCATTCCAGGGACACTGTTATGAGCTGCCAGGCCTGGCTCATGAACTATCCATCATCCTATACACAAGAACCAATACATGGCTTTTGTTATTGTGTTATTTGCTCAACCATTTGCAAAGCTTAGCAATAGAGCACTTTGAATTGCCTCAAATCTACCATGATATGGCTGTCTTCCTCAGACCTCCCTGCCTGGGCCATGGTCCTTGTTTCTTGTCAAATTACTATTACTGATGTGTACTTGCCCAACCATCTGGAAATGCCTATCACAGCTGTAGGTTTTGAAGGAGTTGCTATTTTCCCATTATAACCAAAATTCTCACTACATAGGAAATGAAATTGTATTCATTTCTTACTGCATTTGTAACAAATTACCATAAATTTGGTGGCTTAAAACAACCCAGATTTATCATCCTATAGTTGTGGAGGCCAGAAACCTGAAATGAGTCTCACTGGGCTGAAATCCAGTGTTGCCGAGACTGTGTTCCTTTCTGGAGGCTGTAGGATAAGGTCTGTGTCTTTGCCCTGTTGACTTCTCAAGGTGCCTGCATTCCCTGGTCCACCATCCCCCCTCTGTCTACAAAGCCAGCAAAGGTGGGTGGACTCTTCCTCACAGTCTGTCTGACTCTCACCTTCTGTCTCCCTCTCCCACTGTGAGGATCCCATGACTCCTTGAGCCCACCCAGGTAATCCAGGATAATATCCCTACCTTAAAGACAGCTCATTAGCAGCCTTAACTCCCCTTTTCCATTAACATATGCATTCACAGGTTGGGGGATTAAGATGTGGACCTCTTGAGGGGCTACTATTAAGCCTACCATAGAAATGAATAAATATGTTTGGTCTGGAAAGGCTTTTAGGGTTACTGGATTTAGTCAACTCAAAAACCCCAAACTCCCTCCCCAGCATTCCTAGTGAGTTCTCATGAAACTTCTGCTTAAGCACATCCATGAACAGCATACTCACTACCAGAGATCAATGATACAGTCCTCTGGATGCTCCTGAACCCAAGCCAGCCTCCTGCAACTGGATCCAACCTCTGAGCTTTTCAAGAACACAGGTATATCTGCATGTGTCACCCCTCACCTCCACTCTGCACCTGCACACAGAGAGCCTGGCCTCTTCACCTGCCACAATTCCAGTGCAACCCCAGGTACTACACCCATGGTCAATGCCCTTTCTTAAACACAGCAGCCAAAGGAAACAAAATAGTACAGATGTTCTTGATCTCTCACTATGCCCTACATGAAATCTTCAGGTGGACATTATTTTACCCCTGCTTCAGATGGGGAGACTGAGATGTAGAAAGGTGAAGTCACTCACCCGCAGTCACTCAACTAGGTGACTGAGCTGGGGCTGCATCAAGATTTGCTGCCCAAGGAGGCTGTATCTATCCACTCTGCCACATTGCCCTGTCTCTAGCCCCTGCTTGCTGCTAGAAAGAGCACTGAACAAGGAGGCTAGAGACCTGGGTTTCTTTCCCATTGAACTAATTTGTAGCTGTGTGATGTAAATGCCAATTTCTTTACTTTGAATGGGACTGCCTATAAGTGCCAGGGCTGGCGGAAGATCAGATAGACCAGCAGTGAGAGAGCTTAGAAACCTGTAAGGGGCCCCAGGAAGAAAACAGGTCTTCCTGGCCACATTTTTGCTGCATCCTGTGCTCCATTTGGATGAGTCCTTTGTAACCCCATCTTGCTTCTAACCTCTAATGAGCTAGCTGTCCCTGAAAACTCCAAAGCTGCCAAGCTAGTGCTCGTCCATCCAGCACTTGGGAGGTCCAGAATACTTGTCACAGGAAGGTGTTCAGTGTCTAGAAATCCAGACCGACCAAGTCTCCAACCTGTCTGGCCCTTTAATGTCCTGTGTCCATCCAGTGAACATGACATGTCCGCATCACGATGGAGGCATCAGAAACCCTGAGATGATGGAGGCCAGTACTTCTTCCAAGGAGAGAGACAAATGTGTGAGCAGCCTACTCCAACAGAGTACTGATCAAGGTCCAGAGGAGAAGTTTCTGAGTCCAGCCAACAAGGATCAGAAGGCGGTCTTCCACCTGGAAGAATGACAGCAGACATGCATACCCAGCAGCAGAAAGTCTGCAGATGAGCCCTACCTGTCTGAGACCCACCAGAGGAAGCAATGTAAAGCAAAAAGTTGAACATGGGCATGAGAAGAAGGTTTTGCCTTTGATAAAGACACTTTGCCAATCAAGAAGCCTTCTTCTCGGGCTCACCATTTATTTAAGTGTCTTGTCCATTATTTATTCCTGCAGATGCTGGATTTTATTGGACATCATCTCAGAAAACCTTTGTCTCCACAAAAAACTCACCTAACAAATCAGTCTAAAACAGAATTTCCTTTTATCCCAAACCAGTTCAGTCAACAACTCAATGTACTCCTTCTCCCTAGTGTCTTTAGAAAGCTCTCCAGGTTTAGGCTTGAGTTCATGGTCAGCTGATGCTATCACTGTGGATGTTTGTCCTTCCCTCCGACACTCTGCAGCACTGCAATAGAGTCTGGGATGTGAAGCTATGACCCCACCAGGGTGGGGAGGAGCTGGAAAAGGACAGGGAAGACACTGGGGCGGCTCTGCCTTTCCTTCACATCTAGCCACTGTGAGCAAGGCCTCATCAAAGTCTTCAAAAGAGAAGTTTGAAAGAAAAAAAGAAAAGATAGCTAACATACACCAATACCAGAAGAGTGCTCTAATTGCTGCCCCCTCCCCCACAAAGAATCAGAACTGGGTCTCAGGTCCACTGTAAAGAACTAGGGAGAGTCTGCCTTGAGAGGGGAAGAGAGTGGAAGTTGAGGAGAAAATCAACTGTACTTCTACAGACTAGCAGCAAACAACTGGAAATTAAAATATGTATTTAAAAAAATCATTTATTGTGCCATTAAAAATGTCATATACTTAGGGATAAATCTAACAGAATATGTGAAAATTTCTATGCTAAAAATTCTCAAACTGATGAGAGAAATTAAATAAGACCTAAAACAATGGAGAAATGTAATGTGTGGATTGGAAGACTCAACATTGTTAAAATGGCATTTAACCCCAGATTGATCCAAATTCAAGGCAAACTCATTAAGAACCTCTAGAATTAGCAAGCCTATTCTAAAAATTTTATTGAAAAGCAGATCTTAGAATAACCATGAACACTTTTTGAAAAAAAGAGAGCCAGAGAGAGAAGAAATTTGGAGGAAACTCACACCTGACCTAAATACTTACTCTATAGTAATCAACACCATGTGGTCTTGGCATAAGGATAGGCAACAGAGAGCAATAGATAGGATTGGGAGTGCATAAAAAGGCCCACACGTATATGATCAATTGATCTGCAACCAGCATGCCAAGTAACTCAACAGGGAAAGGATAATCTCTCCAGCAAATGATCCTGGAACAAATGGATGTCTGCGTTTTAAAATGCATCATGACTCCTGCATCATATGCACACAACAAATAACTGAAATGAAGCATAAAACAAAATGTAAAACCAAAAGCTAAAATTCAAAAGAGAAAACATAGGAGAAAAATTTCTGGGTCCTTGGATTAGTTAATAATGTTTTAAATGAGACTTAAAAATCATACACCACAAATGAAAAAAAAATGATTTATTAGACTTCATCAAAATTAAAATCTGTTTTTGAAAGATATCATTTAAAAAAATTAAAAGTCAGGCCACAGACTGGAATACATACAGATATATATCTATATCTATATCTGTATCTATCTATCTAATCTGATAAAGAACGTTTTCAGAATAAATAAAGGATATTTATAAGTCTATAATAAGAAAACTCAATTTTTAAAGATGGACAAACTATTTTAACAGGCACTTCACCAAAAAAAGATATATGAATGGCACACAAAAATGCACAATAGCATTCTTCATTAGGGAAATGTATTGGTTTGCTCAGACTGCCATCACAAATAACACAGACCAGGTGGCTTGAACAACAGCAATTTACATCTCACAGTTCTGGAGGATCCAAGGCCAGGATCAAGGTGCCAGCAGGGTCAGTTTTTCTGAGGCTTCTCTCTCTGGCTTGCAGACAGCCTTCTTGCATGTCCTTACCTGGCCTTTCCTCTATATGTGTGCATCCCTGGTGTCTCTTAATATGTTCAAATTTCCCCCTCTTACAGGGACACAAGTCAGATTGGACTAGGGCCACACTAACAGCCTCATTTTAACTTAATCACCCCTTTAAAGGTCCTATCACCCAACGCAGTTACACTCTGAGATACTGGGGGTCAGGACTTCAACATATGGATTTGGTGGGGAGACACAATTCAGTCAACACAGGAAATTAAGTTAAAACTACCATGAAATACCATTCATTATTAGAATGGCTACTAGAATAGCTAAAATTATAAAGAATAATCATAACAAACATCAGCAAGAACGTGGAACAACTAGAATTCTCATATATTGCTGGTGGGAATGAAAATAGTACATCCCCTTTGGAAAACAGTTTGGCAGATACTTGTAAAGTTAAACATATACTTACAACCTAGCAATTCTACTCCTGTACATTTGCTCAGAAGAAGGGAAAACATTTGTCCTCATAAAGATCAGCTTCACTCATAACAGCCAAAAAGTGAAAGCAATCCAAATGTCCATCTACTAATGAATCCATAAATATCTATGACATATGCAAACAACAGAATATTATTTAGCAAGTCAGCAATACAAAGAAATGAACTATTGATATATGCAATGGCATGGATGAATCACACAAATATTGTTGAGTGCATGAAAGGAATCAAACACAAAATGGTAATATTGTGAGTTAACATTTATCTGACATTCTGGAAAAGGCAAAATAAAGAAAAAGAAATGAGATCAGTCATTGCTAAGAGCTAGGATGGAAGGAGGGCATTGATTGCAAAACGTTGTAAAGGAACTTTTTGGGGTGATAGAAATGTTCTATACCTTGGTGATAGTAGTTACAGGACTGTATATTCATCAAAATTCAGTAAAATATATACTTTAAATGAATAAATGTTACTGTTGGCAAATTCGACATCAGCAACTCAGAATTCTAAAAATCAGCAAGTTGAAGTAGGATACAGTAGGTATGTTACATTTGCATTAATAATAATCATAAAAGCTACAAATTTAATGAGTCAAATGTCCAACCAAAGAGGTTAGAAAAATAATCACAAAATATACCCAAAAAGGAAGAAAGGAAATAAGAGCAATAACTACAGAAATAGTGCAACAGAAAATAGTGTTTTTAAAAAATCCAAAGTTGTTTCATTGAAAGAGCTAATAAAATAGACAAATTTCTGACAAGCATAATCAAAAATTAATAAAAGGAGGCATTAAAAATCTCAGGATTGATAATGGGACATAACTACAGATAACAGCAAAAGTCTAAAAATAGTAAAGCAAATAACTTACACATTTCTAGTAAAATAATACTTAACCAAATAGGCTCAAAAAGAATAAAAAGCTTTAAAAAACCTGTATCACTAAAAGAATTAAAACATTAGATTAAAATCTTCTCTTAGATCATCAGACCCAGATGGTGAGAAAGAATCCCTAACACCAAGCCCTTGTGAAGCCCCTGTGTGGAGAGGCAAGGACACACGGTAGGGGAACCCTCTGGACAGTGGGAGCCAGAGGTGGTGTGTGAGAGGACAGGGTCGTGTCCTCCACTGCTCCTCAAGCCTCTAAGGATTCTGGTCTTATCCCTGAGAACAACAAGACATTGGATGGTTTTAAGAATGGGGATGAGGTGCTCAGACTTGTACCTTCAAATGATGGCTCCAGTGACTTGTAGAGAACAGCTGAGCCAGACAAGAGCAAGGAGAAGGGGGAGGCCAAACAGGGGCTGCAGATCAGGTCAGAGAGAGCAGGACTTGTACTGGGGAGGTGGCCATGCAGTGGACAGAGAAGCCAATGCCCCATCCCTTTCCTGAAGTGTCTATCAGTAGTGATGCCAGCGGGTGCAGACTCATGCCACATGGAAGTCTCCAGGGCATCACTATTAGAAATGACACCTAGAAAAAGTAGGAACAAGGGATTCCCTTCTGCTTTCTGAGGATGAGGCCAATGAATTAGCTAGTTGTTCACCTGCAGAGTAGAGAACAAAGTTTAAAAGAGCTGGAACACAGGGTCCAAATACAGGTGAAATATGAGGAAAAGTGGGCATGGCTGATGGCAAACTGGACACTGGATCTCCCAGGGGTATCTCCCAATAGAGGCATGAGGCACCAGAGGTGTTCCCTGCCTGGAGTGCACCCCCAGTAAGTTTTCTGCAGCTTCCACTGCCGTGGCAGAGATGGAGGGAGATCTGTGTCCTCCCTAGTGGCAGAGCTAGGTTTAATCAATCCTGATGCTTAACACAGGACTGGAGAAAGAGAAAGCAATCTACTTTCCTTTATGCCTGCTGTGTGCCAGTCATGTATCATCATTAGCGTGTTACACTAGTGCTCATCTGAGTACCCAGTTCCTAAAACAACCCTATAAGATAGATCCCCTATTTACAGGTGAGAAAAATTCAAGCTCAGAGAGCTTCATTGACCTACCTAAGGGTCCCAAGTGCTGAATAGAGGAGCTGAAGGTCTAACTCAATCCCAAGCTGTTTCCATAATATCACACGGTGTATCAGCCAAGATTCTCCAGAGAAACAGAACCAACAGGAGAGACATTTACAATAAGGAGCTGGCTCATGTGACTATGGAGTCTACAAGTCCAAAATCTGTAGAATAGAAAATGCTGTAGAACCAAGAGCTGATGTCCCAGTTCCATGGCTATCTGGCATGAAGAATTCTGTCTTACTGGGGAGGGAATGGTCAGGCTTTTGTTCTGTTTCAAGACTTAAACTGATTGTACGAGGCCCACCCACACTATGAAGGGCAACTGCTTTCATCTCATCAAAAAACACCTCACAGAAACACCCAGAATACTGTCTGACCAAATATCTGAATGCTGTGTCCCAGCAAAACTGACACACACATATACATTTCACCATCACATACAACCTCTCATAAACATTTTTAAGTGAATACGTGAAGAATTGCTTATTTGCAAAAAAGCTGCATTGCTGCTCAGATAATAGCCACATATTTCCATTGAAACTTTACTATGCAGGTTCCAAAAAATTCAGAAATCAAATAATAGTCCAGCAAAACCTAGACAGCAGCCTCCAATTGCTCAATCCATGAAGAGAGCCTCTACTCAAGAGGGAAATAATAAGACAGTTTCCAAGCCTTTTGGCAGCAGCAACAAAGAATTGCTAATTACAAACTATTCACACAGTCTTCAAATGAAGGCAGAAGGACTGTGGGTAATTGTTAGCTTTACCCACCCTGCCTGTGACCCCCCTGGGAGACAGGGTACAGGTCTCCATGGGCTGAAGCTGGCACTTGCTCTGAACATCCCAGAAAACACTCTCTCCTTCAGGCTCCACACTAAACGAGGCTTACTCTCCTTCTGGGTCGTCCTGTGAGCTGTGCAAGGGTCCCTGTGGTAGCTCACAAATGTTGCAAAAGAAAGAGCATGAATCCTAGAAGGGAAGAGACCTGTGTCTGCCCATGACAGTTGTAAAGATTCCTCCAGGGAGGGGAAGTGCAAAGGGGAGGCTTAGATCGTGGCCACCGAGTTGTGAAGAAGGCAAAGGGGAAGGAAGGAACCCTCAGAAGAGCTGGCAGCTCGTGGGAGGGAGGAGGGCAGAAACTGTCAGCAAGCAGAAGGCCTATCATTAGGATAATTATTATTATTTATTAAACATTTAGGAAGTGCCAGCCATGTGCTAGCTATTGTCACAATCCAATCATAGAATTAGATCCAATCCCTCTAGAAAAGTGTATCTAATGAGGTGGGATGAACAAAGACAAAGGGGCTGTGCTAAAGATGTATTGTAGGTGAGGAAAGGACACTCCATCCAGGCAGAGCTAGCCTCACGCCTCCAGAAAACCCCTCTCTTCTTCCCAGGGACTCAGAGACCCCTGTAGAGAAGTTGGTCACGTGCCTGCCTACTTCTCAGCTTTAGCCAACATCCCACCATGCCTTGGCCACACACACCAGAACCACTTTGTAATTCTTGTCTTCAGGCCACTCACATACTGATGCTTCAGCTCTGCAGCCAGCAATACCCAGCAAGCCATGAAGCTTCCTTCAGCATGGTCAATGGGCCATTCTACTTGGCCAGACTCTTGCCAGGGGCCAGAGTTTGGGAAACAAAGGTGAATTTCTGCCTGCCAAGCCCTCACTGCTTGTGGAGAATCTTTTAGCTTGTCCCTAGGAGAGTCTATCCTTGGTCTATAGGCAAACAGACCCAAGAGTTTAAGACATGACAATCCTCCCTGAGAGAAGACCGCCAGAGAGTACGGCCATGCTGGCCTCACGCATTCAACTGGCATCGCTCCTTCACACATCTAAGGACTGGCAAACCCAACACGCTCTAAAGAGATGTTCAGGATGACACCCTTCTCTGCAAAGCAGGCTTAGCTTAACATATATTTGCAAATCTGTAGCTCTGAGGTGACATTAGTTCATTTCCAGAGTTTAGCTATAAAAAACAGACTGAGTTATGGTGTGTTAGGTCTCAAGCAAATTCACACTGGCCTCTATTAAACTGTATGAGGTTAAGAAATATATTGGATTCTGGGGGCATATATTCTGTTAGCCAAAATTACACACTAGCCATTTGTCATATCTGTGTGGGCGTTCTTAAATCAAGGCCCTAAAGGTGAATGCATTGGTTGGAATTATATCACCAATGTCTGTCATGACAAAATTCATGGTGGCAGGAAGAGGGGGTCTTGATGGGAGTCCCTTCCCAATCGTCTCTGCAGAAGAGCACAGACTCAGGTGTCTATCACAGGGAAGCCAAGTAGCAAACAATCCCCATCACAGTAAATCATTTTGTTAAATGAACCAAGTAAATCCCCAGCAACGCAATATTAAAGTTGCAAATGTATTCACTGGAAAAGCAGAAGGTGAGCAGGTTCCCACAGAAAAGGGAAACTGCCCAGACGCTACTGAGCAGAAGGGAGTATGCTTCTCTCAGCCTTCCATCAACACTCAGAGCTACATGCATACTCTTGATTCTGAAGCCTATTTTCCCAACACATGCAGATCTTCCAGCACCCACACAACAGCCACCGCAGACCATATGCTCAGAATGTCAGAACTGGGAGGGATCAGAGTCCAGCCCCCTGATTTTTCAGATTGACACACTAAGGCATTACAATGGGGGGGGGGCAAGTCCTTAGGCTTCCTCTCATGGAGAAGTCACATCATGTACCCCCTCCCTGCATCCCTGTTTGCCCATGGAATCAGATGGAATGGATGGCCAGGGCTGCTTTAGAAGAAGACAGGAGTGATCCTCAGGAAGACATTCTTTTCTACCCAGGAGTGAGCGAACTGCCACCACCTCTCCTCCCCCTGCTCCTCCTCCATCTTGCTGGGAGCTCAGAGAAAGTCATCAGAGCCAGGACCCCCACGTCAGACCTGTGAATCCACTTACCCAGACAGCTCAGCCACTGCTTCCAAGTTATCCAGCTTATTACGGGCACCATCTGTATGAACAGCTATAACACAAACACACATGCACACATGTATGCACACACGCAAGCACTCTTCCAGGAGCACTTGTCAGAACCTGAAGGTAAGACTGGAGCCATCCTTTTCCTCCTTGTATTTTATATTGACTATAACATACTTTAAAACACTTGAGAAGAGTGTGCCAGAAGTCAACTTTAGTCTATACCCTTGGGTGCTTAGGTAGCATTAAAGGGACCCTAATCAGAAACAGAAACAATTACAAAGATATCACTAAGTCTGAACCAGGTGACACTTAGTTAGCAGAGAGTATGTTAGAAGTAGACTTTTATTGGTGGGATAAAAGCTTAATATATGGGATTGGCTACAAAAACAGGTCACACCATCTTTGCACATAGAGTTGTGAAAGGCCTGTAGGTGAGGGAAGAGATGTAGCAGTGTTCTCCAGTCAGGGACATGACTGGGCAGCAAGAGGCCAGCGTTTCTGGAACAGTGAATGGGGAGGGGCACTCTCAAAGCTCAAAACAGGAGCAGGTGCCTGCTCACCTGTCCTCTCACAGCCTGGGAAAGTGACCCACAGTCAGCAGAGTTGAACCAGACTCCTGGAGAGGACCTGGCCCTCATGTTTCAGGATCTTAAGCTGCTTGGTTAGAGATACACCCATCCCTTCCTTGGCAAGATCAGGGGACTGCCAAGGTGTTGCTTACAATAGCTTCACTCCATGGCCCCTTGACCTGTAGGGTCTTCTGCTACACAACGTTCATTTTTAGGTGGTCCCAGACCCTTCCCTGGGATGATAGCCTGAATCCCAGACCCAATGGAGACAACTTTATGAGGAGAAAGATTGTCCTCTGAAGTTGTCTTCCCCTTTTGCCAGAAGGAGGCCTTAATGCAGCCCTCATTCTGACCTCTTCTCAGGAGGGCAGCCTGCAGGGAACTTGCCTACAGAGGTTCTGCTTACCTCTCAGGTTGGTGAAAAGGGAAGAGAAGTCCTTCCCATAGGAAAGGATGAAGAGATACTGCATGATGGCCAGGCCACTTCCAGGATTTGCCAACTGAATGTGAGACCAGCCAGAAGGCTCATATGCTTCCTTCAGTACTTTTAGCTGTTCAAATGGAGACACAAAGTGGGTAGAGAATAAGGTTTAATCATAGCTGTGGATTTTTTGAGCTGTGGAAAGGAAATATTGACTCCAGGTGGGCCAGAAGGAAGGACATCCTGAGCAGAGGGATGGAGCAATGCTGTCCACTGAGTATATCTTCCAATCATACCACAGAGTGCTCCCCACCCCACCTGCTCTTTTACACAGTTTACTGGATGCTCCTCCCATTTAGAGCCTTGAGTTCTTTAGGGAGTGGGGCTGGGACTCACCTGTAATCAATAAAATGCAGTGGACATGATTTCCAAGGATTGGTCAAAAAAGGGCCTGTTAGGCTGGACCCAGGCCATGAGAGCCCTTAGTGCAGCCACATGAAACACCTGCCATCTTCTATGGCTCCTTCTGGAGGCCTCCAGATGATTCCAGCCTTAGCCTACCCCTTCTCACAGCAGAGATGCAGGACCAGATTGCCCAGGAATCTAAGGAAGATAAGTAATGCCGCTGGCCAGAGGGCTTCTCTGCCCTCATTTGGGCTGAGGAGCAGAGGCACAGCTGGCGCTCACCTGGCATGAAGGCTGGGTCTCCCAATGGCACCTTCCCATCTGGTCCCATGTGAGAACTGGCGAGCTGGGACAGAAGGCAGTAATTCAAACAGATCATGAAAAGGGCTTTGCTGTTGTCACCCTGAATTGCTCCCTTTGGGGGTGTCTCCACATGTCTTCTTTCTATGAGGTCTCAAATGTCTTATTTCTATGGGTGGGTGACATGTCTGCAGAGTGGCTTGTGTCCAGGCTTCAGGTCCAAGCCAGATCTCAGAGACACACTCCTAAGTCAGAGAAGCATCACCTGCACCCACCTGCTCCTTCTCTTTTCCTTCTGTTAAGAGAGAAAAAGAAGCAACAGGCTCCAAATTGAGTAACTTGTGCTAAGCCCATGTCACCACACCAAGACTTAATGTCTAACCTAATTGCGGTTTCAGCCTCTCCAGGAATATAATTGTAACCAGTCAGTCTGGAATTTTCTGGTCGGCACTAGTGAGGTAATCCACCTGATAGAACCCTGCTGTCCCCAAAGGCAGTTGACCTTGCCTGAAAGAATTCTTTTTTTTTTTCTAATAACTTCCTTATCCCACCTCCTCCTGCCTGAAAAAGCTTCCATTTTGTACAGTTCCTCCAGGCTCCTTCTGATGTGAGATTGTTGAGCCCAACAGTCATGGAAGAATTCTTGAGACATTTTACAGTGTAAAAAGGTGATTTTATTAAAGCACAGGGACAGAACCCATGGGCAGAAATGGCTGCATTACAAGTGTGAAGAGTGATTATATAGGGTCTTCTATCCTATGGAGGGGAAGGTGACATTAGTGTTCCAAGAAACTGAGTCTATAGGTTTGTGAAGGTTAGAGTTCTAATTATTCTCAAGATTGTGCTTTTCTTTTTTTTATATTTATTTATTTTTCAGAGAAAGAGAGACAGAGCACGAGCAGTGGAGGGGCAGAGAGGGAGGGAGACACAGAATCTGAAGTAGGCTCAAGGCTCTGAGCTGTCAGCACAGAGCCCGATACAGGGCCTGAACCCACAAACCGCAAGATCATGACCTGAACCAAAGTAGGATGCTTAACCGACTGAGCCAACTAGACACCTCTTATTTGTTTTCCTTAAGTTTATTTATTGGCAGGGGGTGGGTGCAGGGAGGGCAGCAGAGAGAGAGGGAAAAAGAATCTAAAGCAAGGTCTGGATATTAGCACAGAGCCCAATGCTAAGCTTGATCTCACAAACTGTAAGATCGAAACCTGAGCTGAAATTAAGAGTCAGACCCTCAGTCAGTTCACTGAGCCACCCACTCACCCCAAGATTGTGCTTTTCTTGTAAATCAGTAAGACCCTGACAAACTGAGTTTCACATCCTTCATGACTGTGATCTTTATCAGCTGACCATTTGTTTTTCCTTTCTTCTTAGGCAGTCATGAGTGCCTGGAGAATGTCACACACATCCCACCTTGGGGTGGGGGGGGGGCAGTTTGTGGAGTATTAGTTTGCCTTTATCCCTCAGCTTGCCTTTTGTTATCTCATCATTTCCCCCCCTGAGCAATTTTGACCTTTAAATTTTTAAGGTTGTTGAAGACAGAAAGTCCCATCTTGTGTAGCTTCTTCCTGCTGAATAAGGGCATAGAGATGTCCCTACCTATGGGTCAACATTGGAAGTCAGGGACATATAGGGGAGTTAATAAGGTGGAGGCAGCTGAGTCCAATGTGGACAGCAAAGAAGTATCTCTGTGGGTGGTAAGGCCCATCTGTCGATGTGAAGTTAACGTAGTGAAGTAGTCTCAGTACCAAGTGGAAAAACATTGAAAAAGGCAACATATTAGGATCAGTATGGCTATAATAATGAGAAGCCCAGCAAAGAGACCCTTAATAGTTGACAGCAGTCCTCCCCTAAACCAGGAACTTGACCAGTCATTGAAAGAGAGGGAAGGATTCTATAGAGCCTCAATTTGAGTATTCACATCAGTTAGTAATCATGTCACATTTCTGTGATAATCTGGAGTATATTCATATTACTCTGTTTTCATGAAGCATAGGTTCCTGCTTGAGCTGCAGCCAGGATATCAAGGTTTTGGAGGACCACATTTTGGTTTTTTTTGTTTGTTTGTTTTTTGGTTTTTTTTTTTCAACGTTTTTTATTTATTTTTGGGACAGAGAGAGACAGAGCATGAACGGGGGAGGGGCAGAGAGAGAGGGAGACACAGAATCGGAAACAGGCTCCAGGCTCCGAGCCATCAGCCCAGAGCCTGACGCGGGGCTCGAACTCACGGACCGCGAGATCGTGACCTGGCTGATGTCGGACGCTTAACCGACTGCGCCACCCAGGCGCCCCGGAGGACCACATTTTGAATTTGTGGGTGACTACGAGTTGGATCTGGTTAAAGGTGGCCAATGTATGGTTGGCTAAAGCCTCTATTTGCGATTTTATATCAATAGAGGTGGATCCTGGGACAAATATGGCTAAGGGATAAACCATCAAGAAGCCCTCTTTGTTTGATGTCTAACTTTAACAATATCCTAATTACAAGGAATCGTTGGCAAGTGGGAGAAGATTTGCCTGGGAATGTGGGCATCCTCAAGTGCATCATCCAATCCAATCATAAAGAAATGGGGCCATCCATTATCTCCACAGGTCCACAGTTAGCCCCATGGAGTGGGGTATGCTCCAGCTTTTAAGGAGCAGTTTTGTCATCCAGCCACACAGAATTGGTCAAGGTGATAGCTGAGTTATACAATTACTGGGGAATCCATCCCATTTTCCAGCTGTTCAAATAATCATATGCCCATGGGGTCCTGTTATTATCCCCACAGAATAACAAGCAAGACATTTGTCTACACATGAGCTATTGTGGCAGTTTCTCTGAAGTTTATCTCAAGTTGTGTAGCTTAGGCAAACAACAAACATTTCAAGACCATCAGATCTAGAATTTGGCATCTGCAAAGATGTATTATTGAAACATACTTTTTCTCTCCAAAATCACCCTTATTTCCAAAGATAGCCAAATCAAGACTAATTTGTTGGAAAAATAAGTTCAATTTTATCAAATGCCTAAGTATTTTCATTAGCTTATCAAGAATGGTAATTGATCACATAGAACTTTTAAAATTGTCTTTGCTGGAGCTTTTATAAGGAATCTTGATTGAACTTTTAGTAGCTTCTCTGGATCAAAAGCCAAGCCAAATATTTGCCAGCAATCCCTGTGGATTTGGGTGAATTCCTCTTCTCAAGACCCCCCAAATATCCTAAAGTTCTTGCACCTGCCAAGAAGTGACATTCTTTACTCACCTGGTAAGGCTGCTAGGACTCTGTAAGCAAGGTGTCAGGCCAACATTTCCAAGAGCCTCCATGTTTCATAAAAGTCAACCTTAGTTTCTTAAAACTGCATGGTCATATCTGAGTCTATGTATATCTCTCAAACATGACATTCCAGTCAGAAGCCTTGGTAATATAACAGATGTTTCCAGTGGTGTCCTGTTACAAGGAGAACACATTCTCATTGAACTTATGCAAACAGCTGTAATTGCCATGAAAGAGAATATTCACTGAGCACTTCTGACTTTCAGAGTATTCAGATAGAGAGAAAAGGTAAATACTTCAATTTGTTCACAAAGCAATGTTTTATCCTGTCATAATCTGGAAGAGCAAACACAGAAACAGCAATGTTTCAAACAAGAGTCACAAAACTAGAATCATCTTCCTCAGTTCATTATAATATAGCTGACAAGGAAATCCAGTTATTTCTGTGACACTTCAATAATCAGAAAGTTCAGTGACGACCTATTGCCAAAACATTATCATTATTTGTTTGACTGCTTTCCAAATAACTTAACATACCACATAAACAAGCCTAATTGGTCAAAGAATTCATTTACAATTCACATCTTGGGAAAGTTTGTTAAAACACTCAGAAAGTTATAAAGCACATGCCTACATAGGATTATGGATCATTATAAAACTTAAAATTTAATTATTTATTTAACCAAAGTGGCAATAAGAGATTCCAAAGGCATATATGAAGGGTATATAGTTGTTAGCAAAACTTAGCTCCTTTAACATTGAGAAGTTTTAACTATCTTAAGTAACCAAAGACCTGATAAAGATAAAACATAGAAACTTTGGTTTTCCAGGCAAAGAAAAGAGAAAAAACTTTGTTTACATTTTTTTTATCAAGTGCAAACCAACAATCCAAGAAAACTTTGTCTTTTTAATAGAAAGTAAAGCAGAATTTCAATCTTATACCAGTGTACTTTTAAAATACTTTCATTTCAACTTTAGTCCATCCTAACTGCATATAAAACTCCTTTCCAAAGATTTCCCTTCACAAATCCTCTACAACTTTCTTTTTCATTCAGATTTTGTCTCAAGCCTTTTCTTTCCAAACAGCTAGTCTCATTTTAGGACAGAATTACTTCATTTTACCTTGACAAAAATGTATTCCCATTTCTTACATCTTTATCTACACATTACCTATTCTTTTACATACTGAGTTGCTTTCCTTATTTCTGTTGGTCTTAATTACATTTAGCAGAAATTTAACTCTTAGAAACCTTAGTCTCCAGTGAAAACTAACTAGATGTGGAGGGGATCACATTAGACCAATGAGGGGGAAACCTCACATGGGAGTCTTAAGATTGGTACCTGCCCTGGGGACTTAGGTGGCTGTCCTGTGCCCAAGACAGACAACTTTAAGTACAGAAACAAAGAGAGAGCATCAAGTTTCTGGGTCTTATTACCATTCTGGTCAGGGTACTACCTTCCAGCCGAAAAACAGGCTTTCTCCTCCCTCTAGAGCAACCATGAGCTAGAAGATTGCAGCCTGAGCAATCGACAGGAAAGTGTTTCAATAAGACCGTACTCCTCAAAATACCCTTGGAATGAAAGTAAGGAAGAGGAAGTAGTCACTAAGTTCGCATCAAAGCTCGAAGCCCAGATGAAGGAAGATGTAGAATCCCTGTATCAGGGCCACCAAAATATGATGTGGGAGCATTGGGCCCAATGGTCAAGAAAGAATTCTTGGGACATTTTATAGTGCAAAAAGGTGATTTTATTAAACCCCAGGGACAGAACCCGTACACAGAAAGAGCTGCATTCAAAGTGTGAGGAGTGACTGATTATGTAAGGTTTTCTATCCTATGGAGGGGAAGATGACATTAGGGCTCCAGCACACTGAGTCTATAGGTTTCTGCAGTTCTGACTATTCTCAAGATTGTGCTTCTGTTGTAAATCATTAAGACCTAACAAGCTGATGGAGTTTCATGTCCTTCATGACTGTGATCTATATCAGTTGACCAGTGGCTTTTTCCTTTCTTTGTTCTTGGGCAGTCATGAGTGTCTGAGAAATGTCACACACACCCCACTCCCACCTGGAGGGTCCAGTATGTGGAGTGTCAGTTTGCCCTTTGCCCTCAATTTCATCCCTTCCTTTCTGCTAGATGGAATGTTGCTTGATTCACGAGTCCTTGAATAAAGTCAATCAGATCTTTTCATTTACTCAAATGAATTTTGCTTTTTAACCCCTCCCTTCGATATAATTAACAAAGGCTTCCTCTGTCACCAGTGCTCCACAGAGCAACCTCAAACCTGAACACACAGGGTGGGTGCCTGATGACCTGGCCATGTTCATTCTGCACAGGAGAAGCTGGAATCAAATCACCAGGCCCAAGTACCAGTAACATGAGTAACACACTGTTTTCCCAAGATAAAACCAAACTCCCTAATGAAAGGAGGCCCCTTTAGGATGCACTCCTTGTTTTCTGGTACAAAAAAACCAGGGATGACCTCAGGGCCACTTGGGACTCCAGCTCTTTCTCACCAAAGAGCATGAGGACAGAAGAGGAGATCCTATCTGAAATGCATTGATCCTTCTCTGCTTTTGTCCCAAGCAGTCCCGGTAGGGGTGATCCTTACAATGAACATTTGGATCTAAAAGCAAACTGCCATTTCAAAAGTTACCAGCACATTCTGCATTTGTAGAGGAGACAGGAATTAACCTCGAGGTGCAACTGCCCCCTTTGTTCCAGGGAAACCCTGGGTGGCTCTTTTAGTTATGCAAATATGAGGCTGAGGTGGTGAATGCCCACCCACTGCCCTGGGGGAGACTCAATACAGCAACTGATTCTGAATGCAGAATGTGAGCTGGGTTTAGAGACAGAGTACTCTTCAGTTAGAGAAGTGTGTATGTGTGTGTGTGTGTGTGTGTGTGTGTGTGTGGTTCTAAAAGCCTGCCGGCATCCCACCCAGCTGGGCTCAGTGAGGCCCCATGATGTATTCCTATTTATGATGGAATGAGATACAGACAAAGAAGCAGAAACTCTGCAAGTATGTGACCGCTTCCTTGAGGTCCTGGACTTTTACTAACAGAATATAAGGCCCCTCCCCCACCTCCTCATCAATCTGGAGAGGAGGCTGGGCCAGTGGTTAGTATTTGGAGAGGTGAGTCCAAGGGAAGAACTGACCCTCTTTAGGAGAAGGGTCAGTTTGCTCTGGATTGACATGTGCAGAGATGTCTGAGACAGGATGAATGAGCTCTGCCTTGCAGTAGGGAGGTCAAGGTCTCAGCCAGAGAGAGGCTTTAGACCTGGAGAAGAGACTGAATTTCAGCCCCTGCTTGGCCAGCGCCTGTGCAGTGAAAAACCTGCCCACCAGGACAGGACTGCCTTGATGGTGAGGAGATGGGGACATGGAGTTAAGAAGCCCCTTTAGAATCAAACCATAATAGCTTTTGAAAGCCAGGTCTCAGTCTTGTGTCTTCTCTAAATTTTTTTGTGGAAAAGGAAAGAGAGAAAGCCCAGACAGAGCAATTCTCATGTTCACCTCCACAAAACCATTTATCTCCATTGTGTAATTTTCCCTGGCGACTGAATCTGACCCCAACTAATTAGCACTTTTGCAGTAAGCCAACCAGTTCTTGGAAAGAACAAATAAATTGTATGCATGCTCACGTGTGTGTGTGTGTGTGTGTGTGTGTGTGTGTGTGTGTGACCCTCCTCATAGCAGGACAGGGAGGGGTAGATGCGGAAGGGGGCAGGGGAGGGGAGAGGAGGAGCCTGGTGGGGTGATAGCAGGCACAGCACAGAGAAGCATGGAGTTGTCCAATCCTCATTCAGAGGCAGTGAAAATCCAAGAAGGAAAATGAAACAAAGAACAGATTTCCCAGTTGGGCATGCAAGCACAGGAGTCCCACAATGATTAATGATGCGAACAGACCACAGAGACTTCTCAGGTTTCTGTGCAAATGAAAAGAAAAATTTGAAAATGTGGCTGAAACCCAAGCCCCAAATGTCAGTGTAATCTGAGGAGCCTCTGCTCAGAGCAGGGAGAAAATCAGTCTCTGGGGGGCATAACGTGGCCATCCTGAGAGTTGCTGCCTGAGCTCAGACTGAACTAAGGGGTTTGTGGAATAGGATTCCCCACCGTGGGTGGGGCTCAGGGCAGCAACAGCAGAGAAGGTTCTGGAACATTTACTGAGCACTGGCAACACAGTGCCTCCCTGACCAGGGAACACAGGGAAACCTCAGGAAACCTTAACTTGGGGCATCTAAGGATAGAATTTCAGGAGACCCCTGAATGTGGGAACAGGGGAACAAAAACATTTTATCTTTTTTTTCACCAAGCTCTAAGTGAAATCAGCACTTCCTTTCATCATGAATATGAGCAACAAACTAGAGTAAGGTTAGCAGTACCGTGACTGCCACCTGAAGTCACTGGTATTTTCCTCTCACGCAGCAGGTGCCACAGACATCTCAAAATATCCTTCACCTACCTCATCATTACTTTGAAACTATGGTAATCATTAGACCCGTGCTAATCTTCTATACAACATGTTAATTGAGAAACACAGATGCTGCTGGAACTCAAACTTGCCTTTTAAATGTTTTGATAACTGTATTTCAATATAACTGGCTTCCTTTATAACCCTATGGATTTTATCTGATGCATTTAAAACCATTATTTGAGAAGGGAACCATAAGCTTCACCACACTGCTAAAGGTAGTTACAACTGCACAGAGTGGTTACAAGGCCAGGCTAACTCTTGCATATTGCTTTGTCTAATCCTCATGTTTTGAACAAGATGTGAGCAAGCTCAGGCTGCCCACCTGTGGTGGGGCAGAGTCACAGAGTTGGCTCACTCCAGTGCTGAGGCCAGTCCACCGGTACCCACGGCATTTTCCGGAGTGGACTGCTCCATTGCTGCTTCCTCCTCTCCCCTCCTGTGGGATCACCCACCCTCCCACTTTGCCAAGGCCAGCTCTGCTTCCCTCCAGAACTCCCATGGACCAGAGCTGGGGAGTATTTGAGATGAGTAAGGGGCTTCAATGGTCTGTGAATCTTGCTAAGGACTCAACCTGTGAGTTAAAAGACTTTTGGAACTAGAAGATTTTTAACAATGTCCAATATGGGGGAAAGGCTGGTCCACACAAGCACTGAACTCTAGTCTGTTTTCTGTCAGCCTCCCCCACTAGACTGCTTGCTCCAAGGTTACTAGGACTGTGTCTGTGGCATTTGCCATTGTTCTTCAGGTGGCTAGTAGGCAGCGGCATACAGGAGGAGCTGTGACACTGTGGCTGAGTAAACGAATGATTGAATGATTGAATGAACCCATTTCATCCGTGGGTAATGTGGTAAATTGTATTTTTTAAATGGCACCACAATCTCTTTCAAAACACATCTTTTTCTTCCAATGTGTTTTTGGTTCTTTTACATCAAGAAAGTGGGGGCTGTGTTTCCATTGCTTTGGATCTGGAAATGTCTGTGACTACAGGGAAGTGACACAAGGCAATTTCCAAAGTTAGGTCATAAAACGCAATACCACTTCCACCTGGTCCCAGACGGAACCCACTACCATGCTGTGAGGAAGCCCAGACAAGCCACATGAGAGGCCACATGCACATGGTGCATCCACAGCCCTAGCCGAGGCCCAAGCCCACAGCAGTATCGCCTGCCGAGCATGTGAGCAACCGGCCTTCAGTGACTTCAGCCTCCATCTTTAAGCCTCCTGGGCCAGCCCCCAGACATCATGGAACAGAGACAGGCCATCCCCACCGTGTGCTGCCTGAACTCCTGACCCACAGAGTCATGGGCATGACTAAAGGGGGTCGTATGCCGCTAAGTTTGGGAGACTACTTATGCAGCATGGATAACTGGCAGAGGTTCCAAGGTGAGTGAGCCAGGGGCCCAGGCCTGGAAGGACTACACCTGAGAAGGAATGTAGGGGGGCCAGAGGGGGGCATTGAGGGTGGCACGCTGGCGTTCCTGCCTGGGAGACACCTGGATAGTTGTCTGGAGACCATGGCTGGGTGAACGAGAGAGGCAGTTCTGGGGAAGGGAGGAGAAGGTGGTAGGGGGGCAGCAGGGGCTAGACCAGGCCCTCCCAGGGCAGGGGCAGTGCCAGGAACCTGAGCCTGGAAAGCCCTGTGGCCACAGATCTAGTGCTCCAGAGTAAGACAGGAAGCTCTGCTCACAGGCCCAGGGGCACATGGCACTGCCAGGTATGAGGGCTGCTCAGAACCAAAGAAGCCCCAGAAGAGACCACTGGGGATGGAGGGCAGAGAAGTGTGCAGCCTCCACCTTCCCCAGGCAGGCAGCTCTTTCCCTCCACGGACACATCTGTATAGCAGCCTGAGTGCCTTGGTTCCCAGGCCCCAGCAGGGGCCTCTTAGGCACCAAGACATTCAAGAGGGAACTTGGGAGCTGACAAACCTAAGCCTGTCCTGGCTGGGTTGCCCTGGCCATCTCTGAGCCTCAGCAGCTTATCAGTAAAGGGTGATGTCACCATCTTGCCAAGATCAGAAAAGACCTTTGTGCCAAGTCACCCTTGCAGGGCCTGACTGGCGCTCAGTGCTTGCTTATTTCCTTCTCTTCCTGAGAACCAAAGAAGTCAGGGTAGGGAAAAGGAAAACAGCAGCCCAGGAGGTCCTGCCGTAGGGGCAGGAATGTGCCAGGACCTCAGGGTCAGTGTAGCCCCTTGGGGCAGGCCACCCGGCTGGAAGGAGTTTATTTAGCAGAGCTGAGGGTCCACTGAAGAGAGTACGTGGCATGGTGGTGTGGGCTATCCCTCTATCTCCACAGAGAGCAGCTGAGTGTGTGGTCAGCCAGGCTGTGTGTTCCTAATGAGCAGCATATTTCCACAGGCTGGATCCTTGACCCTCCTGCCTGGGGAGGTGCTGCCACGTCCCCCTCCCCACTCCCTCCTCACACATTCCTGAGCCCTCAGCACAACTTCTGGGAAGGGCTATGGATGCGGCACTCTCTCCATGAGCTATCCCACATGGCCACCTTCTCAAACTCCATCGTCCTGCCTAGCATCCCTTTGCCATGTACCCTTTGCCATCTGCAAAGTGCCATCCCATTACTTCATGTCTCATGACCCCATGACTCTGGCGTGTTCATTTTGACTTAATCGTTTTAACACCCAGGCTGCATACTGTGTTGGCAAATCTGAGAGTCTCTGCAGTTGGGAATGAGTCAGAGCTATGGTCCCCAGCACAGCAGAGCTCATGGGCCTGCACAAGCCAACTAGAAGAAGAAGGGAGAGAAAAGTCATGGAGAGCAAAAGGGCCAGATGCTACAATAGGCAGGTGACTGAGCAGCAGCAGGGAAGCTGCTCTGTGTAGTCTCCCCGGTGGCAGCCTCCGCTGCTCTCGAGCCAGTAGCAAGGAAACATCTCAGCTCACATGCAGCTCACCCACCAGGACCCACAGAACCAGCAGGAGACTGATGTTGCCACAGCTCCTGGGAACAGCTAAGAGGCAGTGGGGATCAATACTGCAGACACTGACTCTCTTCCCAAGCATCCTGATGCTGGCACGACAGCCATCACCTCACTTCAAGGTTCCTTGGGAGAAGGGAGAACCTGGCCCTTCTCACAGAGTTGGATTCAGATTCCTTTAAGAACATTTTTCCTTCCAAGAAAAACATACAACAGGAAGCTAGCTGTTCCTAGGAGGAGGGACAGTGTCTTCCACCAGGAAGGAGACCCCTACCCACTCTGCCAAGTGCGCTGAACCCCTTCACAGCACTGTTAACTCATGCCAGCAAAAGCCTGGACCCACACGCACATGCGGAGGTCTCTGGGGAAGGTAACATTTTCACTAATGAAGTATTGTCCCCACTGCCCCTTGATTTGCTTCACAGCTCTGCTTTGTTTTCAATGTGCATTAGTTTTCTACTGCTACTAGTATTGGGGGGTCCCCAGGACCTCTCTCAGTTGATAAGTCACTACAAGGACTCACAAAACTCAAAAAAGCTGTTGATGCCAACATTTAGGGGGTGTTGCCATGATAGGATATGCGTCAAAATCAACACAGGGTAAAGGCAACAAGGTGGCTCCAGGAGAGACTGGGCATAAGTGTCCAGTGTCCACTCCCAGTGGGGTCACATGGACAGTACTTAATTCTTCCAGTGAGGACATGTGACTATGTGTGTGCAGTGTGGCCATCCAGGGTGTCTTCTGGGGCCAGTCACACAGGCATGGCGAGCCCATGTGAATGACCTTAGTGACTCAGTCTCTAGCCCTGCAGCAGCCAAACTGTGCACAGTGTGGCCCAGGGCCTAGGCAAAGAAAAATGAGCACTCATCATTGTTATGGGCTGAATTGCATCCCCCCCTAAATGTTTTATGTTGAAACCCTGATCCCCAGCACCTTGGAATATGACTCTATTCGGGGATGGGGACTTTAAGGGTGTGATTAAGTTAGATGAGGCTGTTAGGGTAGCCCTTATCCAACGTGACCAGTGTCCTTATAAGAAAATCAAGACACACAGAGACACCAGGGGAAGTGTAAGTACCAAAGAAAGACTGTGTGAGGGCACAGCAAGACAGTGTCCATAGGCAGGCCAAGGAGAGAGGCCTCAGGAGAAACCACACCTGCCAACACCTTCATCTTGCACTTCCAGCCTCCAGAATGTGAGATAACTTTCTGTGGTTGAAGCCACTCAGCCTGTGACTCTTTGTTATGGCAGCCCAAGCAGACTGAGACAGCCCCAAATCACATTGTTAGTGTATACAGTCTGGCCTGGCCAATGCCTCAGATATACAAAGATATACAAAGACCCTCCTATCAGACACGCTATTCCAAGGGCTCAGAAGTTAGGCCCCAGGAGCTGAGAAGGGACAGTGTTGCAGGTCTTTGGAAAGTATAGGGTTTGGACAACACAGGCCTGCAGAGCTAATCCTTTACTGTACACAGCTGGAACCAATCACCACCACTTCAGTGGCCCAAGACAACACAAATTCATTACCTTCTAGTTCTGAAGGTCCGAAGTCCACTGCACAGGCATCAAGGTGTCAGCAAGGAGGGTTTCTTACGTTCCAGGGGATCTCAGTGTCCTTGTGGTTGTAGGACTGAGGTCCACACTTTCTTGCTGGCTGCAAACTACTAGAGGCTGCATGCAGCCCTTGGCTCATGGCCCTCTTCCTGTAACTTCAATCCAAAAAGGGCAATCCCACTCCTAATGTTGCATTAAAGGACTTAGACTTGACCCATATGGATAATCCAGGATAACCTCCCCATCTTAAGATCCTTAACCAAATCACATCTGCAAAGTCCCTTTGCCATGTGATAACATATTCCCAGATCCTTGGAACTAGGGGCAGGGTGTTTGCTGCGGGTGGGGCACAGCTGCCACATCAGCTCAGGTCTCCCTGCTGCTTGTCTATGGAAGACAGGCTCCACTGAAGATCTAAAGCCCTCCTCAATATTCCTGGGAAACTCTAGGTGGTTTTCAGACTCTTGCCCCCAGTAGCTCTGGCAGCGTCCTCCCACTGAACTCTTTTCTCTGGTTTCTAAGTCATGTTGCTGTCCATAATCATCATGTGGCAGTGACTGAAACACAGGGATGTCAGGAAGATCCCTGTGACTACACACAAACCTCTTGCCATGGCACAGTCCACATTCCTGGACTGAAACATCTGGTTGGGCCATGCCATGCTGACACTCCTTTCCCTCCTGTCACCTCTGCCTCCTTCCCTTCCAGTCAGAAGACAAATAAAAACAATCTTCCCATTTGCTTTTGCAAATCAACTCCACTCTGCCCATTTCCCACCTGTACCCATAGGGCTTCCTTTGCATGGCTCAGGACCTATGCCCCCTTCTTCCTCCCAGCTCTGCCTCTGACATGGGGCCAAGGGAAAGTATAATCAGGGTGTTAGGTCCCAACAGCTCCCACATTTTGCCCTAGAAATTGATCCACTGATTTCAATTAGGATCATTTCCATTATAAGGAATCACCAGAGTCAGTTGTAGCAGGTGCCACACACCTCACTGCTGACGGAGGTAGGGAATGAGCACTCAGTGGTATATTTGGATTGAGTGCTGTCTGGGCCAAGAACAGCAAGTGCAAAGGCCCTGAGGGGACATGCTCCTGGCTAGTTTGAGGAACAGTGTGATGAGTAAGGTCAGGGTAGAGAAGGGCAGGGGTGTGCTCAGAGGCCCTGAACAGGATGGGGCACATGAAGCTCTGGGAAGAGCTCCAGAGACATGCTTCAGAGTTGTTAGCACATACTTATTTCTGGAATGAGACCCTGAAGAGAGTGAGTTAAGATGGAGGAGAGAAGAGAACTGGGATGAAGTCCCAGGGCCTCCAACACTTGTGGGTCAGGAAGATGAAGAGAGGCCAGGACAGCAGACAGCAGAGGGTGGCCATGGAGGTGGGCAGACAGCCCAGAAGACAGTGACCTGGGAGTGGCCAGCTGTGTTGCATGCTGCTGGGAATGAAGGCAGTCTGCACCCCACGACAGCCATCATGTCTCCAACATGTCCCCAAATAATGGCCAACATCATCTAAAGGGGTTCCTGACCATGGCCTTGCAGCTCCCCAAACCCTGAGCTTCCAGGCAGCCTGTGTGCCTTGCTGTCAAACATGAGTGGTCCCAGGACCACCACCCAAGAAGAAAGCCTGGAAGAGCATGGCCAGCACAAAGAGGAAGGGCAATCTGAAACAAAGCACCTATCACTCAGTAAGCAGATCTCCACAAATAACTGTAGGAAGAGACATCCAATTAATGTTCTGGGACAACAGGATGTGATAAGGAAGGCATCCACAGAATAGGCTGTCATAAAAATAAAAAGCCAGGGAACAAGAAAATACTCTTGAATACTAGACACACGTTGCCAAAGTGAACAATTTAATAGAAAGATAAAAACAAAAATATTCCCCAGACTGTAGAAGGAAACATTAGCAAAATAACGATAAACCATATAAGAGATCAATCTAGAAGCTCTAACAACTTACCAGTAAAAGTTCCAAAAAAGCAGAACAAACAAAATGAAGGGGAAAAGGTAATCTAAAAATTAAGAGGGAAATTTGCTGAAGTTAAAGGAAGATATGAGTCTTTCAGACAAAAGAACACATCACCTATAAACATTCAACTGTTCTAATAATGTCAAACATCAGAAAAAGGACTTCCAGAAGGCAGAGGAGAGTTCCTGCAAGGCTCTGAGCAGAAATGTTTTGTACAGGCATACAATTGTTTACCTAGCCAAATTATCAGAAAAATGTGAGACCAAAATAAATATCTTTTTAGAAATGCAATGACTGTAAACTTGAGGTCTATATAAAACCCCAATAAACCTGTGTTTGTAGGGAGTTATTCCTAATAGAGTCCAGTAAAGTAAGAGTGAAAACCAAAATATATGAAGACAAAGGACCAAAAAGGTGGAGGTAACCCAGGAGGACCACTGAGCTTCAGGAGGGGACAGGCTCCCAGGACTGCAGGGGCAAGAGGAGAAAGGCTCTAGAGAGGAGGTCTCAGAGCAGATGAGGGGTCTTTAGAGAGCCTTGGGGTAAAACAAAGACACATAAGAAGTAAAAAATGACAGCAACAATAACAATAAAAACACAACTTGAAGCTTCAAGGGAAAACCCTTAGAAGAAAGGCAGGATGCAAATTTAAGATAAACCAAAGCCCAGAGTGATCTGAACAGTCCGGGGTGAGGCAGGGTCTCCATGTGACCTCAATGTTGTAGAGGGTCCAGACTGGCCACAGAGCTAGAGGACACCCTCCCACATGTCAGAGGCATAGTCAAAGTGGGTATTTGTTCTCAGTGTAGAACTCACTTCTGGACCAAAAGCACAGAGCTTCAGCCCTGGGTCCAGGATGGAACTTAACACACTATGGGTCTTGACAGTATGAGTGAAGGTTAACACACCATGGGTCTTGACAGTATGAGTGAAGGTGGAGCTGAACAAGGCTGGGGGCTCCCCAGGGTGGAGAGGAAGTCTGTGGCCCAGCTCCCCTGAGCACAGCATGGGGGCCCTGCTTATAGGCAGAGGCAACACCACCATAGCTCCCAGCTGCATAGGGTCCGGACAGAAGAAGTGAGGACAGTGATGGGACGCCCAGCGATCCAGGTCTCAGAGCTGCGAGCATCCTGCCCCCTTAACAAGTGAGGCTCAGAGCTGCTCAGCAAAGAGGCCCTGGGTAGCTGGGTCACCACACATGGGACCCAAAAATGGGTGGCTCCACACAGCCCTGAGGGCAAGCATGTCCTTTCTCCCCGTGGCCCTGGAGACTCTGGCAGGCCCCAGGCGTGACTCACAGTGCCACCACCTGAACCACCATGGCAGCCCACCTGGACTGCCCAGGAATGCACACACCTATGCCATCATACATTCCTGTCCTCTGCATCCACCTCCTCCCAGACCTGCCCCTCTGTCAGGCCGCCTCCAACAAAGCCTGCCATCAGCTGTGGCTTCCACTGTCCTCTCCCACTCCTCATCCCCCAGCAACTGAGTCTTTAGCCTTCAAATGCCATAAACCTGGATCCAGTCACTTCCCTGCCTGCCCTGCCGCCATCCTGGTTCAAGCCCACCCTCCTCTCCTGCCTCCTGATGCATTGCTGTGCTTCTCCAAACCCCTGGCCCTGATAGTCTCCCTACAGCACAGCACCAGAGGGGTCTTGCCCACAGTGCAGGTCAGGCGGGGCCCTCCTCTCTCCAAGCCCCAGCGCCACTATCTCACTCACAGTGATGGCAAAGTCCCCACAGTTGCCTGTAAGGCTCCATCTGGCCCATCCTATTAGGGCCTCCGAGCACATCCCCTACCCTCTCCCCACTGTCCTCACCCTCTACCCTACTCTCCCTCCCACCTCATTCCACTCTGGATTCCTTTCTGCTCCTCAAACTAGCCGGGAGCATGTCCCCTCAGGGCCTTTGTACTTACTATTCTTGGCCCAGACAGCACTCAACCCAAATATATCACTGGGGGCTCATTCCCTACCTCCTTCAGCAGTGAGGTGTGTGGCACCTGCTACAGCTGACCCTGGTGATTCTTTGTGATGGAAACGATCCTTTGTGACGGAAATCAGTGGATCCATTTCCAGGGCAAAATATGGACCTAGCCGCTCCTGACACCTTAAGGGGTCCATACCCACCAGGAAAGCCTGATCCCAGCTTATCTGAGGACCCACTGCCCACCATTCCTTCCAAGAGCTGTGGGATATGTGCTTTTGGAGGGCCCAGCCGGCTCTCCAGAAGCATTACCACACTCCCAGAGGGCAGCAGGAATGTGAGAAGCACAGAGCCCTGGGTGGGGAGGGTGCTCTGCCTAACCTCACTGAGCAGCTCTGCTCCAGTCAGGCTGGTCACAGCGGGCAGCGAGTGCCAGTGGAACTGGGACTCTGCGCCTCACCAAGATGTCCCCCAATGCCACCGCAACCGCCTTGGCTTTACCAGGACCTCCACACCGCACTGGCAGCAAAGACATCTCAGCTAGAAATATCCACAGCCAGCATGGGGAGGAAAAGACCCAAAAATGCAGGCTTCAGCGGTCTCTCCCACCCACTCCTCCCCCACCACCGCCTTTCCCGCCCCCCATTCTGTCTGCCTTTGGAGTGTCCTCATTTTCTCCCAGCCCCTCCCTCCCTTGTGTTTCTCACCCTCTCCTCCTCCTGCTTAATTTCTTAAAATAGAAGAATTTTGAGAAACAAATTACAGACTAATGGCAGTGTCAGTTCCCAAGAGCTCAGGAAAATGTAGAATTTAATTTTAAGTCTGGGAGAGCATATTTACAGAGTGCGGTTTTTCCCTTCAGGTCTAACGTCATTAAGAAGCTTACAATGCCCAAGGAGCCACGCGGTGCAGGTGCTGATACCACCCGGCTTTGAAAAGTGCCATTTCTTCTTCCTCAGTGGGCAGCCACAGCCCACCTCCCCAGTCACTGAGGTCAACTCCAGGAGGGGTCACGTGGCACAGTTCCCAGGCAGCGGGAGGTTGAGGGTGCGGGAAGGCAGACCCACGATTTGAGGCAGGAATCCCAAGCCAGAATTTTCTTTTTTATCTTGCTGATGTTGGATCTCATGTTTTGGGAGCTTTTCTTCAAGGCATCTGACATTCATTCATTCATTCATTCACTTGCTCACTCATTTGATGTTTTACTAAGACTTGCAGTGTTTTAGGCACTGAGCATACAAAGTCCCAGGCCTCAACAGTTTATATTCTCCTGGGTGACAGAATCAAAACAAACAACCAAATAAACCTATGCCAGCTGCTCCAAAGTGTTAGGAAGAAAAACAAAGTGAGTAAAACTGGGGGTGGGGCCAGTTAGAAGAGGTGAGTCAGGGAGGATGGGTCCACCTTGTAAACTGAGCAGAGACTTGAAAGAAGTGTGGAAAGTCTGGGGATGGGTGTCTGGCAGAGGCAACAGTGTTTGGGAAGACCCTGGGCAGAAGCATGCTTGGAACTCTCAGGAAACTACAAGTGGCCAGTGGGGCAAAAGCAGGCATGAGCCAGGGCTGGGGCTTGCAAAAGGGATGAGAGCCACTGGAGGATGGTCACACAGAGGAACCAGGTCTGATTTCATGTCTGGTGTGGAGGAGGAAAAAGACGGAGTACAACCCAAAGCTCTCCCCAGACCACTGCCTCAAGACGTTGGCCTCTTCACTTCTCTGGCTCCCAAAGTGCCCCTGTCTACACAGTTGAGAAGGAGGATTTTGACAATAGTAACGGTTGAGTAATGACCCTCAAAGATGTCCCTGTCTTTATCTCCTCTACGTCCAGATGTGATAAAAATTAAGAATCTTGAGATGGGAGGGGCGCCTGGGTGGCTCAGTTGGTTGGGCATCCGATTTTGGCTCAGGTCATGATCTTATGGTTTGTGAGTTCAAGCCCCACTTTGGGCTCTGTGCTGACAGCTCAGAGTCTGGGGCTGCTTCAGATTCCCTCTCTCTCTGACCCTCCCCTGCTCGTGCTCTCTCTCTCTCCCTCTCTCTGCTCCTCCCCTGCTCAGTCTCTCTCTCTCTCTCTCTCTCTCTCTCTCTCAAAAATAAACATTTACAAAATTTTTAAAAGGAATCTTGTGATGGAAGATTATTTAGATAACAGATTAGCCTAATGTAAGCACAGGAAGAATCAAAGAGGAGACTTGATGGCAGAGGCAGAGGCTGGAGGACAAGTAATGAGGATGGGAGAAGAGCCACAAGCCTAGGAGCATGGTGGCCTCTGGACCCTGGGAAATGTAAGGGAAGGGACTCTCCCCTGAAAGATCCATGAGAAGCCCGGCCCTAGTAACACCTTAGTACCCAGCGAAGCTGACGTCAGGCACCTGGCCTGCAGGACTATACACTATTCGGTCTGCATTGTTTCCAGCTGTTCCGAGTGTGTGGGTATTTGTTATGGTAAACACAAGAAGCTCATACAGCTGTCTTGGGTTGGATCCCCTAGAAGCAGAGCCTGAGGTTTGCATGTGCAAGGATGTCAAGACGTGTTGTATGAGCCTTCCCAGAAGCTCTGTGAAGGGCACAGAACAGCTTCCACCTGTAAAAGGGCCAGCATGGGCTGACCTCAGGTAAAGTCATTCTCACTCTGATGGCGGCGGTTGAGGCTCCAGGCACAGACTGCTTGGAGAAGTGGGACTCCCCTGGAGCAGGCAGCCCTTATGTGCCACTCCTGGGGCAAAGGTGTGGAACTCCAAGTTCCAAAGAGGGGGACTGGGGGACACCAGCTCTTGGCACAGTCATACAAGCACCAATGTTCATATGGTGACCCTGGATCAATTTTAGCAGGGCAATGAATGCTCCAAAGACAGCCGATGAAGTAAGGACTGTTATTATCCACATTTCAGAGGAAGAAACTGAGGCACAGAGGCACAGAGCTGCCTAAGTGCCTTGCATGTCCCACGAGACCACTGGGATCAAACTTTTCCTGAGCACAAGTGTGTGGGCATTCCCGTTCTCCACTACTGGGGAGCCTGCAGTCCTTATCCCAAAAGAGTGGTTCTTGAAAGAGTAAGAAGGAAGTTGTCAGGCTATAATAGGAATTATCTTTGAGTGGGATAATTACAGATGATTTCTGTTTTTCCTTTATACCCAAATTTCCAATCAGAAATTAGGAATGCAGGGATACCCGGGTGGCTCAGTCAATTGAGCATCCAACTCTCGATTTCTGTTTGGGTCATCATGCCAGGGCTGTGGGATGGAGCCCGTGTCGAGCTCCATGGTAAGCATAGAGCCTGCTTAAGATTCTCTCTATTTCCCTCTGCCCCTCTCCCTTGCTCACTCTCTTTCTCAAGAAAAAGAGAGAGAGGGAAGGAGGGGGGAAGGGAAGGAAGGAAGGAAGGAAGGAAGGAAGGAAGGAAGGAAGGAAGGAAGGAAAGAAAGAAGGGAGGAAGGAAGGAAGAAATTAGGAATACAGACCAAAACAAGGCATGTTTTTCAGGGCCCCATAACTGAGCAGAGCTGAGGTAGGAGGAGTGGGAAGTCTCCCTTTAGAGAATCCTCCTGGCACCTGTCCTCTGGGACCCCAGCCCTCACTGGGCTTGTGGGGTAGTATGCCCTAGCAGGACCCACCCCTGGCCTCAGGCAACAGGCCTAGCTGGGCTCCAGGACCCCCTCTCGGGTTGGGGCCTTGAAGCTGGGCCAGCCTCTCTTTGGTGTCTGATCACAAGAGGAAGATCTCAGGGCTGCCCTCATGTGTCCCTTCAAAGGGGCCAGATGGAAAAGCCAGTGTGCAAAAAGAGAAGGGGAGAAAGAAGACAGCATGGTACTGTCCTCTCATTGAACCTGACGTGCAGCCATAATCCTGTCCTTGGGCATTATGATACCCTCAAAACTCATTCCTGTTTGCTTTTACTCAGTTGGCCTGGTTTCCTGTTGCCTCCAGCCCAAGCCATCCCCCATCCAGGACAGAAAGGAGGTTTGTGTTGCCCACCACCATGTGCTGAGCACTGAGCTGGTCAGTGAACATGTCCATGATGCCCTTCTCAGATGTCAGGTGTCTCAGGTTCCCCAGGGGCTGAGGGGGGTGGGGTGGGGGGTCGGACTGTGACCTCTTCTAGGCCAGGACACTGAGGCTTAGAGAAGTGCCCACATACACCCCTTCTGGCAGTTCCTTCCTATTCCCTCCTATTGACCTGCTCTGTGGACCACCCCACATCCCCCAGAATCCCCAGTCAGCAGCCCTCCTAAAAAGCCACCTTGGAAATCCTCATGCTAGGCTTCACTCAACCTCATGCTAGGTTGACATGGAGCAGCCGGGTTTTCCTGAATCTTGGCAGAACCCCACCACTCAGGATCTCTGGTGCCATTGAGGGTTTGGTAGCCCAGGGAGCCTGGGATGTGCAGGCCAGCTGCTCTGTGCACCAGATGTGGACAAGAGGACAGGGGGTGGGGTGTGAGTCAGGCCAATATAATGGGCGTGAGGCCTGTGTGACCACACAAGCTGTGTACTCAGAAAGACCCCGGTGTTAATACTCTGATGTCACCATCACACTTTTCCATTGTGTCCTGGACCCCAGAGATTTTGCAGCTGGCCTTGGGTGAGACGCTTGGACCTGGAGGACAGTCTGCTTCAGCCCCTCTGAGGCTCAGCTGGGTGAAGAACTCAGGCAGTTGATGGGTTGGGGCTGCTACTCTCACTGTTGTTTTCCTCTCTCGCAAAAATGGACGCATAGAGTCTGTTGGCTAAAGCCTGCCTTTAACCTCCCAGCCCTAAAGTTCACTGACAGGGGTGCTTCCCAAACTGCTCTGCGCTCAGTCCCAGGAGGAAGAGTGGCTCCATGGAGAGGTCCAGGGTAGGCCTGCTCTGAACCCTCCTCCATGGGGAGGCTCCTCCATGGGGAGGCTCCTCCATGGGGAGGCTCCTCCATGGGGAGGCTCCTCCATGGGGAGGCTCCTCCATGGGGAGGCTGACAGGTTGCTCAACATCTCACCTGGGGAGGTGTAGGGGATTGTAGCACTGCTTCTGGCCAGTAACTGACACATAGCCTGCAAATCCTACAGTCTCCCCTCCGGTTAAGTAATAAGCAAAATATGCCTGGGATTCTCTCCTTCCAACACTCGTGTCTTGTTCCACTGGGGTGAGCTCCTTGGGAGAAATCCACCCAGCACACTGCTGGATGGCTCGCTGGGCAACACAGTAGGAGACAAGTCAGCCGGCAGCTGCACACACACAGGGCACTTCTGTCTGTGTCTGAACAGTGCACCCTTTCCCATCCCCGAATCCCATCTCACTCTCTGGAGGCCAGAGGCAGACCTGGAGAATAGGTAGACATGGAGTGACCCGCCCCAGGGGACACTCAGCCCACATGAGACCGAAGGGTCCTCAGTGCATGTGGACAGGACCCTCATGCTCCTGTCCGGTCTTGCCTGAAGCCCTTCTCCACACCTGCGTCAGCCCCTTTCTTCATCTCAGATTCCACTCCACTCCTTCACCAGCTGCTAAAGACAGAGACTCCTGGTTTTTCTAGCCATTTTCCTCTTTCCCACCCACCCACCACTGTTCTGATTCTGGCTCCAGGAGCCTCGTACACCGTCCCATTCCACAGCCCTCCACTGCTGACAGACCCAGTCCTCACACATATCTGCCCTTGGCCCCAGACCTAAGCCTGGCACCCAAGACAAGGTCCAGTCTTTAAGACAGTGCATGGGCCCCCTAGTCTGTCCTGCCTGCCTCTGGCTTCCCCACCCCCACTGCCCCAGGCAGCACCACCTCCTACATCTGCCGCTGCCCTCCAGCTCCTTCTCCCGTAGTTCTCCCTGACCTGAGGACTCCTGCCCTGCAGCTGGGTCTGATGCCCTCAGGGCTCCCGCTGTGGGTGCTGGTGTGCCCCGCACTGCCCACCAGGTAGTCACTGCCTGCACTCGTCTCCCATCAGAGTATGACCAGGCACTTTCTGGGGACCTGTCTTCTACCTCGGCATGCTTTCACCTGACAAAGTACAGTTGCGTGTCCATAGCTGAAGCTCAAAACCTGGCCCCAAACCAGGCAGTGAGCAGAGTGCCTGCACCATGGAAGCAGAGGGTCTGCAGGCCAGGTTTGCCTGAGCGCCCAGCATTCCCTTGCACACTCACAGGCACACACGCACACATGCATGTTCAGAAACATTCACCTATACTCACACCACAGAACTTCTAAAACTGCAGCCAGGACTGCCAAAGCGCATAGTGAGGAGCCCTGTGGAAAGAGGGGCAAGTGGAATTAGAACATCCATGCCTTCATCAAAGCACCTTCTAGGACCTCTCACCCACAGCCTGGCTCCCTAAGATGTGCATACCACCCACTCTTTCACAGCTCCCCTTTTAAGTCCACCTGCCTGGATAAATTCTTAAATTTTAAATCCTCATTTTCCACACTTTTACAGCCTAGGGTAGAAGAATTTCTTTATGCAAGGTCAGCCCTGGGGTGGGCACTGGAGAAGTCACCTTGCTTCCTGAGGCTTGGTTTCTCGGCTCCTGGGGAGCTTGGTAGCTTGGGAACTTCAGAACACTCTGAGCCCAGACAGGTGTCGGGTGCATCCTTCCAGCTGCCAGGAGTGCAGCGTAGTGGGCAGAGTGTGCCTTTGGATCTGGAGAGCAGTGGAATCAGAACCCCTTCCCCGTACGAGTCCTCTCTAAGTTCTCTGCATGGCTGGGCCTTCTTGCTCTCTACTATGTTGGTCAACACAGTCCCAAGCCAGCCCTGAATGCAAGGGGAGGGAATACACAACTCCTTCCTGGGGGACTAGGCTGCAGGGAGTTGCAGCATCTCAGCTTTCACATTCACAGGCACAGTGCCCCCAGGGGAGTGAGCTTCAAAGAATACCTATTGAATGAATGAGCACACCACAAATGAGCACGCCTCTCAGTCACATTCCAGACAGCAGAAGCATTGCCTCCATTCCAGACAGATAGGAACATGCCTGTGGCATGCTGAGCCTAACATCTTCTCTCTGAGTCTTGAAGCCCAGCACCTGGCCCCTCAGAGCCATGAAGAATGTGACCAGAACCCGCTCTTCTGTCCACTGCAGACACAGCTACCATTTTATCCCACGTGTCTCTCAAGGCAAGGGCACTCAGTCTACCCCACATACATGATGGCCCATGTCTCAAGAGCTATCTCAGAGCAGGGCTATGGGATTGATGGTGCTCACCAAGATGGATAGTCATGGCTAAGAAGAGAGAAGCTGTCACTGCCAGTTGAGCCTCTGCTTGGCCCTGTGACAGTGTGGAGCTTCCCACAGGGATGTGCATGGGGTAGAAGGGTCTGGCCATGGCGAACACAGCTGACACAGACAGCAGAGGCTTGCACATGTCTTACTGGCCCTGGAATGCTCACCGCCTTTTGAGTGTTTCCTGGCTTGTTGGTGGGTTCTCTGGTCATCTTCAGCTATGTCCCCAGCTCCACTCTTTATCTGTGTGTGTGTGTGTGTGTGTGCACATCAACACAAGCATGCATGCACATGTACTGTACATCTGTCTGTGCTAGGGTAATGACTTGATCCCAGGCACCCCCATGGAGCACAGGGCACATTCTCTGTTTGATTCAGAGCACCCATACCTTGTGCAGCTGAGGGATGGCCACCCACTGAAGCACCCTCCAGGTGCTTCCTACCCTGACACATAGATACTCTAATCACTACTTTGAAGACAAGGAGACTGAAGCACATAGACTCAGTGGCTGTCAAAGTTGTGGGGAGGGTGCAGCTTTAACCTGCATATATCCGGTCACAGACAACCCACTTTCCACAGCATAGAACAACCCTCAAGATACCCTGCAGGCCCCTCTTTCCCCCAAATACTTCTTAATCCTCCATTGCTTCCTTTTGTTCTCCTTTTTTAAACAAAAATAATAAAAGAAAAAGAAAACTGAAAGAGTACATTTACAAAATATTAACAAAAGGTTCATCTTCAGATGGTAAAGCTCTGACTTAGATTTTGAAAATAAATTTAGACCGTTTAATGAGGTGGATAAGAAAAAAGTCTCCCTTTTCTGCCTGTTTTCTCCTTTGCCAATAGCACAGTAGATAATTCCTTTATGTCTGAGGTGACTCTACAGTGCATGAAATAAATTATGCAGTGGGCTGGAATAATTGCAAGGCCCTTCCCTCCTTCCTTCCACCATTAAAATGCATTCTATAGGGTGTACTTTATTAAAGTAATTAAAATGTATTCAAATTCCTTAGCCGTTTGCTCTCAAAATGTCAAAGACCAATTCTCAGATTCAAGCCATTTCTGCGAACCAACCCAAGCCTGGATATGGCTGCAAAGCACCCACCTCGACACCTGAGCAGAAGCCAGCAGGCCTTTGGCTTCTCCCACCACCCCTGCAGTTGCTGACCAAGTTCCTTTCTCTCCACCTTTGTCCTTGGAAAGTGATACAGCAGCCACTGGTCAGTGACTCACTGGGCAGCAGGAGAGGGGGTCTCCGGGCCCCCTCCAGTGTGTCCCTCATGCAGGTGAACCACCTTCTTGTCCAGCCCGCAGCACGGAGACATCCTTCTTGGTGCTTGTCTCAAGAGCCACAATGCCCCATGCTTCCCAGCACATTGCCTAGCATACAGCAGGATCCCCAAAATGTCTTTAGACTTTGTTTCTGCTTAACAGGGCTCAACCTGATTCATTCCAATCCTGGACCAGGCCATAGTACGGCCACTGTTCACCAAGTAAGACATATGCAGTAAGAAGTCCCATGTAATAAGACCTGCTTCACACCACAAATGTGCAAACATCACTGTATTTATTGCTCATAGCAACACTCAATTCAGAAGACGTTGGGTGCTGTGCTGTCAGGTAGAACCATTCTGCCACTTATTGACTCTGGTCAACTTGAGCCTAACTTATTATGCCTCAGTTTCTTCAACTGTTTAAGGAAACGTATAAGACAATAGTCTATAATGATACTTTTGTTTTGAAAACTAGATCATATTATGTGTCGGTCACACAATAAGTGGTCAATAGGATGAAAATGACAATAATGATGATATTGATTAATGAACATCACTGTGATGGTGGGGTCATGATGAGGATGGTGATAATGATCATGGTGACAATGATGGTGATAATAGTGATTGTTATGGTGATGACAGTGATGATGGCGATAATTATGGTGATGATGATGGTCATGGTTATGATGGTGATGGTAGTGATGATGGTGATGATGATGGTAATGACCATGATGATGATGATGATGATGGTGATGATGATGGTGGTGATGGTGATAATGGTAATGGTAATAATAATGATGATGATAGTTGTAGATTATATTATTTATACTTCACAGAGTCCAGAGACATTAAGACATTTTCTCAAGTTCTCAGAGATGGTAAAAACATGAAGGTATAGCTTATTTCATAGTCAATGCCTTTCCAAACACCTATTGCCTTTTTCCAATGTTCATTTCAATTCTTAACTGACTTCTCATATCTATTATTCTTTCAGCAGCTTGACACAAGTCCTCCCCCTGTCCATCACAATTTCATTCACTCTTCCTTTTTTCAAGCATCTTTGCATCTGACCTTCCTTACACAGCCCCTGAATAATGAACTGCTGCCAGGCAGAGCATTGGAGTGTGAATAGCCGGACCTCCTCACGTCCTGAACATCTGGTCCCTCCACACTCAGAGGACTTGAAATATGCAGAGGCCGGGCGCTACAAATTGGAATTCAGAGGCCCACCCTCCCTTTCCTTTCAATTTCCTTTTTGAGAATTTAATTCTCCAACATCAATTTCTGTTTGTAATAAATATTTAAGCACTTTGCCTGCCAAGCTTGCAGCATGGGAACGCTTCAAGCTGGCAACCCGAGAGCCTCTGGCTGCCCCACTTGCCCTCCCAAGAAAACTCCCTCAGGAGGTCTCACCTAGGGTGCTTCTGGTGTCCTCCGTTCCCATAGCCCCTGCAAAGAACTCCTCCCTTTGGCTTGTCTTCCATATCAAGTCAAGGGCCACATCCCATCTGACTGAAATTGTGGCCACAGACTCCTTGGCTTCTGTGCCTCCAGCCACCCTGCCCCTACCCTCATCCACACTTCTCCACTATGTGAAATCCAAATCTGATCTGTCACTGCCTGGCCTGAAATCCCACAATGGCCCCCTGCAACATAAAGTCCAAACTTGTTAACCCTCTGCTCCAGCCTCTGTGTGATGTCTCCCACCTCCCTAGCTCCAGCTCATACCTCCTCATTGTACAGTATTGCTGGCACACACACTGATTACCATTCCAGGCTTTGCTCCTGTCTCTGGGCCCCCACACCGCTGCTGCCAGCTGCTCAGTGCTGACTAGCACATGCTCATGCTCCAGCTCATCCTCAGCTGTCACCTGCTGCCTCTCCTGGACCTCCCTGAGCCTGGCCTCAGTACCGTCCCCTGTCCTGCATCCCTCCACTCCAGTTCTTCCATCACAACTCCATTACATTACACAGCACAGCACCTGCCCATCTGTTTTTTGTCTCTCTCACTGACTACAGACTTGTCCAGGGCCCAGAAGGAGATGCAGGACCAGAGTGGCCAGAAGCGGGGCTATGAAAAAGTACCCTAGGAACTCAGCCCCGACAAAGCCTTGTCTGCAGCCCAGTTCCACACCCTCCCCATCTCCCTGCCCCCCTTGGCCACTCAAGGCTCCCTAGCCTGGACTTGCCCCTTTTAGCACCTCTCTAGTTCTTCTGAAACTTGTCTGTGATGTCCTGAGCCTTTGTAAGATGCTTTTGGGTGTCACAAGCTCTAAGGAGCAGAGCCTACTAGCCTAGGGGCCGGCAATGGGTGGACATTGAATGCAGTGACATGGGAAGTGTCTGCATCCATGTTCCACATGGTAAATCTCCAGTCCCAGCTGCATTCCAGTCAAGAACCTCTTGTTTTGGACAAAGGAACCAAAAGTCCCCCTATCACAGCTGCCTGATCCCAAAACAACCCATACAAAGCTCAAGAACCATCAGGTTCAGAGACCAGGACTGCACCTGTCCCACAGACAGAATGGGTGTTTTTTTTTTAATGTTTATTCCTTTTTGAGAGAGAGGGAGAGACAAGCATGAACAGGGGAGGAGCAAAGAGATAGGGAGACATAATCAGAAGCAGGCTCCAGGCTCCAAGCTGTCAGCACAGAGCCCAATGTGGGGCTTGAACTCACAAGCCGCGAGATCACAACCTGAGCCGAAGTTGGACGCTTAACCTACTGAGCCACCCAGGTGCCCCTGGATGTCTTTTTTTTTTTTAATTAAAGTGTAGTTGTCATACAACATTATATTAGTTTCAGGTGTACAACATAATGATTCAACATTTGTATACGTTCTGAAGTAATCACCAAGATAAGTCTAGCTACCATCTGTCACTGTACAAGGCTGTCACAATATTATTGATGATATTCCCTAAGAACAGGGGTCTCTTCCAACACGAGCAAAAGAGGTAGACAGCCTCTCTAGAGAATGTCACCCAGCCACTCAATTTGTCTGGGTGTGGAGCACCCCACTCCCTGTGTGAAAGGCAAAGGGTGGCATTTTCAACAGCAGGAGTGTCTGGCCTGTAAGGACAGCTATTTGTGGGCACTCCCATAGGCTGACAGAGGAACTCAGCGCCTCCTAGTCCTTCCCAGGAAGTTACCAATTCTGCAGACACCCTGGACCCATCCAGCTGAGCCTACTCAGCTGTAGCTCAGGTCTTGGAACTCTTCATTCCCACTCCCACCTCTCCAAGACAGGGCAGTCTGCAAATGTAGGTGTCGGATGGGAGGAAACAGGTTCTCAAAAGGTAAGATATCTACATGCTTCGGGGGTGGGGGATGAGGAACTCCTGAGAAAGATGCTGTGACTCTTCCCCCTCACCCCCAGTGAGCAGGTCAAGGATGGAAGCCCACCCCTGGGAAAGCAATGGGGCCTGAATCCCACCCCCAGCAGCTAGAGGAGCAAGGAAGGAGTCCCTCAGCACTGGCTTGTCTCTGGTCCTCTGTAGGTCAGCTGGGAGGGCAAGTAGAAAAGCCAGCCAGGCTCACAGAGCATGTGATGGAGATGCTGGCCCCTCACTCTCACTTTGCTGCCAGCCATGGGCTGGGAAGGTGACTTAAAGTCAACAATGAACCTGTAGGAAATCAATTTTGCACCTTGCACCTCACCTCAGCTGAATTCATGAATGGTTATGTTCAGGGATACTTACAAAGCAGAGTGTTAAACAGCCCAGGGCCCAGGGCTCAGAAAAATCTTCACACAGAATCCATAAGTTCCATAGGGCAATGGCACTGGGGACAAAGGAAGGAACTCCAGTCCCACTGGCCCATCCACTTTGAAGATCTGTTCATCAGCATTGTTATCACTGAGGGAGGTATGTTATTATCCCCCTTTTACAGATGAGAATACTAAGGCTAAGAAAACTTAAATAACTTGGTCAAGGAACTAGAGGCCAAGCTTGAATCAGGAAAGGTAGCCTTGCAGTGGTGAGATGCTAGGTCTCCCTTACTGGCCACCTGCCCATGGCCGCATGACTGGGCCTCCCTGTAGCCTGAGCTTTACATAAAGACTGCAAGTTGTAGGCTTGCAAGCCCCATGCAGACCAGCACAGGAAGCCTGTACACTTGCCCATAGGGAGAGCTCAGTGAGGTAGCACTGTTGTGGTAATGACCTGGAGCTCAGGGCCCAGTGCATGCTGGGGACATAGCACTGGGGGTACAGTAACTGACTGAACAGATGAGATCCTTGTCCACATGTTGTTTGTGTTCCAGTGTGGGGAGACTCAAAAATGCCAGTGAACAAATTAACATAAACCTGGTCACCTAATAACAAATCCAGTGGACAAAACCAAATAGGGAGGGCAGGGTGGGGACATGGTCCACAGCTCATATCAGGAGGACCTGAGGGAGTAGGGATCAAGCATGTGGACATTCCCAGCAGAGGGGCACAGAGCAGAGGCCCCAGGGCAGGATGAGCTGGGTGCCCATAGGGAAGAGGTGAGTCTGGCTGGGGCAGAGTGAGGGGGTGGCCTGTGGGAAAAGCCCAGAAGGGCCATATGAAGACTTTGGCTTTCACTCTGGAAGGGATGGGAGCCACTGAGGGTTTGAGCAGAAGAGGGATCCAACATGACTCAGGTGTAACAGGGTCACTCTGGCCACAGTGCCCATATAGACAGCAGGTGGAGTGAAAGCAGCAAGGCCAGGGGGCTGGATGCTTGAACCAAGGAAAATGGGTGAGGTGGCCAGGAGGCCCAATTCTGGATGCATTTGTTGATGTGGGAAATACCAGAGAAGAAGGAGGCAAGATGATTCCCAGACTCCCGATCTGAGCAACCAGAAAGATAGAGATGGCATTCTCAAGAAGGTTCCTGTGATCCGCTCAACACCTAAGAGATCTTGTTTTCTCCTCTCTGGAAACACCATTGTGGGAGTGATGTGAGGCATCGCATTGGGATGATCCAGTTCACCTGAGTGAAATGGGCTGCTGGCCAGGTGAGCTCTGGAAGAGTTGTCATGTCTCCTTTCTTTGGCCAGCCTCACACTGGGACTTCTCTGTCCTATGTGAGATGATGCTTGGAGAGAGCAACTGCCAACCCAAGCTGCTGGGTGGTGCCTCACACACACAGACCCAGGTTCTGCCTGGCAGGGACCATGGAGGGTCAGGGTCAGAGGGCCACAGCCTTGACAACACTGAGAAGATTCTGAGTTCACATCACAGGCAATCCCAGCAATCAGCTTAGCGCTTTGCAGCTGGGCTGGGAGACCAGCTGTGTGCCCATAGGTGAAATGTAAAAGTTCCCCCCTGTGTCAGACATGTCTTGATAAAGTCATCTGCAGTCCAGGAAAAGTGTGAGACTTGACCAGCAGCTGCTTCAGTGCCCAACGAGCACTCAGAGATAGATCATCGCCTGCCACAGGGCAGCCCTGGGCTTCCTGGCCTCCTTTACCTCCTGTGGCTGCCCCAGGCCTGGATGCTGGGAGGTTCACAACGAGATGGTGCTGTCCCCAAGCCACATGGCTGAGTGTGGTGGGAGGGGTGAGTGATGAGGCCTGAAAATAGGAATTGTGCTTTACTGAATGGATTTCACCAGGTTCTGGTGATTTCACCAGTCTGCCTTATTTCCCAAATTTCCATGGGGCACAGAAACCACATCTTGTCCTTCCTGGAGCAGGAGAGGTGCAGGCAAAGGCAGAGAGCCAGTCAGGGTGGGCCATTATCGGGCTCTGAATCAGGGATAGCTTTCCTCAAAACTTTTATCTAGTTCTCCATTCCAATCCCACCCCCAATACCCCACCCTCAATTCTAGAGCCTTCCCGGGGTTTTGTACCAATAACATAATCTGTTTCCAGCTTTCTCCACTGTGCAAAGTCACTTACTATTTATTCATCCACTCCCAGGCTTCCAAAGTGTTCTGAGCATCTCTTTTCTGGTACAGGTGCATCTCATTTTGTTGCCCTTTACTTTATTGAGCTTTGTAGACACTGCATTTTTCACAAACTGAAGGTTTGTGACGAACCTGCGTGGAGCACGTCTACCAACGCCATTCTCCTAACAGTGTTTGCTCACTTCGTGTTTGTATCACATTTTGGTGATTCTCACAATATTTCAACGTTTTTCATTATTACTGCCTTTGTTAGGGTGACCATGATCGGTGATCTTATTAAAGATAAGTGATAGTAATTGTTTTGGGGGCACTACAAACCATGCCCATATAAGACAGTGAACTTAATCGATAAATCTTGTGTTTTCTGCCTGATTCACCAACCACTAGTTCCTATCTCTCTCCCTCTCAGTTCTCCTACTCCCTAAGATACAACAATACTAAAATGAGGCTAATTTAAAAGAACCCTACAACGGTCTCTAAGTGCTCAGGTGAGAGGAAGAGTCACAAATCTCTCACTTCAAAAGCTAGAAAGGATTCAGCTCAGTGAGGGAGGCATGGTGAACTCTGAGACAGGACAAAAGCTTGGCCTCTTGCACCAAACAGTTAGCCAGGTTGTGAGTGCAAAGGAAAAGTTCTTGAAGGAAATTAAAAGCGCTACTCCAGTGAACACACAAATGGTGAGAAAACAGAACAGTCTTATAGCTGATACAGAGAAAGTGTGAGTGATCTGGGTAGAGGATCAAATCAGCCACAACATTCCCCTAAGCCAAACCCTAATCCAGAGGAAGGCCCTGACTCTCTTCAATTCTGTGAATGCTGAGAGAGGGAAGAAGCTGCAGAAGAAAGTATGAACTAACATACTAACAGAGGTTGGTTCATGATGTTCAAGAAAAGAAACCAGCTTTATAATATAAAAGGCAAGGTAAAGCAGCAAGAGCTGATGTAAAAGCTGCAACAAGTTACCCACAAGATGTAGCTAAGATCATTAATGAAGGTGGCTACACCTAACAAGAGATTTTCAGTGCAGATGAAACAGCCTTCTATTGGAAGAAGATGTTATCCAGGATTTTCATAGCTACAGATGAGAAGTCAATGCCTGGCTTCAAAGGACAAGCGGACTCCCTTGTTAGGGGCTAATGCAGCTGGTGACTTTAAGTTAAGGCCAATTCTCCTTTGCCATTCCAAAAATCCTGGGGCCCTTAAAAATTATGCTTAAAACTACTCTGCATGTGCTCTACAAATGGAACAACAAAGCTTGGGTGATGACACATCTGTTTATAAACGGTTCACTAAATATTTTGAGCCCACCATTAACGCTGGCATGCCTAGTAACACAGCATCCGTTCTGCAGCCCATGGATCAAGGAGTAAATTTTGACCCTCAAGTCTTATTATTTGAGAAATACGTCTCCTAAGGATTGAGCTGCCATAGGTAGTGATTCCTCTGATGGATCTGGAAAAAGCTAATTGGAAATCTTCTGGGAAGTGTTCACCATTCTAGGTGCCATTAAGAACATTTGTGATTCATGGGAAAAAGTAAAAAAAAAAAAAATAACATGAACAGGAGTTTGGAGAAAGTTGATTCCAGCCCTCACGGATGACTTTGAGGGGTTCAGGACTTCAGAGAAGGCAGTAACTGCAGATATGGTGGAAACAGCAAGAGAGCTAGAATCAGAAGTGGAGCCTGACAATGGGACTGAATGGCTGCCAGCTCATGATACAACTTTAATGGATGAGGAGTGGCCTCTCATGGATGAGTGAAGAGAGCAGTTCTTGAGATGGAATCTACTCCTGGTGAAGATGATGTGAAGACTGTTGAAATGACAACAAAGGACCTAGAATATTACATAAACTTAGTTGATAAAGCAGCAGCAGGGTTTGAGAGGACTGACTCCAATTTTGAAAGATGTTCTTTTGTGGGTAAAATGCTATCAAACACCATCACATTCTACAGAGATGTGGTCATGGAAGGAAGATTCAATCAATTCCAAAGTCTTCATTGTTGTCTTATATTAAGAAATTGCCACAGCCACCCCCACCTTCAGCAACCACCACCCTGATCAGTCAGCAGCCACCAACATCTAGGCAAGACCCTCCACCAAGCAAAAAGATCATAACCTGTTGAAAGCTCAGACAGTGGCTAACATTTCTAGCAATAAACTATTTTTTAACTAAGGTATGTAATTGGGTTTTTTAAGACATAATGCTATTATTACACACTTAATAGCCTACAATATGGTGTAAAGATAACTCTTACATACACTGGTAAACCAAAAACTTCATTTGACTCACTGTTTGGACATTGGCCATATTGAGCTGGTCTGGAACCAAACCTGCACTGTCTTGGAGGCATGCCTGTATTATGTCTTCCCTGGTTCTCTTTGTTCTTGTAAGTTTTTGCTCCTTTTACTCCTTTACTGTCATTTAAAGGAAATTTTGATAGGAGACCGAACACTGCATATGTTTCATTTTCCTTGTTTAAAAAGGAGCCCCTTCTTGCCTTTTGGAAAGTTTCCTCCGAGGTTTTTGTTGTTGCACTGATCCATTCCAGAAACACGCAAGTGTGCCACAGGCCCTGTGCCAGGTGCAAAGGGGATTCAGAGGTACAGCAGACATGACTGAACTCTGAGTGGAGCAGAGAAGAGCATACAGCTGGGGTCAGGCAGCTCAATGCACAGCAGAGAGCGCCTATGGGGGCTGCGAAGGATAGCCATCACTCCTTCTGGGTCAGGGGGTGCTGGGAGGGACTGGGCCAGGGAGGAGCAGCACAGGAGCCCACCATCTAGCCACACTTCTCCCTACCTGGCCCCATAATGTGGGTGAAGTCAGACCCCTGGGCCTGCCCACCCTGCCTTTGTTTGGAATGTGAGCCCCACCTTCCCTGCCAGCTCATCCATCCTCTGCCTGGGCCCTCCAGCCATGTGCAGTGGGTCCACACTATCTCACCTCCAGGCCTCTGCACCTGCTGATCCAGCACCTGGAACACCTTCAAGTGCTGTTCCCCCCATTCATCTCATGTCAACTAGGAAGACGCCACAGCTCTGCCCTGAACACCTCAGCCCATCCTTTGCCTCCAAAGTCCCTGGACTTCATTCTGCCCAACCATTAGCCAGTCCTGTCCTTTGTCTCCACAAGTCCCTGGACTTCATTCTGCCCAACCATTAGCCAGCAGTGCTGTCCTTGGCCATTCATGTCATCTTCACCAGCCTCCCCAGGGCACAGCCCAGCACTACATGAGGTCCGTGACTGGCCTGTGTGTCCAGAGAAGAGGCAAGGCTGGCTAGTGCTGAGCACAGGTGACCATTGGATTGTAGGAGACAGAGGCTGGGGCCAGCCAGGAAGATAAGAGGCTGAACCTGTCTCCAGAGAGGCCAACACAGGCCATGGGGGGTTCCATTCCAGTCCCCTCACCTGCTGAAGGCCTCAATGACAAGGGACTTAGAAGGTCTATCAGCACTGGATGCACAGTGACTCCCAGTCACTGGGGTGGCAGCTCTCTCTCTGGAAAGTTCACACTGTACTTGGTGCTGTCCTGAGCACTTAGTGGGATATTTTTGTTAATCCTCCAAATGTGGGATATAGACAATATTTTCCTCATTTCAGGTTCAAGGCCAAGCAAGAAATCACATCTGTTTTTGTTGTAGCAGTAAGTTTTCTGCATCATGCTTCCTAGGTCCAGGCCCTGTTGGTGAGCATGCAGGGAGGGCTCAGCCCACTCTGGTCACCTTCACAAAGGAGAAGCCTTGGGCTGCCCACCCCCTCAGCAGAGAGAAAGAAACCCAGAGAGGACCCCTACTTGGGGTCAGTGCTCACCCAGAGCAGCTCCAGAGAGAACAGTGAGAACAGACACCATCCAAGATGGAGAATCTGGAGCTACAGAGGGTGACAGGGACAGTGCAGAGCCTCCCCAGATCTGCTGCCTGGACCACCCAAGCAAGGGAAAGAAGGGTCTCTTCCGGACGAGGAAACAGAATAGCAGTGGCTAGATCAGGCCTGGGTTCCTGCTCTCTGTTCTGCTAGCTTCCCTGTTGCTATCTCTAACTACCTCTTCCTCATTCCCTACCCCCCACCCCCACCCCAAGTGCCTGACACCCTCTTCCTGTCTCTGCCTCTTCCTTTCTTCCCTGGTTTTCACACTGAACTTTCTTCTTGTCATCACAGTGACATCTGGGCCAGGGGCCTGTGCTGTGGGGCTACATACCTGGGAGCTCCTGGGGTCCAAGACTCGCCACCCCAGTGGAGGACACAGGGCCCAGATGGTCGGTGCACAGTAGCTTGGTGTTCCTGACTAGCTAAGGGCTTTATCCCAGCTTCCCCTGCCCACCTTACCCGGCCTCACCCTTCTAAATTCATCTACCGCACGTCTCCCTCTTCTCTCCCACTTTCTTTTAAACCAGCAGAATGTTACCTCCTCTTCCTTTGGAAGGAAAAAAAGTAACTGTAGGCGAGGAAGCCAGTTCCTCCAGACAACCCAGGCAAAACGCCTAGGCTGCCTGTCAAATTTGATTTCGAAAGATAATTCTATTTTGAGCAAAAGAATAATGAAAAGACGTCCCCAGCTGTCCTAGAAATATCTCGATTCTCTTCTCCTGCCAACCCAGGTGCCCAGGCCCGGCTCTGTGCCTTTGTTCACCAGTGTCCGCCTCTCCTGTGTCCACAAGCTGCCCTGCCTGCAATGGCTCTCTCCTCCTTCCCTATGTCCTCCTTGGCACCCTCCCAGAGCCCTCGCCCACTCTTCCCTCTTTGTAGGACTGATGAGGAATGATGACAGCCAGGCAGAACCCACGGGGCCTTCTCCATGCCTGGCAGCAGCGTTCAGCACAGGGTCACACCCACACAGAGCCTGGCACATCCCGTCAGCACCTACTGCATGACTCACACCAGGCCACGGCAGCTGGGGAGGAAGGCTCCTGTCTCACCAACAAGGCTTGGTGGGTTATTTGAGGACTGAAGTGACAGAGCTGGTGGCTAGGGAGCCTGGGACCATCTCTGCCTGTGCTGGCAGCTTCCCTGATAACTCTGAGAGCACTGCCTGCCAGCAACCCCGCAGGGACCCAGTCCCAGCTCACCCTCTGGGGCTGTACCCAGCAGGAGAGGAAGATTCACCCTCCTTTCATCCATGCAAAAGGAGTCCAGCCCCAGGAGTCTCCCTGATGGCCGAGGGGTGTGCCTGGGACAACCTCCAGAAGGTCTCATGGGGCAGCCCTGCTCTCACCCCCTCTCCTGCCCTTCCTTCCCAGCAGCACCTAACTGGAGCTGGTATACACCCTTCTTCTCAGTGCAGTGTAGGTCCATCACTCCCCCAACACTGCCAGGAGGCTCTGTGCACAGGGATCAGGAGCACAGGGAGCAGTGGGGAAGGCGTGATTCAGGAGAGGGAGCCAGTGGGGAGCCCAAGGAAGGGCAGGATCCAGGCCGGGCCCATCCCACATGCCCATCCCTTCCCTGTGCAACTGTCTCCATCACACTCACCACCTTCTGATGCCCCACCCCATCAACAGCATTGGTTTTGCTTATTGTCTGCCTCCTCCAATGACTTTCAGCTTCCTACAGGGATTCTCTTCCCTTTTGTTCATGTTCCCAGGGCCTAGAACAGTCATGGGCATGAGCAGAAACAGACCATGGGTGTGGGCCTGTCAGGAGGACATGGATGCCACATGACCTAGGAGGAGCCAAGGCTGGTGAAGGCCAGGCTTTGCTTAGCACAAGGACTCCCAGCTGTTTGTCAAACTTTACCCTGTGCACTTGCCACCGTGTTCCTCATGCAGCTCTGAGATGGAAGCATTATACTACTGGTCTCCTGACCAGAACACTAGGATCTCAATCACTGAGCCTCTCCCCCAGCCACACCACAGCCAGCAGTGGAGGAAGCATCTGGAGCTGTCCTGGACCCAGGGATCATCAAGAGACTGGGCACCCACCACCATCTTCTCCCTGGGAACAGCCACCTCAGAGAGACCCCCAACCCATCTATGTAGCCCCTGAAACAGGAGCCCTCGGCACAGGCAGGGAGGGGGGGATGGGGGAAGGAAGCCACTGCCAGTGTTTTCCTTATCCCAACACAAATGAACACATCCTCCAGGAAAGCCCGAGATTTCCAAAAGATGAGCAGCAGAAAGCATGGCCAGGGTCCCTCCAACTGACCTGTTGTTTTGGGCAAGCACATCTCATGCGATGCAGTCACAGGGCATGGTCATTTATGCCCTACTTTCTCCCAAATGTGTGTTATTGGCTGGTTCTCCTACCCCTGGATTTCCGATTTTCCTGACTAGAGTCAGTGCAGCTCCAAAACCAGTCTCAGGTCAGTAGCAACCTTGCTGAAAGCCTATCATCCCTGGCATGTAAAAAAGTGATGCTTCAAGACATCAGCAGTAGGAAAGAGGAAAGGAAGATGGGAAGAAGCAAAGTGGTGCATGTTTTTCCTCGTGTGTGATGCAGGAATCATAAGCTGCCCCAAGTGTGGATGGTGCCAGAAATAGAAGTGTAAGTACATAATCCAAATTCATCAAAATAACAACTGCTTGTAATAGCATAAATATTAACAATTGAGAGGAGGAAAGAGTGAAAAGTACCGGATACCTTAAGTGAGCTAAATTCTTCAATTTAATATTGAGGACTGAATACATGGGTCATGGTTGATAAATCAAGAATAGAGTCATGCTTGATTTCATGTTTATTATAAAGTCTTTATAAAAATAATTTTAGTAGCTGCATGATACCTATCTGGGCAATTCATTAGATACCTGGGTAGTTGAACATAGACCTTTTGCTGTTACTGACTACGAGGACTAAAATTACTAGATAGGGGTTTAGAATGCTTGACAACTCTTAGTTACAGATGGAGGGGTAATTTTCAGAAAAACAAAAATTACAAATGGTTAACAGAAAAATGATGGGTTAGTAGGGGTGCTGAACATGGCGTGTGCTTTTAATTTTGCTTTGTACTTTCTGTTCTTTTGGACATTTGATTACTTTCTTTGGACATGTTTACAGTTATTTTGATATTTAAAATAATATGTTATCAATCATGCTACACCTTTCTCTAGTAATTTCGGCCCTAGAAGTTAGTTACAGGAAAAGTTTTAAGTCCAGTTGTTAATATAGTACAACCACTAAAATTATTCTTATAAAGAATTTATGATAAATGTGGGGAAGATTTCTGTTATAATGTAGGATGAAAACTTAAGAACATGCAATTGTATATGGACTATGGTCACAACTATTTAAAAACCAGAAAGAAAAAAATCATCCTAGATTTTTTTTTTTGGATGGGTAAAAGTATCACAAAATGTTAATGGTGGTTGTCTTTGGTAGAAGGCACTACGGATATTTAAAAATTCTTCTTTCTAATTCTGACTTTCACATTTTTGTTAATAGAGAAAATGCGTGATTTTTTTTTTTTTTTTGATGAAGAGGAAAGGAAACATTGAACTGTGAATTAATGGCAGCAGGGACTGTGGGCATAATTTAACTTGGCAGTCCTTGTCTTATATATAAAAAGATAATGGACGCAATCAGGAGATTCTGTTTGTCCTCTTTGCTGCCAACAGAATTGCAATGATGCTGAAAGCATTTGTGTCCCCCACTAGTTGAGTCACAGTCCAGATGAACCCCAAATGATTCTAATTATCTGCTGCCAGTTGTGTGAAACACATTCTCCAAGAGGAAAGAATTCTTCCCAGCATAAGAGCTATCCCAGCATCAGTAACCAAGAGATTCTAAATCCAGCTCTCCCACAGCCTGCCATGACCTCCATTCTAGTCACCTTCCTCTGTAGGTAACCCCTCCCTCTAGCAGACAGCCAGAGCTGCACCATTTCTCAATTCCCTCAAGATCTTGGCTCCCCTGAGGAGCTATGACTCCATAAATGTACTGATGACTCAGATCTACCACTAAGGGAAAGCACATCCCCTGAAGCAAAACAAATCCATATGGCAAAATGCTGCCCCAAAATTGACTACAAGACACTGTTAATCTACCCACCCAATATTCACCCCAAAAGGGATTTCAATGTATTTCAGAAATAACCCTGATCCCATTGTTCATGGTTATTTCAGCCAAAAGAAATTACATAAAATGGGGGACCAGAGGTGGGTTCCAGCGAGGATGGGGAGAGGTGGGGTTAGTGGAAGCTATTAACACTTACTGAGTGTTCTAGAACTTCACATACCGCATTTAATGCTTACAAAACAGGAATGGATAGGAAAGGGGAGCTTGGCTGACTGGGTTAAAAAAGTCAAATGTGTCCTGTGCAAAATCCAATGCACTTTTCACTCTCTCTATAAACATCCCTAAATATGTATTGTGTGGTGTGTGTGTGTGTGTGTGTGTGTGTGTGTGTATACTAGAAGTGAGTGGTTAAATATATTTATGGTTTATAAATAAAACATTTACAAAAGTGATGATTTTTATTCATGTGTGGTGAAACTACCAGTTGAAATTTATAACGACTCACTGACAAATTATGCTCTGACTTTCAAGTAACAGAATTAGAGTTTAAACGTTTTTGACAAGAGCATGTTTTTGATGGGATAGACTGAAGGGGACGCAAATTTGAACTCCATGTAGCTACTGCCAGTTGGTTTTAAGTAGAAGTGGTATGTATGCTTAAAACTGGGCCTTAATATGAGTAAAATAGGGACTTCTGCTTATAACCAAGAGGAATCATCAAGGACTGGATTTACCCTCCCATCTGAAACATAACAGCAGCAGAAACTGATAAACGAAGTGAAACAAAGATGTACAAGACACTGTGCTTAACGTGACAGAAGATAATAATCCTGAGAGAGGGATAAAAAGTAAGTAAATGACCCTTAATGTATACTTAAGTAACAGAAGATAATAATTCTGAGAGAGGGATAAAAAGTAAAGTGACCCTTAATGTTTCTCAAGTTTCTCATCCTGGGAACTTCCAAGGCGAAGTACAGAGGTTCAAATTAAGGAGGAGCCTTGCAGACTCCCTAAGTTGAGAAGATGGAATGGAGAACCCAGGAAGACCAAGTCCTCTGGAGTCTACAGAAGAGTGCTGAGTACAAAAGAGCTGCTAAGAGAGAAAAGTCTTGGCAACCACAGAGGACCTGCCTCAACTCCTCAGCTGACAACTGATCAGTACATGCTTGTAAGCAAACTACTCAAGGCCAGGAAAAGACTGACCCCAAGGATTGGAGGTAATAGTACCTGGCATCAAAAGAATGCTGGGAATAGCATGTTCCCACTATTTCCCAGGAAATAGCCTGTTACCACCAACCATACTGAAAACATCAGAAGTCATGGGGATTCAGTAATAGTGAATATTAGATTTAGGATGCTAAGGATGCTTAAGATACAGTGCTCCTAAAAAAATCTTCAAAGACTCAAAAGCATCAAACTGTTTGTTTGAAGCAAAACTCAAGAATGTTTAAGGGGATACAACCAATATCCGTCACCCAACAAGATAAAACTCATAATGTCTAGCATCAATAAAAACTTAGCAGGTATGTAAAGAAGCAAGAAAATAGAAGTCCCAATAAGAGATAAATCAATCAAATCTAACCTACAACCTCATACAGATGTTGGAGTTAGCAAATAAACACACAAAAACCAGAGCTAGGACTAGATTGAGACATAAGACACAAAGACATAAGGCATAAAATTTCAGAAGACACTGACTCTCAAGCTTGTGCAAATGCAGATCAGATGAAGAGAAGTTAGAGAGGTAAAACTCTAAGCAACCACGAAAATAATAAAACAAAGACAACAAAGAAGATAGTATAAAATCATTTTAAAATATATAATAAATCCCAAGGAAGGCAGAGAAAGAGGAAAAGGAGATCAGAGAACAGATAGGACAAACAGAAAACAAAAAGCAAGATGATGGATTTAAACTTAATAATACCAATAATCACATTAAATATAAATGAATGAATACTCCTAAATTAAATGGCAGATATTGTCATATTGCACAAAAAAACCAATACCTAGTTATATTCTGCCTACCAAAAATACACTTGAAACACAGACACAAATAAGTTAAAAGTAGAAACATAGAAAAAATATATATCATGCTAACACTGGCCAAAAGAAAGCTGGAGGGACTGTATTAATATCAGATAAAGTATATTTCAGAACACAAAATATTACCATGGACAAAAATGATTACTTCATAATAATAAAATATTTATTTCGTTAGAAGGACATAAAAATCCTACCCACTCATGCCCCAAATAGCAAAGCATCAAATTACATGAATAAAAGCAAATAAAACTTCAAAGAGTAATAAATCTACAATTACAGTTAGATATTTCAATGTCCCTTTCTCAATAATTGCTAGAATAAGTAGACAGAAAATCAGTAAGAATAAATTTGAAGCACACTATCAACCAACCTGATCCGAAAGATATTTATAGAACACTCCATCCAACAAAAGCAAAATACACATTCTTTTCAACTGTGTATAGACCATTTATTTGGATACACCATATTCTGGATCATAAAACAAAACTGCATACATTTTAAATCATTCAAAGAATACACAAGCTGTTCTCTGTCACAAAGGCATTATATTAGAAATAAATAGCAGTGGGCGCATGGGTAGTTCAGTCAGTTGAGCGTCCAACTCCATTTCGGCTCAGGTCATGATCCCAGGGTCGTAGGATTGATCCCTGTGTTGGGCTCCACTCTGATCATAGAGGCTGCTTAAGATTATCTCCTTCTCTTTCCAGATCCTACAACCAGTTTACAATTGCATCAATAAGAATAAAACACTTAAGCATAAATTTAACCAAAGAGATGAAATATCTATACACTAAAAACTTTAAGATATTGATGAAAGAAATTGAAGAAGACACAAATAAATGCAAAGATATTCCATACTCATGGATTAGAAGAATTAATATTGTTAAAATGTCCATACTACCCAAAGCAATCTACAGATTCAGTGCAATTCCTATAAAAATTCCAATGGCATTTTCTACAAAAATAGAACAAATATCTTAAAATTTGTATGGGATCACCAAAGAACCCAAAGATAGCTAAAGCAATCTTGAGAGAGAACAAAGCTGGAGGTGTCACATTCCCTGATTTCAGTCTGTATTACAAAGCTATAATTATCAAGCTATAGTATGGAATAGGCATAAAAACAGACACATAGATCAATGGAACAGAATAGAAAGCCCAGAAATAAGCCCACAGCATATATGGTCAATTAATTTACGACAAATGAGCTAAGAATATACCATGTAAAAAGGACAGGCTCTTCAATAAATGGTGTTAGGAAAACTGGAGAGTTAGATGTGAAAGAATGAAACTGGACCACTAACACCAATACATGAAAATTAACTCAAAATGGATTAAGGATTTGAGCCTAAAAGTTAAAACCATAAAACTCCTAGAACAAAGTATAGATGGTAAGCTCCTTAAATCAGTCTTGGTGATGAGTTTTTGGATGTGACACCAAAATCAAAGGCAACAAAAACAAATATAAACAAGTAAGACTACTTTAAACTAAAAAGCTTTTGCACAACAAATGAATAAACAAAATGAAAATACAACCTACCAAGTGGGTGAAAATATTTGCAAATCATGTATCTGATGAGGAGTCAATCTCCAAAACATGTAAAGAACTCATACAATTCAATGACAAATGAACAATCTGGTTAAAAAGTTGGCAGAAAATCTGGATAAACACTTTTCCAAAGATGACATAGAGATGGCCAACAGGTAAAGAATAAATAAATAAATAAATAAATAAATAAATAAATAATAAAAAAAATAATTCAACATCATGAATTATCAGGGAAATTCAAATAAAAGCCACAATGAGATATTACCTCACACCTGTTGGAATGACTATTATCAACAAGACAAAGAAATAAGTGTTGGTGAGGATGTGAAAAAGAGGAAACCTTTGTGCACTGTTGGTGGGAATGTAAATTGGTGCAGCCACTATGGAACACAGTATGGGGTTTGCTCAAAAAATTAAGAATAGAACTACCATATGAGCTAGCAATCCCACTTCTGGATATTTATCCAAAGAAAACAAAAATACAACCGGTAAAGACATATGCACTCCCATGTCCATTGAAGCATTGTTGCAGTGTCCAAGATAGGAAGCAATCTAAGTGTCCATTGATGGATGAATGGAAAAGAAAATATAACATATATTTCAAAAAAAAAGAAATCTTGTCATTTGTGACAATACAGATGGACCCTGAGGGCATTATGCTAAGTAAAATAAGTCAGGCAGAGAAAAACAAATTCCATATGATCTCACTTATATGTGAAGAGAAAGAAAGAAAGAGAAAGGGTGAGAGAAAGGACGAGGAAGGAAGGAAGAAAGGAAGGAAGGACAGACAAGTTCACAGATGCAAAGAATAGATTGGTGGTTACCAGAGGTGGGAGGTGGGGCAGTGGGTGAAGTGAGTGAATGGGGGAAAAAGGTAGAAACTTCCAATTATAAAATAAATAGTCATGGGGATATAATGTACAGCATGGTGACTATAGTTAATAATATTGGGTATTATGTATTTGGAAGTTGCTAACAGAGTAGATATTAAAAGTTCTCACCACAAGAAAAAAAGTTGTAACTATGTATGGTGACAGATGTTAATGAGACTTATTGTGGTGGTTATTTCACAATATAGACAACTATCAAATCATTATGTTGTATACCTGAAACTAATGTTGTATGTCAAACATAGTTAAATATAAATAAATAAATAAATTAATTAATTAATTTAAAAAATGGGATTTTTAACCCTAAAAAATATTTTTAATGTTTATTTATTTTTGAGAGAGAGAGGGCAAGCAAGCCAGGGAGCGGCAGACAGAGAGGGAGAATCCCAAGCAGTCTCCACTGTCAGTACAGAGACCTATGTGGACCATGAATTCATGAACTGTGAGATCATGACCTGAGCAGAAATCAAGAGTTGGCCAATTAACTAACTGAGCCACCCAGGCGCCCCTATTTTTTAACTGAATGATAATGAAAGCACAACACATTGAAATTTGCAGGATGCCACTAAAGAAGTACTTAGAGAAAATAAAAGAACTAAACACCTATATTTAGGTCTCAAATCAATTATCTCAGCTTCTACATTCAGAAACTAGAAAATAAGAGAAAATTAAACCTAAAGGAAGTAGAAGAAAGGAAACAATAGAAATAGAAAAACAGAAATCAGTGAAACAATAGAAATAAATTGGTGAAAGCAAAACCTGTTCCTTGAAAAGTTTACTAATTTTGTTAAACCTCTAACCAGACATCAGAAAAAAAGAGAGAGAGAAAGAGAAGTCACATATTATCAAAATCTTGAATGAGAGAATTGATATTTCTGTAGATTCTACAGATATTAAAAGAATAATGAAAAATTATTGTGCTAGTTGAATAGCGCTCCCCCCAAAAATTCATGTCTATCTAAAACCTGTCAATGTGGCCTTTCTAGAAATAGGGTCTTTACATGTGATCATGTTAAGGTCATACTAAATTGGGTTAGGCCCTAAATCCAATGACTGGTAACCTTACAGGAAGATGGAAATTTGACACAGAGGAACACACAGGGAGAGCATCATGTGGAGATGAAGGAAAAGATGGTAGTAAAAAACCTATAAGCCAAGAAACACCAAGAAATGCTAGCAATCACCAGAAGCTAGGAGAGAGGCATGGAACAGATTTTCCTTCAGAGACTCTAGAAGGAACCAAGCCTCCCAACACCTTGATCTTGGACATCTAGTCTCTAGAACTGTGAGACAATAAATTTCTGTTGTTTCAAGGCATGGTAACTTGTTACATAAATCCTAAGGAAATGAATATAATTATAAAAATATTTATGTCAATAGATTTGAAAATTTAGGTTTCACCTAATGAAATGGACAAATGTCTTGAAAATGAAAACTACCAAAAACTCACTCACACAAAAAAGGTAATTTCTATTTATCCTTATATCTATAAAGAAACATAATTGTAGTTAAAATTTTTCCACAGAGAAAACTCCAGACCTAGATGGACTCAATAATTAATTCTACCAAACATTTAAGAAAGAAATAATGACAATTGTACACAAACTATTCCAGAAAACTGAAAAGGAGGGAATACTTCCCCACTGATTGTATAAATCCAGCATTATTATAATACCAAAACCAGAAAAAGATATTACAAGACAATAAAACTGTAGATTAATATCGCCTGAGAATAGGGATGTAAAAATTCTTTGCAAAATTTCAGTAAATAGAATCCAGTAATGTATTAAAAAAAAAAAGAATACATCATGACCAAGTGGGGTTTGTCCAAGGATTGCAAGATTGGTATAGCATTCAAAACACAACCAATGTAACCTCCATGTTAACAAACTAAAACAGAAAAACCGTATGTTCATTTCAATAGATGCAGAAAAGGCATTTGAAAAAAATTCAACATCCATTCCTGACGAAAAAGAAAAAAAAATGCTCAGAAACATATGAAAACAAAGAAAGCTTCTTCCACCTATTAAAGGGCATCCACAAAATCCTACCAAAAATCATACTCAGTGGTGAACAACTGAAAACATTCCCTAGATGTCTACTCACCACTTCAATCAGCATTGCACTGGAGGTTCGAATCAGTGCAATAAGGCAAGAAAAAGAAAGAATACTTGGAAAGGAAGAAGTAAAACTATCTCTAGTCACAGATAAACATGGTCATCTATATAGAAAATCCAATGGAATTTTTTTAATTACTAGAACAAAAAAGTAGTTTAACAAGTTTGCAGTTCACAAGAGTGATGTGCCAAAAAAAAAAAAAAAACCCAATTGTATTCCTGTATACTAGGAATAAAAAATCATGAATTTTTAAGAAATGCCACTTACAGCATCATAAAATGTGAAACACTTAGGGACAAATCTGACAAGAAGATTTGGAAATTATGAAACACTGCTGAGAGAAATTAAAGGAGACATATGTCATGTCCATGGATCAGAAGGCCCAATATTGTTAAGACGTCAAATTGATCTACAAATTTGACATAATCCCAATCAAAATCCCAACAGAATTTTTTTATTTTCTATTTTATTATTTTATTATTTTTTTCAATATATGAAATTTATTGTCAAATTGGTTTCCATACAACACCCAGTGCTCATCCCAAAAGGTGCCCTCCTCAATACCCATCACCCACCCTCCCCTCCCTCCCACCCCCCAACAACCCTCAGTTTGTTCTCAGTTTTTAAGAGTCTCTTATGCTTTGGGAGAGAGAGGATGTGGAGAAACAGAATTTTTTTTACATATGAACGAACTGATTATAAAATTCAGATGTAGGGGGTGCCTGGGTGGTTAAGCATCCAACTTCTGCTCAGGTCTTGTGGTTTGCAAGTTTGACCCCACATTGGGCTCTGTGCTGACAGCTCGGAGCCTGGAGCTTGTTTCAGATCCTGTGTCTCCTGCTCTCTCAGCCCCTTGCCTGATCATGCTCTGTCTCTTTCTTTCTTTCAAAAAAAAAAAAATAAGCATTAAAATCTTTTTAAAAATTCAGACATAAATACAAAATTCAGTCCTAGAACATCCAAAACAACTTTGAATAATATTAAGACAGTATGGTATTGTAATAAAGATAGGCAAATAAATCAGTGGAACAGAGCAGAGGTAAATCCCCATCTTGAGCAACCTTGAACTGTACTTTAGTGATGGATCATGAGACAATGAAGCACTATTCAGCCTTGCTCCAGTCAGCCTCCGATCCAGGTGCAGCTCAGAATTCTTCTCTACCACGATGAGCCCCTTCAACTCAGGGCATCCGCAGAGGCCAAGGACAAAAACTGAGCTCCCCCCCCCACCCCCCACCCCATCCCAGGGTCACAGGAATTTGACTACCCTGTGCCATTGACCAGCTGTCGATCCTAAAGTCCTCTATAATCATGTGGCCAAGGGAGCTCCCTGGGCCCCATGTGAGTAGTACTACTCCAAGTAGCCTGACCTGGCCTGAGGGACTGTGATCTAGGATCCCACCCATGGTTATGTGTCTAGAAGTGGATCACTGACCCCACAGGGCCTGTGGTTTGGTAGGGGAGATAAACAACTCAACAAGTGATTGTGAGGTTGACATGCAAAATTTTACAGAAGGGTTGGTATGTGATGCCGACCCAGCTCACTGCCAGAGTGCCTAACCTGGCTTAGGTAGGCCATGAAGGTAGCTCAGAGATGATGGCATTCAACCATGACCGGAAGGACAAGTCTGAGCTCAAACTATACTTAGGTCCTTTGGGCTGTGTTGTTTTACGAGGTTACTAATAAGGATAAAGCAGAAACAGAGAGAGGAAGTAGGCAGTAGAGAAAAGTGGTCTAGTTCCAAAGTAAAAGGCACCCCCACTCCCTTGCCAAGAGAGATGTGGCTATAAAGGCAGAGAACTGCCCAAAGGAAGAATCACAGAGGCCTACATTACTGTCCAAAGCCTCTCACTGGCAAGATTTATATAACCCACATCCTTATTGCCTCCCCACTACCCTTGGCAGCCATTACCCCTTGCAGCCCTGTGCCCCTGTAATTGGAACTGGCACCAAGGGTTGAGTTGAGACTTGAGTCAGGGGTGTATGGCCTCAGGCAGTGGTCTCCCAGCTCTGCCAAATCAAAGTCACTTGCAGATGATCTAGAAACCTTTGAAAGTTCCCATCCCCTTCATCTCCCACTTGGACGTTGGGGAAGCCAAGCTGCAAAAAGAGCTCCATGTCTTAGATTCTGGGTGCAGTGCCCTCCTTGGGGAGTACAGGAATGCTTCCCTAGAAATAAGATGGAGCAGGCTGGAGCAGGATTTCTTGATTCGCTGTCTTCTCAACTCAGACACAAAATGGGCTTTAGTGCAAAGCCTCGGATCAAAGAGAAACAATGAGAATCCTGAAAAAATAAAAGTAGATGCCTTTGCCTTGAGACACTATCAACCCCAATCATTTATTTACCACTTTTTCCCTTGGAGTCATGCATGAATTCTCTGAAGCCTGAGAGTCCCATTTCCCCAAATCCCCTTGATTTTCTGGAACTTGATTAATGGTGCTATTAGTGGCTTTATTTTATCTTGGCTTTATTTGGTCTTGACTAAATTTGGGAATTGAGCTTACCAGTTTGGTCAGAAATATATTATTTTTCATATTTCTAAAGTTCCTTATGATAATGGTCCAGGACTGGAGTCTGAGATTTTCTTGCCAACTGCTCCTCATATTGGATTTAGGTCTTGGGAGCATGAGTTTGTTTGTCTGCCTTAGAGCATTGGACATTCTTCACTACTAAGTACAGAAGGTCCCCAAGTTACGATGGTTCAACTTACAATTTTTTTTTTTACCTTAGGATGGTGCAAAAGCAATACAAATTCAGGAGAAACTGTGCTTTGAATTTTGAATTTTGATCTTTTCCTGGGCTAGCATCATTTGGGACTATCCTTTCCTGATGCTGGGCAGCAACGGTGAGCAGCTTTTCCCAGTCAGCCACAGGTCACAAGAGCAAACAACCTGCGTACATTCTGCCCATACAACCATCCTGGTTTTCACTTTCAGTACAGTATTCAATAAAGTACACAAGATATTCAGCACTTAATGATAAAACACAATTTGCATTAGGACATTTTGCCCAACTGTAGATTAATGTAAGTGTTCTGAGCACATTTAAGGTGGGCAAGGTAAAGCTATGATATTTGGTAGGTTAGGTGTCTTAAATGCATCTTCAACTTAACAAACATTTCAACTTACAACAGGTTTATAAGGACATAACCCTATCATAAGTCAAGAAAGACCTGGTATTGTAGATGAGTGGGGAGGCTCCTCTGCCCTAATACTACATTACCTATGGCTTCCACTCTTAATATATTATTTGAACATGGTACATCCTTTTGTAATATCTTGATGGTCATTATTTACTGTTAATTGGTGGAATTGTTGTTTATTACTTTGTAGAAGTATCTAGATTATGCTTCCACTATAAATTATGGAGGAAGCTTGGAACTTTTGCTTGCCAGATTATTGCTGGCACTGAGGAGATCTGGACACCATGATGGAGGCGGGATCTACCTGCCATCTTTACCTATCTGTCAACACAACCTGAGACCTGACCCTGGCTTTTCCCAAGGCCTCATGGCCTAAACAGAATCACTGGTACCCTGTCTTGGTTCCACAAACCAGGGGTCTGCAAACCCTCATCAGGCAGACTAGTACTGCCTGGACCCCATTACTGAGTCCTAGGAGAGGAAACAGAGTGGACACGAAATGGAATTATGTGGGAGAATGTTCATTTGGTCAAGAAAGAGTTAATGATAACTCCCAATTTCTAGATGGGACAATGGACGATGGGAATACTGGACAAATACCAATTTCAGAAAGAACACAATGAGGGCACCTGGGTGGCTCAGTCACCTAAGTGTCCAACTTCAGCTCAGGTCATGATCTCATGGTTCATGGGTTCGAGCCCTGCATCGGGCTCTGTGCTGACAACTCAGGATCCAGAAACCGCTTTCACATTCTGTGTCTCCCTCTCTCTCTGCCCCTCCCCTGCTCGTACTCTGTCTCTCTCTGTCTCTCAAAAATGAATTTTAAAAAAATTAAAAAAACAAAAAGAATGAAAGAAAGAAGGTAAGAAGACAATGGCTTCTTTTGGAATCAGTTTGGGTCTGTATTGCTTGCAGCATATCCCAGAGATGCCAAATAGTATATGAGCCAGCAAGAAAAATAGAATATAGATTTGAGAGTCAATAGTACTCACTCATGGAACTAACATTTGTTGAAGGCAACCTGAGCATAGGAATAAGAAATTCCTGAGTAAGAATAAGCCTTGAATAAAAAAAAAAAAAATCAATGCCTGATTTTCTGGAGCTCATAGTGCGGGTGGAGGTAAGGGTGTGGAGTGGATGTTAAGTACATACTTTCAAACCTTAGGCAACTAGGACCAAGGTACAAGAAAATGTGCCCTTGCATGGAGACAGGGAGTCTTGTTTTCCCAGAAGGGTGCAGGGATAAGGCTGAGTGTGATCATGGAGAAGTGGGACGTGAAGGGGCCAGAAGGTGACAGAGAGCTCCTTGTCCTCTCTATTAATACAGCAAAGAAGGAGGCAGCATCATCCACTGAACACAAGGGGTTGAGGGATGAGTAGAGTCCCGAGAAACAGAAGGACATGACAAAGATACGGGCAAAGACACATGGAAGTGTGACGACCTCACTGAGATCAGAGGTCATTCAATTATCAGGATCCGTGCTGCACAGTGGAGATTTAATGTCTTGAGCTATGCCCAGCAGCCCCATACCGGATGAGCAGCCCCCTCCCCCGCTGCTCTGGAGGAGACATCTTACACAGATGACCATGGCAGTGACAGGAAGGTGCCCTAGGAAGATGGAGGGGGGCAGGAGGGACTGGCAGCTGGAAGATCAGCAGGAGTTTGGCACTCAGCGTGGAGGGAGAGCACACGTACCACCTGTGGAGACGGAGAGCTCTGGAGCACGTCAGGGAAGACAGGAGGGCTGGCTTCAGACAGTAAGGAGGTGATGCTCCAGGGGCTCAGGAGGCTAGGGCACTATGTATGGCTGGCTCTGGGTCCTCCCAGAGACCTGAGACCTCCTAGGAGCATGTCAGGAGGTATTCCACATGATAGTGAGTTAGGAGGAGCAGAGGCAGGGGTAGGGCTTCTAAGGGAGGGAGCCTGCACACAAGGTGGAGCAGTGATGATCTGGAGGCAGCAGGAGGGCAGAGACGAACCCCATGCAGGCCTCCTCTACCAGGGGTGTGCAGTATAGGAAGTGACAGTGAGAAACAGCTCAGGGAAAGGGTCTGGAAGGCACAGGGGACAGGTCAGAGGAAGGCACTGGGGGAGGGCCAGGGCTCTGCCCAGGGTCTTCTGCCACCTGGATCTCAGATGAATGTACACAGAGGATGTGGTGGGACAACAGATCCCCTTTCATTTCACTGCCTCTGGGCAACTGGAAGCCACACAGCACAGTGGGGAAGTATGCTTTGCTCTGGTATATCTCTGGGATGGGAGGGCAAGCAGAGAGGAAGTGGGAGATTCCCTTTTCCTTTCCCCCTCCAGCATACATAGAAGCAAGGATTTGGTTCTCTGGCTGACTGAATTTCTTATTCTCATGTGTACGTAATATCCCATTTTCACAGTCTTCAGTCTTTATCCAAGGCTCTTAAGTTAGATTTGCTCTTTTATGTTTAATCGGTGGTCAAAAAATCTTCAGATTATTAAATAATATCAAAGTGTTGACTGAGTGAATCCACTTTAGGTAAAATTAACTATTAGTAACTCAGGACAGGATAACACACTTATTAGGGCAAGTTTCTTTTTTTTTTTCCACTTAGAATCCCTGATTGCAAAAACTCACCAATTTAGGAGTATTACAGAGAAAAACAAAAGCCTCTTTTTGGGAAGTCTTCCTTGTCACCATGATGACAATGAAGGCACCCCTTAGCAACCTTAAGGCTCAGGAAACCCCCTGGCCTCCCCCTGGGGAATTTCCTCCCTGGGATGGGAGGAATGGAGGGAGGGAAAGTCTTCTTGTAGCTTTACCAACCACCTTCCCACTCCCCACCCCACCCCCACTGATGTGCACCCACCCACAGATGTGGAAGAGGACCAGAGACTGATGGAAAGAGGCCAAGGTGGTGCCAACCCTCGCCATTGATCAGACCAGGAGTGCCAACCTCACCACAGAGCTGCTTATAAATGCAGGAATTGGGGTGTCCCAGAGATACTGATCAGAATCCACATCTCAGTGAGACTTCTTGGAGATGTTAGTGCACCTAACAATTTGAAAGTTTTGGACCAGACTATGTGTATAACCCCAAAACAACGCACCTGTAATCTCAAGTTTCCCAGGAGAAAACTAGTTGAGAGAGCAAACCTAATTCTCAACAGCTCTTAGAAATAACCCTATTTATGATGAGCAGTGTTGGTGGATGATATGCCTGGCACTGTGCTGAGCACCTTCCATGCACATAATACTCCTTGAAGACCTAAGAGCGAGAGATATCTCTATGGCCCCCTTGGTCCAGGTCAGGATTTGGAGGATCCCAGAAGTTAAGGAACTTGCTAAATTCACCCAGCTTGTAAGAGGCAATGCTGGAAATCTATCATAAGTCAGCCTGAATCCCATACATAGATGCCACAGATTTCCTCCAAAACAAATCTATTCATGTAGGCCCACAATACTGAATGGCTCAATGATTCTCCTGAACAATGCTAGACCACACAATTAATATTTCAATAAACTTTGCTGCGCCCATAAATGGAGTAACAGTCAATGTTCAAAAGTGATGTTTTTTAAGAATCATCAATGATACAAGGCAATTTTCATTATGAAATATGTCTTGATAAAAGCATAATGTAAAAACTATATAATATACTGTATATACATATATACATTAAACTCAAATGTTTACCATTCACAGAATGATTAAATAAACCATGGGATATTCATTCAATGAAATGCTATTCATGCTTAAATAAAAACTAGATCTCTATGTATCAACATTGATATTTCTCAAAAATATAATGTTTAATCACAAAAAGTTGACAAATCACAAAGTTGACAACTGAGCCATACCTGGGTGGCTCAGTTGGTTAAGTGTCCAACTTTGGCTCAGGTCAGGATCTCACAGTCTGTGAGTTCGAGCCCCGCATTGGGCTCTGTGCTGACAGCTCAGAGACTGGAGCTTGCTTCGATTACTGTGTCTCCCTCTCTCTCTGCCCCTCCCCCTCTCATACTCTGTCTCTCTCTTTCTCTCAAAAAATAAATAAACATTTAAAAATTTTAAAGAAAAAAAGTTGAAAAATAAAACTTTTAGTATGATATCTTTTATATGCATTTAGAAGCACAGAGAACATTCTAAATTACTCATGGATACCAGTATGTAATATACAAGCCCCCAAAGCACAGACTGGAAAAATAACATGGAATCACAACAGTTGTTGGAACTGACCTGGGGCAGGAGGGTAAGGAGATTTCAACTGTATGCTATGTTATAATTCTTCAGGAAGTAAAAAGATAGGATAAATGGGATCTATATTGACAGTTGTTGATTCCATACGTTGGATATATGTATTCTATATGGAGGATGCTTGTTACATATGTAGTTTTTTGCAGTTTTAAGATTTCTATATTTGAATTTATATGCCAAGGAAAGTTTAAAAATGAAGTACATAAAATATTAACAATGCTGTCCTCTGGGTGGTAATGTTATAGGCAATTTTAGTTTTCTTCTTCAGATTTCTCTGTACCTGTAAAATTTTCCCTATTAGACTATGTGACTTTTTATAATCAATAGAAAAATAGACTCACTTCCCAATTTTCCAAGAGCTAATCCATTTCATGCCTCTGGGCTTTTGGTACAAAGCAGAGCATATTATTGAAGTCAGGCATAGTATAAAATCAAGAAAGTGAATAATGTTGGATTTGACAGCAAATGTTCTTTTAAAAACAGAGAGAATTTTTCTATTCCTATTTTATTCTATGATTATGTTTGTTCTTTATGTCAAGTCTATAGCCAAACAAAGACAGATACCGTCCCACACATATGTGAATGCTTCTTGAAGATGGCGCATTTCATCTTTGAAGGTTAGAACCAGGCCATGTATTAAAGAAGATCCAGTGCAGCCCCATCATTTGACCAACAGAGAAACTGAAGCTGAGAAGGGTGAAGAGGCTTGCCTATAAAAGCTAACATAGAGGCACCTGGGTGGCTCAGTCAGTTAAGTGTCCAACGTTTGATCTTGGCTCAGGTCATGATCTTACAGTTCAGTTCCTGAGATCGAGCCTTACATTGGGCTGTATGCTGACAGCACAGAGCCTGCTTGGGATTCTCTCTCCGCCTCTCCCCTGTGTGTGAACGCTCATGCTCTCTCTCAAAAATAAAGTAAAATAAAATAAAATAATAAAATATAAATAAACTTTAAAAAAAAAAGCTAACATAATTATCTCCTCTTAGGGCCAGATTTGCTATCCTCAAAATCTAATTACTTCTCTTAGTAAGTCTCATTTCCTTTACTGAATTCACTCTGTCCTGGAGAAGTAAATGTATTTGGATTTTGGCTTCTCAGTCCGCCTTCTCCATGGAGTGCTGACTCTTACCATGCAGTACCTTCAGAAGCTGACCCTTTCTAAAGAGAAGAGGTCACTAAGGCTAAAAAAAATTTTTAAAAAATGAGTATCCCTCACCATAGATATCTAACAAAAGACCTGGTGATATTTTTCCCTGCTGGGCCACCCCTAGCCCCTGTGGTCCCCTCTGAGGGACATGGGATCTGAAGCAAGTAAATGAGGCTATTTGCAAAGCACAGTCAAGGGGTTGGGGCCTTGGTCACTCTGTCAGCTCATTTTCTTTCCTTCCCCTTGCATCTTGGCTCTGTCTCACTTTCAGAGTCAGTGGAGGAACAATTCCTTGGTCATCAGAAACTGGACAGCCTACACTGCCCAGGTCCAGGTAAGACAGGCAGTGAGTCTCAACCTGCACAGCCCTGCCTGGGTACAAACTGCAACCCTCCCACCTGAAGGGCCAACTCAAGGCCCTTACTCTCTCAAGGTCCATGCCCTCCCCTGTCACTGCCTTCCCATGTCCCTATAGCTGGCCTGACCTGACTCACCTGATCAACTTACATCCTCTCTGAACCCCCATTCACGGGGTAAGCCCAGTCTCCTTGCCTGGGCCCCAAGTGTCCTTCAAGCTCTGCTCCCTGCTTCCCTCTGTCCTCAACCCCTGCTTTCATCCCCCTCCTGAACACACACTCATACATGCAAGTATGTGCATACAGGCTCACATGTGACATGTTCACACACATGCATGCATGAATGTACATACCCCTAAAGCCCACAGTTTCCTAAATGCACTAGGCTCTTCCAAGCCCCCTGGCTTTCACACACAGTCTGCTCCTAAATCAGCTTGGAATCCTCCCTCCAGACTCCCAGCTCAGACATCCATGCACTAGCAGGGTTCATACACGGAGGGGGCTTTGTGAGGGCAGTGACCCCTATGATTCCTGCCCTCAGAGCACAGAGTCTGGCACAAAGTGAAATGAAATATCAATTCATGAGTCAATAAGACTCATGACTATTTATTTTGAAAATCAGAACCCATACATACAAACAGAGCACAGAGAAGTGAGCCTTCCCAGCAGCCCAGAGCTGGCCTGTCCAAACACCTCCCCATGGGGTCTAGGGTGAAGGTGCCAATATTTTCCCTCTACACTTCATGCAGAGGCACTGCTTCTTTATCCATTGACTGGTTGACAAAACCAGTTACCTCACAGAAGAGATACCAGATACCTTACAGTTGTGAACATTTCACAGGTTGTGTTATTGCAGTGGCTGTGGTTGTTGTTCCTGCTGTTAGCCTTCTTTCATTAATCTAAGCCCAGGGCAAACACTTTGAAGCATTTTAAAGCTCTGCCTCTGTGTCTCTGAGGAAGGGTGGGGATATGACTCCAATTCTAGGATTGCTGTCTTTCAAGGTGTGTCTCAGAGGCCTGGGCACAGGGCAGAAGAAGGCTTTCCTCCCTGGTCCCCCTCCCTAAGCTGGTATGCACCCTTTCCCTGGTCAAGCCTTCCCTGGCTGGGCTCTGTGGGGTGAGGCTTGGGCTCCAGAGAGGGGGCCAACCCTCTGCAGAACCCTGCCCCACACCCTGTGCCTCAGGGCCTGTCCGTTCAACAGACATGCATGGATGGCATGGCCCCCTGAGCCAGATCCCAAGGTGAGGTGGCTCTGGCAGACGGGAAGGAGGAGGCCATCATCCCTGCCCCAGGACACAGGCAGGGAGGTCAACTCACTGCTCTGTTCACATCAAACAAGACAACCTGGACAGCAATCATGCTGAAACCACTTAAAAACATGAAGTTGATGGGGCGCCTGGGTGGCGCAGTCGGTTAAGCGTCCGACTTCAGCCAGGTCATGATCTCGCGGTCCGTGAGTTCGAGCCCCGCGTCGGGCTCTGGGCTGATGGCTCAGAGCCTGGAGCCTGTTTCCGATTCTGTGTCTCCCTCTCTCTCTGCCCCTCCCCCGTTCATGCTCTGTCTCTCTCTGTCCCAAAAATAAATAAACGTTGAAAAAAAAATTAAAAAAAAAAACAAAAACATGAAGTTGAACAAAAATAAAAATGGCTACACCAATGCTTCCGCAAAGCTCAATTTTAAAGCAACGCTTCTCCCTTCCACACACCTCCCCTCCTCCCTTTTGGCTGTTTGTGCCAGAACTGGTGCCACCCTAAAGACATGACCCAGGAAACAGGCAGCAAGTACTCAATTCCTGTCAAAACCAGCTAGATCCTGTATTTCCCTGTATTTCCTCTATTTCCTGTATTTCTCCCAGCCCCTTCCTCTGAGCAGACTTGCAGTTTTTGAAGGCCATAGTCTGCTGCAGCCTTCTTTGCCCAGCAAAGCCATAAAGCTATTGTTCCTCTTGATCCCAAACTCTGTCTTGGCGTTATATTTTGGCTCTGAAGCACAGAGGGCAGTTTTTGACAGCAGTTCTGCCTGGGCCAGGCCAGGGACTCACAGGTTGGGCTCATGGCTTCACAGTTCAGCAGGGGCCATGCAGCCACCCAGTGACTCAGCGGCCAGTTCCGCTGTCCTGGTTTCTGTGTGTTCCCACCTTCCTCTCTGCTGAATCGGGGACTCCAGGGTCTTTTCATTGAAATGGGGACAGGGAAGTACAGTTAAATACTTTGAGAATATACAAAAATACAAAGAGAACTAGAACTGCCTATGTACCCACTACCCAGAATTAACGGATGTCAATATTTCCATGAGTGCGTAGGAGATTCTAGGGAAATAATATAGCTATGATTGAGTCTCCTCCGTATCCCTTCCCTGTCCCATTCCTCCTCCTTAGCCCGACAGACAAACCCTATCTGAAGCCAGTATGTGTCCTCATCCTGAGAGTCATATTTTACTCTATGCATCCAAAAAGACAGCGTAGCAATGCTTTGTTCATTTTTACTATTTACATAAAGTCAGAATGAATTTATAATCCTGAAACATGTTTTCTTCACTCATCATATTCATAGTGCAGCTTTAAGCTCCCTTGCAGTTGATTCATATAAATCTGGCTCGTTTGTTGTAATTGCTGTTAGAACGCATGCATGTGAATATAGCGTGATTTACTCAGCCTGTTCCTTCACGGTGGGCACTGCTATTTTTCAGTACTGTAAACAATGCTCCAGCTAACAGCTTCACAGTTCACACCTTCACACGGAGGAGTTTCCCTGGGGAGAATACCTCGAGGAATTTCTGGGTTACGGTTTCGTGCTTATTCAGTTTTATTAGGACTCTCCCATCTGGCCTCCAAAGGCAGAGCTGAGGTACAGTACTCCCAGGGGGACTGAGAGTATGTATCACCTGCTCTGGTCACTCTCCTTCGTGGCCTTCCTAGCACCATCTCATGGTTGGCCACCTCCCCAGACACGCCAATTGACCCTATTAGCCGTTAGGGATTTCATCTTCGAAAAATGCAGGGTCCTGTCCTGTGACCACTTTTCTCCAAGTTTGCTTGTCTTTTGTCTTACGTGGGTGAGAGGCTGGGGTGAGAGGCTCACATCTGAGCTGAGGACAGAGAGTGCTCTTCATTTTCTCCTTTTCTTTCTCTGACAGGAATCCCTGTTAACACAACAACACTTGTCACACTAAAGTGGTATCCTGAGTGGACCCAGAGAGCACAGTCCTTCAGAATAGGGGTGGAGGGAAGCTTGCTTGGCAGCTGTGATTTGGGGGGGCTCAGAGTTGGCTCCTTGTCCCCTGGCTCTTCCGATGAAATGGAAGGTGGACCCTCTGGTGCACACCAAGAGTCCTTAGGTGCTGGGACAGGCAGATGGGAGTGAACCTCACAGCCACCCCAGCCTTACTGCAGCAACCATAAATGACTTGTGTCACACTTAATAGCAATTAAATGAATGAGATGTAGTTTAATTTATTATGAATTTGAGATATCCTCAGCATAAATTTCAGAAAGTAATGGTGAAAAAGGAGATAGGGGACATGAGCTGGAATCAGCATGGTGGCCCAGTCATCACGGTCCCTTCCCTATAAGAAAGTAACTGAACAATCACACCACGGGGGTGGAGGAGGTGAGCACAGGTAGAGATGCAGGGGTGCTGAGTGTTGGGGTGGGCACTTCTCCAGAACATCTGCCTCCCGTCCCCGGAGCCAGGAGAAGACTCGGTGGGAGCAGGCTTGCTCACCAACCTGGAGGGGAACAGCAGAAAATCTGTTTCTACCAGGGCTGGTTTTCTCCAATAAATAAACATGGTGTTAGCACAGCAGAGGACAGAGAGAAGAGGAGGTCCTCAGAGGAGATAGAGGATGCTGGGAGATGAGGCAGGGACAGCACAGGGCAGGTCCCACCCCAGAACTCTGCCTGGAGCTCCTGGGAGAGGCAGATTATCAAAAAAAGAGGAGGTCCCTCCTGGTTGAGCCTGGCAACATGGATCCGAGCTGAATGAAAGCCAGGGATCCTCCCTCAGGGTTAAGACATCCATCCTCCCAGAGGAAGAGAGCCTGTAACAAAGCTCCCTTTGCAATGACAGGGCAGAAACCAACACAAGTAAGTCCACAGTTAACCATAGCCCAGTGCCCCACCTCCCTCACCACCCACCCCTAGATCCTGCCACAGGAAACCGTGGAAAACACCCAGCCCTCAGACAGAAGCTCTGAGGGAAGAGAACAAAGAGTCTCAAATAAGATGAAGGAAAGGCAGGGAGAAATTTCCCATACCATATTAACACAAAGAGGAAGTCTTCATTGAGCTACATATATTCAAAATGAAAAGAAAGGATATAGCAGTCATGGAAAATATGAGAGCAAAGAAAAGAATAAATTAAAGGAAAAAACATAAGGCAAAATAGATGAATAATCCACTCTGGGTGGGAAGGGGGGTTGGAAGACAAGAAACAGTAGGAAATGCCCCAAAATTGCTACATGCTAAAGAAAACCTGACACAAACCTCAAAAGTAGATATCAGGGTGCCTGGATGGCTCAGTTGCTTGAACATCTGTCTCTTGATTTCAGTTCAGGTCTTGATCCCAGGGTGGTGGGATTGAGTCCTGTGGTGAGCTCTGTGCTGAGAGTGGAGCCTGCTTAGGATTCTCTCTCTCCCTCTGCCCCTGTCCCCAACTTGTGCTCTCTCCTCCTCTCTCTCTCTCTCTCTCTCTCTCTCTCTCTCAAAAAAAAAGAAAATTGAAATGAAATGAAAATTTAAAAAAAAAAGTCGATGTCTCTGCCAAGGTGTTTGGGGGAAGTGTGCTGAGGTCTGCAAGTTGAAATGTATCAAAGATAAGAAGGATTGATGAAAGGGAAGAAAGAGGGGTGGAGAAATCCTGATCAAGCCAAGTGTAGGAAGATGTTGATGGGATCTGGGTAGTGGATAAGTGGAGGGTCACTGTGAAATGTCTTCCTCTTTTCTGTATGTGAAAATATGTATAATAAAATGTCAGGGACTCCTTGGGGCACCTGGGTGGCTCAGTTGGTTGAGCGACTGACTTCAGCTCAGGTCATGATCTCACGGTTTGTGAGTTCGAGCCCTGCGTTGGACTCTGTGCTGACAGCTCTGAGCCTGGAGCCTGCTTTGGATTCTGTGTCTCCCACTCTCTCTGCCCCTCCCCCATTCATGCTCTGTCTCTCTCTTTCTCAGAAATAAATAAACATTAAAATTTTTTTTTAAATAAAATGTCAGGGAAGAAAGATAATACCTACTCTTCAAAACTATTGTAAGAATTACACGAGATAATGAATGTGAAAGGGTTGCATACACTACCAAGGATTTACAGGTTTTAAAAGTGATTAAATAGTATAACAGCATAACAAGGGGAGATTAAAGAGGCAAGGAAACAAATAGAGTGCCTTTCAGAACTAATAAATAAATTAGAAATAGCAAATGAAAGACAGGGTGGATCATTGCATTTCTGACAAAGAGGAAATATTGAATATGATCAAAATGAATGCAGAATGGAAAGGCAAATTGATTAAAGTGATTTTTAAAAGTCAGTGGACGTGAAGAGCAACAAGAACCCAACTGAAGGATAATTGGCATCCCTAAAACAGGGAACCTACCAAATGGAAATGAAAATATTCAAAGGTAAATGAGAAGGAAATCGTTTTGGAGAAAAAAAAAGGGAAGAATTGTATCTACAGAGCGAAAGAACATAACACACTCCAGAAGAAAATGATACAGGCAAATCAACACTAAAGTATATCCTAGCAAGCTTTCTCAAGGATAGTGAAGAAATTCTTTAGACATCCAGGCAAAAATAATAATAATTATAATTCCTTACAAAGAAGGAAATCAGGCTGCCTTCAGATTTCTCCCAGCACTAGTAAATTCCAGAAGACCACAGAGGAATGTGTTCAACATTTGTGGGAAATAAACTGTGACCTAAAAAATTTATACTAAGCCCAGTTGAGCAGTCTCAAACATGCAAGTGCCCCAAATACTGCACCCATGAAGGTCTCTTGAAAGTCACACTGGCTAAAAACAGCCAGCCAGTCAAGGCATACATGGACATGCCTGGTCTGAAGACCGGAGATGGTCCAGAAGTGGGTTACTTATAGAACCAAGGCCAAAAATTGCAAATATGACTCTGCATGTCAGGATGCTAACATCAGCCACGTGAGAATGGTATCAACTAAGCACACTTGGAGGTTCGGGCAGGTGAGGGATTTGGAAGAAAGTCTAATCTCCTTCTGTTCTCATATTTCATAATGGGTTGTCAAATACTGTCTGAAAATTGATAAATCAAGAAATGGAGTTGTAAGTGTATTATACAAATATAAATACCAAGAAACAAGACAATCAGCCTCCATGTTCCTGGAAGAAAACATATCAAGTACAAACACACACACAGAACATTAAAACTCAATAATGTAACAAAAAAGATGATAGATCTAAGACCAAATGCGGATACATCAATAAGTATGAGTGGATGAACACATTTTAAAGGTTACATTTGAAAAAGAAAGAGATGCATCTATAACAAGGTCACTGAAAGCCTCTGCAGACATCCTGGCTAATACAGACAAGGCAAAGCTGGGGGTGTGAAGTAATACCAGTCAAGACAATTCAAGGGAAAAAGCATTATGGAGAGAAAGAAAGGCACTCTATAATGATAAAGAGTATAATATACAATAAAGTTCTAACTGTCAGGAAAATTTATGTACCAAATAATGCAGCAGCAAATGATGAAAAGAAAAACTACAGCAAATACAAAGAGAAATAGAAACACAACAGGAGCAAACAGATTTAAGTCACCTCTCTGTCTGCCTATGACCAATCAATCACATAAAGACAATGACAAAAGATTAAGGGGGGAGGGGTTGTCTATGTAACAAAATGAATCAAGATGTTTCAAACCAAGCCGAGCAAACAGAATGTCCCCTCCTTTCCAAGGCCCATGGAACATTTACATACAGTGGCACCTCCTGGGTTTCCAGACCTCAATGGCCAACCTACTAAAGAGTGAGGGCAGCGTGAGGGGGGGGCAAAGGAGGGAAGTGGGGCTCCCAGATCCAGCACTTGGTGAAGCAAGCCATCCCCCCCAGACTGAAGAGGCAGGAGAGGGACGCTGGGAAGGAGCCAGGGGAGAGCCTGACCTGCAATGCGGCTGGATGGCATCTCGATGCCCTGTCCTTCCCTCCGACCCCTCTTGGATGCCAGCCCACGCATGCAAGTTTGCTCAGGTGACCCAGGCACGAAGGTGGCCCCCCTGGGCCAGGAAAGGTCAGGATGGGCAGAAAGTAGATTGGGGAGGGGCAAAGAGAGACATCATAGCATGCTAATCCAATCAAAGGAAAAGGGAAAGCAAAATGCCCCAAGTTATGAGTGAAAATAGGAAATGACAGAAAAAAATGCATGAGACATAATGAAAGCATGTTTTGCTCAAATCCATGCAAATACAATACAAAATCTAGAAGAAACAGATGACTTTCCAGGAAAATGTGAATTAACAAATTTGAATATAGGAAAAAATGTGTAGAGTATAGAACAAAATTAGCAGATGAATTATTACAGGAAAATATTCTGTGTATCTGTTCCACAACCGAATTCCCTTGTTTTTCACGAGATTCTCCTGCTGGTTTCAGGTACACAAGTAAGTCACCTGAAAGTCATGATAGTTTTGCTCCCTTCTTCCTAATTTTTATACCTTATTCCTTTCTGTTTACCAACTCTTATTAATGATCATCTTTCCCATTTCTGCCTTTAATGGATGTGCTCTCAGAGAGTCCCTATTCCTAGGATGCTGGCTTCTTGTTTAAGTTTGTTTCTCTTGCTACATGGAGGAAGTATTTGTCTATTCCTGTTTTAGGTATGACTGTACACTTCTATCAAATGCCACTTTGAATTTAGTGGAGATAATCTCCAGGTAGTGGTTTATTTTTTCTTGTGACCTTTTAATATGGGAAATTAATTCCCAATATTTTGTATAATGTTCATTATTTTCTGACAGTAAAATATCCTTGGATTCTGGGAATGAGCACCCATGGGTTGTACTGCATTGTTCTTTTAGTTTGTTTATAAACTTGATTTGCTAAAACTGTATTTCAAGCTTTTGCATCAATCAATATGAATTTTTATTTTGGGGCTCTCTTTGTCAAGTTTCAGTGTGAGTTTTATGCTAGCCCCATAAAATAGTGTTGATGTCTTTCTCTAACTTCTAGAACAGCTTATGCACACATTCAGATTCTATACTTTGATGATACAGAATTCAGTTTAGGCCTGGTAGTTTGATAATAAAAATTAGGAGGAAGGAAGCAAAATTATTATTATCTGTATATCTGGAAAATCCAGGAGATTCCATTGGAGAAAAATCTATGAGAAAAATAAGAGAATTCAGTGAAGTGTCTAGATATAGAATTGATAGTCAAAAAGAAGGAGCTTTTGGAGGCACCTGGGTGGCTCAGTAGGTTAAGTGTCTGACTTCAGCTCAGGTCTGATCTCACCATTGGTGAGTTCAAGCCCTGAACCAGGCTCTGTGCTGACAGCTCAGAGCCTGGAGCCTACTTCAAATTCTGTGTCTACCTCTCTCTCTGCCCCCCACCCCCCACTCTCTCTCTCTCTAAAAAATAAACATTAAAAAAAAGAATTAGCTTTTGTCTATGCAGAAAGCTACTAGAAAATGCAAAGGAAGGAAAATGATAGCTTTTCCATCCAACTCCCACCCACCCCCACGTTATCTCCTGCCCCACGCCCTCAGCCTGGCATGAGCACACACAGATGGGCATTGTCACCTACACGCTCTCTACCAAGCCACTGAATCTATAAACACGATCGTTTTAAAATTTATTTTTATTTTCAAATCTATTTTTAAGTTATACAATTTAAAAAAAGATTATTAAGGATGCAACTATATAAACTCTCGCCAGTTCAGCAGTATGGTCACAACATAATGTGGAAGCAAGGAAAGTCCCCACTAAGAGTATATCTGCCAGTCGTGCTACCTCTTGTCCCTTCTGCTTACGTTATTAGTGTGATCATCAATCCACGGCTTATTAGCAGAAATATTTTTAGACTGCTTGTCAATTTTACAAGGGAAGTTTAGTTAAACATTGATAAAATCATCTGTAGGCACAGAGACTCTGTAACATTCCGGGCAGCCCATGGAGCCTTTCACACACCTCTCCACAAAGAGGGCAGGGGAAGTTACCTGTGTGCATTCCATAGAAATATCAGTAACCACGCCCCAGCTCCTAGGCACACTCAGGTGCATGTGGCCCAGCATACGCACCAGCTCTCATCAGGCTGCATCCCCTCAAGGTATCCCACTTAGTCGTGGAAATGGTTTTCACAGAGAGAGTTAGAGGCGTCCATGATGGCTGGACAGCTGGGGAGCAAGGAGGCCACCAGAAATTATCTCAGCAGCCCACAGCACCAAGCAGCTGACCCTCATAAGCTATCATCACCTACCACCAAGGACGCATGTGTTCCCTTTCTCCTCCACCTCCCAAATCTCACCCGCACCTCTCTTTGCCTGCCCCTGCCAGACCAAGAGGAAGGGGGAATACATAGTTCTAGACATCTCACCTGCATTGACCCAGAGCAGAATGTAGGCGTGATGGGAGCCCACAAGGGACATGCACAGTCTCCGACAGCAAGGACAGCAGCCCCATGCCTGTATCTCACCCCACACAGCAGTACCTCACAGAATTGGAAACACACTGAATCCCCTTCAAAATAGGGACAAAGGTCTGTATGGCATGGAACTGTCTCTAGAGAATGTTCTTCCTTTTTCCAGCTCAGCCACAATCTCCATGTGAGATCCTGTATCAGCAAGTAGTGGAGGAAGAGAGAAAAAAGAAATGGGTAAATATATACAAATGTGTGCCTAATAAAGAAGAGAACTCACATCCAGCATTTACAGCCCTAGTTGGCCTTCACAACTTCCTTTTCCCTCTACCCATGCCTGTTTCCTCTCCCTCCGCCAGCACCTCAGTGGATCATGGTTCTTCACCTGGCCAGGTGACCTACACCTTCATTCCTAAAGGATCTGAACCACTGGTAGCACAGCCTATACTGGATTGCTGTAGTCATCCATTAATTTTTACCATGGCACAGAGCTCACATGAGTCCCCAAGGCTCCACCATGCATGCCCTCTTCCACACAGCAAGGTGGCCGGTCTTGCCTGCCCACCTCTCCCCAGATGCTGCAACCCCTCTGCTGTCCTCAAGCTGGTGACTGTCCTGCTACACTGAGAAAACAGAGGGCCTCTATAGATGGTCCTCTGCTCACCAGCCTGGGCCCACAGCCTGCCCTCCCACCTGGAGCCTCCAGCACGCAGGCTTTCTGGGGGTCTGTGGGCACCTCCAGCCCTGTGGGTCCCAGCCTGAACTACTTCTCCATCTCTTGCCCCAAACTGTGCCACCCACAGCCTTTGCCGTGTCCGATAATGGCAGCACATGCTCCTGACTGAGAGGGTCAAAACCCCTGTAATTGTCTTTGATGCCTCTTTCCCTCAAACTCCACGTCCTGGGAATTCTGCCAGCTCTACCTTCAAAATGCATCCAACATTGAGTCACCTCTTGCCACCTTCGCAGCTGACTCTCTTGTCCCAGCTGCCATCAGCCCCTGTCTGGATTACTGCACAGTCCTTCCAACCAGCCTTCCACAGTGTGTTCCCACAAGCCCAGCATGGCTGCTGCCTCACTTGGAAGGGAAGCCCCAGCCTTTGTGAAGTTTCACGGGCCCCGGGGATCTGGCCTTCCAGCCATTCTGCATGCAACCTCACTGTGTCTCACATCTGCCCTCAGGCCTTTATACTTGCTGTTCCCTCTGTCTGGAACATTCCTTTCATAGATATCTTCGTGGCCAACACGCTCACCTGTTCCAACCATTCACCCAAATGTCACCTGCTCTTTGAGGCTTGCCTTGGTCACCCTGTGAAATTACAGTTGGCACTCCCAGCCCACTCACTCGGTCCTACTTTGTTACAGACACTTAATTACCTCCACCACACCGCATGAAGTATGAAACACTTGGCATTTATTTTTTGATTCCTCCCCCACCTGGAACGCAGGCTCATGGGTCATCAGGGATGTCAGGCTGTAGAACAGCACCTGCTCAGAGTAGGGGCTCCATAGCTACTTGGTGAATGAAGATCAGTAACATGACCTCTTACGCATTTACAAAGAGTCAACACCAAGGGAGAAGCAGCATTGCCGGCTGTGGTCCCCACTCTGGAGGAGCTCACCGTCCATATGGAGAGAAGGCCTTGGCAATGAAGACTCTGTGAGCCTTTGCAGAGTGACTCCACTGGGCCTCGGGAATCCCATCAGCCAGCAACTGACTTGTTACTGCTAAGGGCTCAGGTCCCCCAACCCTAACAGGACAGAGGTCAATGAAGGGCAGGCCGGAGCTGGGAGAAGGTGTGGGTATTCCAGCCCCAGAGGGCCACCTGCCACTGCCTCCATGTCCTCAAAGCTTCCCTCAGCTCCCACCTGCTTCTTAAATTCACACTTTCAAAGTGACTCCTTACAGGAACCTATAGCAAAACAAGCCCCACTACAGGCAGGAAGGACAGAGGACACAGGCAATGAAAGACACAGAGTAGACAGAAAAGCCTAAAAGCAGCTCCCGCTGAGGTCAGAAAGTCTGGGGAGGGAGGAGCAGCCTCCAGCCTGATCAGAGAGGTGGGAGCTGAAAGGCCCTGTGGGGACCAAGGCGCCCAAACATGGCTGGAGCCACTCAAACTCTCCTGCTAGTCATCCAGCCACACATGTCATGTCCACAAGCAGAGAGAAATCACAGGGCCAACACCTACCCTGTGGTGGATGCTGTAACTGTAGGGGGCTAAATGGGGACGGAAAACGAGCTTCAATTTTCTGTGTAAATAAATTGAAATTTATTTTGACAGGCAATGACTCCCAGTGCTGAGAAGGTGTCTGAGGAGATACCCAAGTCCAACAGGCAGACAGCGCCAGTGGGTTGTCTGTCCTGGGCATGGGAGGGAGGGCCATGGTGGACCCAGGCTGCCAGCCCACTTCCTCCCTATGCACCCCTTCCTGCCCCGGGGAGGCGGTCAGGGCCCCCATGGCCGGCAAGCTTGAGAGGGTATGCCAAGGCATTGGGGCCGCGTGGGCGCTGGGATGACAGCAGGCCTGGGGTCTGTGACCTGCAGGTGAGGAGGGGCATGGGAACGTGACATTTTAGAGGATAAAATCCCTCCTCTAAGTGACCAAGCAGAAGCACATCAAAATCTAAAAGTTATTCCTACATAAAATTCTTTGACATTAGGTTGGCAATGGATCTTTTAAAATGAAATCCATTAAAAATAACTGGCTTAACAGGCAAATACAACCCACCTAACCTGCCTAAAGATGAGCTGTACGCCTCCTGCTCCACACACCACATGCTCCCATAACAGAGGCTGGAAGACCCCAGCGGCTTCCCTTCATGGAGAAGGGGGCCACCCTTGTTCTTTCTGCCCCAGTTTAATCTGGGGAGTCATTTCATAACTGAGGGAGGACTCATAGCCTCTCTTTGAGGTCAAATATTAACTCACAGGGCAGGAAAACAAGTTAGCGTAAGCTTGCAGGGAAGCAACCTGGCGATTTGTAATAACCTACAGATACCGCTTCGACAGAGCCTGCACAATCAGAGACGAAGACAAAGGTGTACACACAAAGATGTCTGTCAGGCATTCTCATCATAGTAACAAATTAAAGGTAACCCAAACATGGGAAGTGGTTAAGTAATAAATTATCATATCGATGGGATATTGGGTACCTATGAAAAATGTTTACAAAAAGCTGTTTTAATGATGTGAGAAAATGTTTCTGATTTAATATTGAACTAAAATCCGAATGCAAGATTTTATTTACAGTGTGGGCTCAATTAAGAAAAAGAAAACAGGGGCACCCAGAGTCTGGGTGGCTCAGTCCGTTGAACATCCAACTTCGGCTCAGGTCTTAATCTCCCTCCCAGTTTGTGAGTTTGAGTCCCACATGGGTCTCTCTGCTGTCAGCCCAGATCCTGCTTTGGATCCTCTGTCCCCCTCTCTCTCTGTCCCTCCCCTGCTTAGGAACACTCAGGAGTGTGCTCAGGCACTCTTTCTCTCTCTCTCTCTCAATAAATAAATAAATAAATAAATAAACAAACAAATAAATAAATAAATTTAAAAATATATAAAAAAGAAAAGGAAAACAAATTTAAGAAACACCAGAAAGAAAAATGTAATAATGCTAACAGCAAGTAGGAGAATTAGGGGTGAATTTTCTGCATTATTCCACTTTCGATTTTCCAGATTCACTACAATGAATGACCACAGAATCAGATAACATTTAATTTAAAACTTGTTTTGAATAATTAAAAAGCAGGAATGGTATTTCCCTTCAGAGGTGGGGTCCCAGATTCGAAATAGAAACCAAGGTAGCCCCACCTTCTTACCTAGATGACAGCTCAATTTCCTGTGGAACCACGGAAGCAGGTGTACAGGAGAGGCTACTCAGGCCAGGGGGACATGATGGGAGCCAGGTCATGGAGCCCAGGCTGGAGGAGGGAAGGGGCCATCCAAGGATACCCAGCAAGGAGCAGCAGAGAGCCTGCAGGGGACTCCGTGACACCCTAGTTTATAGAAGCCCATGTAGAGTAGGGTTAAGAGCCAGCATGGAATCAGCAGGCCAGGTTTGAATGCTGAGTTCACCACCCTCAGCCCTAGCATCTTGAAACAGTTACTCAAGCCTCCCTGTGCCTCAACATAGTCATCTGTAAAAGGGGACAATAATAGTTCCTAACTCAGGAGGCACACAAGTGCTCAATCAATAGCAGCTCTACTTTCAGTCAGCAGGGTCACTAGCTGAGGGAGTGAGGTAACACTATTGAACCTCATTGATGTCTCATTTTTTCCAAGGTCCATCTACTGGGGTGTTCGCCTGTCCTGGCAGTAGATGCCAAATGTCATTCTGCAGGCCTCAGGGTCCCCTGGAAACCTAAAAGCTATGAATGCCCATCCCCTCCCCCAGCAGCCCCAGTTCAGTAGGTATGGATGGGCAGGGCCTAGGAATCTGCATGGTAACAACACTCCTGTTCTGCCTCACACCCTGCCCCGGGGGCTCCTTGCTGTCAGGGTGTCCACTCTCCCTGGATGGGAAGCTCAGTTTAGGGAACATTAAGCAGCATGTGCCATGAAAAGTTGTCCTCCTTGTTGGAGGTATTCCTCTCTCCTCCCTCCAAGCAGTCCCTGAGGTTGTGGAGACAGAACCAATTCACCACTATTGGCAGGTCCTAGGATTCATCGGGTTTTATCATTAAGTTAAAGGAAAAAAAAAAAAAAAAACCACAACACTTAGCTTCATCCAGAAGAACCCAAGCTTTTCTGTGCATGCACTGTTTTGAGTGAGTCCATCCAAACCATCGCCATTAGATCTATAAATGGATCTCCAGGCTGGTGTCATGCATACTGGCTCCAGAAACTCCCACCCTCATCCCGTATTACCACCTCCCCATGACAGTTCAAAATTGCTCACAGAGCAAGCCCTGCCTGCGATCCTACACCTCATTTTATTAGGCTGCCTGGGTTATCATCCTAACACAGCTTAATTAAGCCCTGCATTTGCCACTCTGTGGAGAAGATTAGAAGGTTAGGATTCCTGTCTGGAAGCCTGAAGAATCATGTGTCCTAGGAGATTCAAGTCATTTAAATCCTCTGTAGCCAGAAAATCATGCAACCTAAATGAACTACTCGCTTATGTAGGGTCTTACTCAAAAATGTATAGGACACAGCAGCTGCCCTCCAGCAGCCAGGCTGGTGGAGAGATAGACTGTCTTCGTCTGTTTGGGCTGCTAGAACAAAATACCACAGACCAGTGCCTTATGAAGAGCAGAAACATACTGCTCACAGTTCTAGAGACTGGAGGTCAAGACATTGGCAGGTCAGGTGAGGGCTTCTTTCAGGCCAAAGGATGCTAATATCCTCACACAATGAAAAGGGGCTAGGGAGCTTTATGGGGTCTTTTATCAGAGCACTAATCCCACTCTTGAGTGCTCCACCCTCATGACCTAAGCCCTCCCCAGAGGCCGTGTCTATGACCTAAGCCCTCCCTAGAGGCCCTCTCTATGACCTAAGCCTTCCCCAGAGGCCCCCTCTATGACCTAAGTCCTCCCCAGAGGCCCCCTCTATGACCTAAACCCTCCCCAGAGGCCCTCTCTGTGACCTAAGCCTGCCCCAGAGGCCCTCTCTCTGTGACCTAAGCGCTCCCCAGAGGCCCCCTCTCTATGACCTAAGCCCTCCCCAGAGGCTCTGTCTACTGCATACCATCACTTTTGGGGGTTCAGATTTCAACATGAATGGGGGGGGGTCACAAACATTCAGGCCATAGTATAGATCCATAAACAAATACTCCTATAATCTGACAGCAAGAGCCTCCAAAGCAAGAGCAGCAGCTTCAAGTGTGCAGAGGTGAGAGGCCCATGGAGGTAGGCTCCCTGAGGTGGGTGAGCACACCAGGCAGAAGTTACTAGAAGTTACTAGGGAGCTAAAGGACCTGGACAGAAGGGAAAGACATTCCAGGAACAGGGACCACCTTGTGCAAAGGTGCAGAGGCAAGAAGGAAAGAAGGAAAGTTGGTTTGAGAGGGAATGATATGCCTTGGCTCCTCCTTTAGGAATGAAGGCTTCATTCTCCAGTTGCTGAAAGTGAAGCCCCTGGGGACTGCCTAGGGCCACACCCCTTCCCCAGATGGCCACATCCATGACTGCTGGACACACTCTCACACAGACCTGCTCCCACCCCTTGTCCCAACTCCACTGCGCTCTCATGGCCACCCCCAGCTCTCTGTGGGGCCAGCTGAGTCACTGCAGCTCAGCTGGGCCCTCTGCCCAGGCCTGTGTCCTGCCCCTCCTTCCTCAGGTGCAGACCCAACACTTCCTAAACTAATCTGCACCTCAAGTTAGCTTGTGGGAAACTTCTTGCTTCCTGGAGCCCAACCTGCAGCAAACTGCAAGTCACTTGGCAGTGCCTAGCAAACATTTTTAAACAGTGGGAAGGAAAAGAGCTCAGTCTTCAGACTTTGGGAATTACTACCTGGATAAATTAGCAGGGACTGACCCTGGGCTGAGAAATAAAGGTTCAGACACCATTTGGTACTTCATTTTGTGGTGACTCAACCCAACCCTTTTTTTTTCCATCCTCTAATGCAGACACTCAGTTGTTTGATTTCAAGCCACCAAGAATGTTCAAAGGCAGTGCCTGTGCTGAAGAAGCCTAGGAACTCTGAGATCCAGCCCAGTGAGCTGCGGCCCAGAGAGGTGAGGTCCTGTCCCAGGCCACCCACATGGGAGAGCCACAATTACAGCCCGTGTCTGAATCCCAGCTACAGAATCCTTTCTACTCTGCAGTTTTGACACATGGTGCATTTAGAAAATTCTAAAGTTGTTGTGGCGGACTGAACCCCACCCCCCGCCACCAAGATGACCATGCCCTGATCCCTGGAACTGTGAATATCACTTTTTTTGGCCAAAGGGACTGCAGGCATGGTTAAATTAAGGCCCCTGAGATGGGAACATTTTCCTGGATTATCCAGGTAAGCCCTAAATGGAATCAAAAGGGTCCCTATGAGAAGGAGGCAAGAGAGTCAAATGCAGGAGAGGCTCTGTGACCATGAAAGCAGAGACTGGAGTCATGTAGGCAGGAGCCAAGGAATGTGTGTTGCTTCTAGAAGAAGCTGGAAAAGGCAAGATTATCCCTTCTTGTCACCAGGAATGAAAAGTTGTATGTCTATGGCCTGGGTCTGAACTCCCTAGTGTCACCATGGGCTCACAATGAGGGAAACCATGAAAGGGGTTTCTAACAGAAGTAGGTGTTTGTGCCCCAAACTCACAACTTCCAGAAAACAATGAGCCAGAGCAAGGAGCAGATATGGTTTAGGGGAAGTGTCACTGAGAAGACCATGGACATGTGACAATGCAAATGGGTGTATCAGCAGTGAGGCCCACATGTGGGATTCCCTGGGCTTTCTCTGTGGATAGTGGGCAGACCCAGCTGCTATGCACTTCACATAGCCCAGGCTGACAGCCACCCAGGGGGGCTCCTGAGATCAGGGAGCAAGCTGTGCCAGACCCCAGGTGAGAAGGAATGTGGTTGGGTCAGCTGCTGCAGGCAAGGACCCCTCAGCAAGCCAGGCAGGAGAGATCAGTGAGGCAGAAGGGAGCCCCCACACACTTCCTGAGCAGCTGCCCCAGGAGACATCTGTCTGCCTTGATTTAAACCTCAAAAATCAAAATATCGATAAACAAATACAGACTGAGACAGAGCTGGCTGGGTAGAAGCCCAGGGAAGAGGTGCTGACAGGTTTTGGGTTATCTTGTTTTTTGTTTCTTACCAGTATGTTCTTTGGTACCAATACCACACACGTATCTTTTAGCAAGTGTATGCAGCAAGCCCAGCACATGGTCTAGGAGCTGGGGGCACTCAAGGGAGCAAAACCTGCAAACTCCCTGCCCTGGTGGGGTGCTGGCAGCTAAGGGCTGAGTTCAAACCCAGGTCAGCTCTATCCCAAGGTTTGTGCTCACTTCACTGCCCTCCAGGCTGGGCCAGAGAGCAGTGTAAGGGCCCAAGGAGCATATTTTGTAAGAAGATTGCAGTCCAAATACAAAAGGCCCTTCTTCCAAAAAGGGGGAAGGGAGGAGGAATCTGGGTTCTGACCCAGACCCTGATGTCCAGGGGCACAGGGAGCTCCCACCACCCTGAGAGAAAGTGCTTCATCATCTCAGGCTTGAGCTGGAAAAGGTGACCAGAGACTGAGGAGAGTGGCCAGCAAGTTTCAGCCCCCACCCTGGTGGTCTGTCCTACTTAGTCAGGTACAGGAAGGTATCTCACCTGGGCAGTGAGAACACTTCTGCCCGCTCCAGGGCAACTGCTGGCTGTGCTCCTCCCCGAGGATCTGGCCCTGCCAAGCTCAGCCCCATTTCTTACCAGTGGCCAGGGAAAATGGGACCAGGCCTGCTGTGCAAGCTGATGACGGGCCACACCTTTCATGCCAAAGCCCCTCCTAGAAGGAAACAAGTTCTGGGACTTTAAGCCTCGGAGGCCAGAGGAGAAGCAAAGCTCCCAAAGGAGATATGAGGCCTCAGGATGACCCCATGCCCCAACCAACAGCAAGCACAGCTGGGCTTGCATTCCACACCTGGGGAAACTGAGACACAAGGAAGGAGCTGGGCCTAAGAGCTGTGTTCTGAGCCCTGGAATGAGAAAACGGAAATCAGGAGGCTAAAACTGATCCTATCAGGTGGGCCCCAGGAAACTGTCTCCCCAGCAAGTTATGTGCAGACACTGGGCCCCCTGCCCAATCCAGTTATGGACTAATGGTCCCCAGGACACTGCAATTTAGGGAAGGAAGGAGGGGTTTCCTTCCTGAATCCTAGGAAAAAAGAAACAACAATAATGGCCCAAATGTTGAAGGCAAAATAGCTTCCTCCTAGAAGGAATGGTTTTAAGAATCATAGAAAGAAACAAAGACAGACAGGCTGATACACTCCTGGACAGACCTAGGAGCAGCCAGAACCCTGCTGGAGAAACATGCCAGGAAAGATGCCACTTCCCTGACTTCTGAGAATGCCCCCAGCATCCCAGAAGGGATCCCTCCATGTACTGGGCTAATTTTAAGGCTCAACGGTTGAATGCTGTGAGGCCCAGTGGTCACACTGCATATACCCAGGCCAGCATCAGGCTCAGGACTGAGAAGGAGCCTGCCACCCACCCAGTAAGCCTGGCCCCCAATCCTGAAGGCCACCTGATTACATGCATGCTTCAGCAGGGTCCCTGGGTCTGTGTTTTAAACAATGCTGCAGGGGGTTCTGACATCCATCACACCCATCTGTGAGCTTGAGTAAACCCCAGGACAGAGTCCTACCCTGGCGTGAGCATGTTCTATGGACGGCCCACTTGGCACCGCTGCTTTCTTGCCCATGAGAACATGGTCACTGTGAAGTTCACCCTGGAAGGCCAAGAGTCCTCCCCTCAGAGCAGGGGCACGAGGACAAAGCCCTGGGATGCCTGGCCATGCTGCACTGCAGAACCTGGGATAGAGGAAGAGTAACTGACAAATGCCATTCTCCCACCTCTTATCCTGGGAAGTCAGCTCCATGGGGACTAATGATCCAGAAGATGTAGTAATGGATGAAACTCCACTTGAGGTCCTAGGCCTGAGTCTGATGCCACCTTGTACCCCTGCATCCACAGACCCAAACAGTGGGCACTGGGTTCATTCAGAAGTTCCCTGGAGTTCCAAGAGTGTGTCATCCATGGACCTAGAGCAGGGAAGCGCTGAGGCACCAGATGAGACACCTCTAAAAGGGGAGCATGGGACGGTTTCATCAGGAAATCTAGTGTCCCAAACCACCTGCTTCCTGATCCAGTTGGGCTCTCCTGTTAACTGACATGAGATGTTCTTTTTTCAATAAAAATGTTTTTTTAAATTTATTTATTTATTTATTTATTTATTTATTTATTTATTTATTTATTTTAAGAGAGAGAGAGAGGGAGGGAATGCGAGCAGGGGAGGGGCAGAGAGGGAGACAGAATCCCAAGCAGGCTCTGTGCTGTCTATGTGGAGCCCGACTCACGGCTCGATCTCCTGAACTCTGAGATCGTGACCTGAGCAGAAATCAGGGGTCGAACACTTAACAGGCTGAGCCACCCAGGCACCCTTGAGACGTGATGTTCTTAATCTCCCTCCAGTTTGGTTAGCTTTTGAAAACCTGACCTTGGGCTGTGGCCTGGTGACAGCACAAGGTCACGCTGGCCCAGCCTGGGGATCCAGCCTGTGAGTCACCTTCCCCCAGCAGTGATTCCTCTGTCCTGGTCCCCCAGCCGCTCTCTGCTCTGCAGCTTCCACCTCATGTGGATGGGACCCCACTCTTCCCCTCTGGACCAGCCCTTTCCAGGCACAGCCTCTGTATCTGCCAGCACCCACACGAGGCAGTGGGAACAAGCACCTGTGCCCGCCCCTTCAGCTCACCCTCTGGGGCGGCCTGCCTCCAGCACACGTGTCTGACCCTACACTGGATGCCCCAGCTGTTTGGTGCTGGTGTAACCTGAGCGGAGCCAAGGAGATTGAGAACGGGGCACAAGGGAACGCTCAGACATAGGGAGGACCCTACATCCCTCACCGCCACAGAGCTTCCGGAAGGTACATGACCCAGACCCGGGCATAGCAGGACCCACCACACAGAGCTGGCTGCCAAAGTGGCTGGGGAGACCCCAGCGTGCTGGCATGTGGCGCAGCCCACATTCCTCATCCAAAGGGGGGCCCAGGCCTGCCTCGAGGGTGCTTCAGGTCAGCTCCACGGTGATGGGCTCACTGGAGAGGTGCGGCAGCCCAGACCACACAGAGAACACTACCTCCTAGCCCTTGGGGAGCTGAGATGGACAACAGGAGAGCTCCAGCATGCACCCCTGATCCAGCCTGTGAGGGGACCACCTGGTGCAGCAGGTGGGATGTCCCACACCCTGCCCCTCCCACACTGGCCAGTGACCCTGGAGCTCCCCACATGCAAGGCTCTGCAGGAGGAGGCCTCTGTGAGCACAGAGCCACCTCCCTGTGAAGAAGAGAGGCTACTTCACTGCCTTCCACCCATTTTGAGGAAAACAAATCCATCCAGGGAAGAAACAAGATAGCAAACGGGCCTTCTCAGTACTCGGAGAATAGGGCACAGGAGGCTCAGGGCCATGTTCTGAGCACCTCTGGGCCTTTTGGGACAAACTCTCGTCCCCCCTTCCTTTGAGTGTCAAATGGAGCCACCACATCTGTTTCCATTCAGAGGGTCAAAGCTGGCATGGACCCAGGAGGGTGACAATAAGCTGGACTCTGGATCATTCATGTGGAACTGTGGGCAGGTCTTTCTTGGGCTCAGGGTGCTCCTTTGGAAGTTAGAGGAATCACAGCTCCCTGCTTCCTGCTGGGGATGACACTCAGTGGTGACCAAAACCTGGTCAGGCCTCTCTGGGCCCCTTCCATTCGGCTTCAGCCTTGGCCTCTAAAACTGCAACTTTCAACACCAGCAATGTCCCTCCACCGCCCACACACCCACTGAGGGACTTGAACAAACTAACGTGGCTGCTAGCAGCCTGAGGCTGCATCTCTGGGACACAGCAACCCCCTGCAAACACCTACTGAAGAAAGCTAAGGCTGCCAAGAGAATTTGCCATGTGCTTCAGCCAACATCTGAATGCAGGCACCTGACCCCCAAATAAGGCAGTTCCTTCAGAAAACTTAAAATTGTAAATTCTTCCTCTGCGGGCCCTTCTGTTGAAAGGTATTGTATTTCCTACCACGCGGGAGTATATTTCTCAAGGACTCCTGGGCCAGCCCTTTGAAATGTGGTCATCAAGAAGGACAGGGCCCCTCCTCGCAGAGTCCAGGGAGGCAGTCCTTCAAATCTAGTTTAGGCGAATGCCAGTTACCAAGCACAGCATCCACACTGACCAGCCCTCTCACCCGCTTTCTGGAATCTTTCACTTGCCTGACTCTGCTCAAGCCTCCAGTCCCTGGTTCCCCCTTAGAATCCCAGACACCTCTGTTCCAGTCAGAAGGGAGCTCAGCTCCTCCCCCGCTGCAGGGGTGCAGACTGACACCTGTCCTCACCAGCATCTGGCCCTGTGTGCCTCAGGAACTACCTCAGCCTCGGTAGACCGGTGGAGAGCGGCTGTGTGATGACCAGAAGGAATACACGTGCACACCCTAGAGGAGACTCAGACACGATGAGAATCAGGGCCATACTGCACCTTTATAAGGCCCCAGCTGGGCACATCTGTGGTCACGAATGTGAAAGTCTCCATGTCTCCAATCTACTAAGAGGATGATCTGGAAATATAATCCAGGCCCATCTGACTCCATAAACCCCCAGGTTTCCTCCCAGAACCAAGTGGCAATGTGTAAAGAAGCCACAAGTGTTAGGGGTGCCATGTCAGGGACTGAAACACTTTGCACAGACAGAATACTGTGCTCCACTCTGGTGGAGGAGTGTAATGGTGGAGTCTCCAGGTTTTCAAAGAGTAATACCAGGGCAGCCACAGACCCTGTAAGTGAGAGTGAGGAGGGAGGGTGGGGAGAGAGGGAGGGAGGGAGGGGAAGGGAGGGAGAAAAAGGGAGGGAGAGGGGAGGGCATTGGGGGGAGAGACAAGGGTTGGGGGAGGCAAGTCTGAAATTTTCAAGTGGTTTCCTGCCCTCTTCCTTCCTCAGCCCCTCCACATCCTTTCCCAAAAGGAAACCATGGGGTGGGGACAGCCCTGGAAACTGATTCCCACTCGATTTTCAAGAGGAGCCACCTTTCTGAGCAGAGAGCCTCCATGCCAAGCTTTTGTCTGCAAGGAGTTTTTCTGTGAATTTATTAGAAGCTGAAGAAATGCTGACAGAGCAGTTTTGCCCAAGCCAGCAGGCTTCCAAGTGCACCTCATTAGACTAGCTTCCTGCAGGCAACAGGGAACAACAGGCAGGGGAGGCTGAGGTGGGTGACAGGGGACAGGCAGAGTGTCGGGGCCCACCCCTGGTTGGCATGGAGGGAGTGTTCACAGAGCACAGCTCCCCAGAGGAGCAGGAAGAACCACAGGGCTCTGCACAGCCACCTGCCCACTCAGGTCATGCCAGACTCTCAGGACATGGGAGGCTGGAGGGCAGGCGGACAGAGGAACCACAGGACACCAGGTTCCCAAGAGCTGGTTCTCTCCCACCTCCCCTGCCCCCATGCCCCTTGTTCATTTCAGGACAAAGGATTGCACTTGGAAGAAAGGACCCTTTCCCCTTGAGACCCCAGCTTTTCTAAATTCTTCTCGATTCACAAAGTAATCCCATTTTTTCAATCACCCAAGTTCCACATATTTTAATGTTTTCTTAAAAATAAATAGCAATCCCTACGGTCATGAGGACTCAGTATGTGGCAGGCAGGCCTGAGCAAAGCCTGTGGCTCCCTGGTCACAGTTACTTGTTCCTGCCAGCCTCATCAGAACAACCGAACAGCCGTCTGAGGTGTTACAGAGGAGGGACCCCAAGATGAGAGACGTGAGGGACTCCTGGAGTCACACAGCGAATGCAGCAGAAGCCATGGACTTGGGGCTCACGTTCAGTCACTGCTCCACAGCAAGTTCCTACCTTAGAGTATTTCCACATTCTCTGTCTTGTTGATTTTTATAAAACCTGATGAAGTAAGCAAGCAAGAATTACCCCATTTAACAGATACGGAAATGGAGACCCACAAAGGGCCTTGCAGGAAGCTATGGAGTCAGTGAGATAAAGCCAGCTAGAGCCTAAGTGTTCCGTGCCTTAGCCTACATGTCATTCTACCTCGCCAAGTAAACTTTGCTCTGGAAGCGATTGTTGAAAAATATTATTGGTCGGGGCGCCTGGGTGGCTCAGTCGGTTAAGCGTCCGACTTCAGCTCAGGTCACGATCTCGCGGTCCGGGAGTTCGAGCCCCGCGTCGGGCTCTGGGCTGATGGCTCAGAGCCTGGAGCCTGCTTCCGATTCTGTGTCTCCCTCTCTCTCTGCCCCTCCCCCGTTCATGCTCTGTCTCTCTCTGTCTCAAAAATAAATAAAACCTTAAAAAAATTAAAAAAAAAAAGAAAAATATTGGTAATGTGATGCTGTGACTGGATGGATCCTGGGGTAGGAGAGACATCATTTGGGTAGAGGAAGGGGTGTGAGGAGAGGTCAGGAGGCTGAGAGGTCTGGACTTGGAGAAGGGCAGGGAGCTGCCGGGAGTGGGTGGGAGGCTCCACAGAGAAGAAGGAGAGCTGGGCGCTGCCAGCCAGGTTGCCTGGATGGTGACCACCTTCCCAGCCACATCACTGACTGCAAGGCCCACCCATACCTCCAGCAAGAAGAAGATAAGAGTGAGGAGAGCCTCAATGCTGGACATTGCCGCATCTTCACATGGGAGCCCTAATCCTCACACACCCCAGATGAGGCGTGCTCACCCCTGCGTCTCTCCGAAGAAAGAACCCAGAGACCTCCTTATGATTTCACCAAGCCCCAGCAGCTTTAGGACAAGCCCGATTTCCTCCAGCTATCAGTGACCCGTTCTTTTAATACCTCCCTACAGTTCAGTGACTAGTTCATCCTGTGTGTGTGCACGTGAGTGTATGCACGCACACGTGTGTGTGTGCCCCTGCTCCCACGCTGTGGCTGTGGGGTGCGAAGGATGGAGGCAGGAGACCTGCTCAGCGCAGCCACCCTGACACGAGCCCAGCAGCCACCCTGCTCAGTGTCTCACCGCCTTCTGCTAGGAAAATGATCACTAAGGCTGGATTTTGCCCACAGATTTGGATCCCAATGAATATTTCCAGCAAAAGTCATGTAAATTGATTTGTAGAAAAGGCAAAGATGGAGAAAAATGGGAGGCTGCAGACTCTGAATTCAATACCAAATAATCTAATATGCCCAATTGCATTTTCTTTCCCTACCTTTGATGTCTGCAAGCAAATCATTGGCACTTTAAGTTTGCACATATATCTCAATGCAAAATGGTCAAGCGGCAATAAATAAATGCATTATCCAGATAAATGGCTGCTGGTCAGGGTGCAACTGCAAAGAACAGTCTGTGCTCCTGCAGTGATTTACAAGCAGGAAATTCACTTATTCTCCCCTGACCCTTGGCTGTTGTCAGCTCTCATAATTCTAGAAATGGGAGGGGAGCGGTGGGTCAGGGGAAGCAAGGATGGTAGGAGGAGGAAGTATTGGAGGGCACCAGGCCTGGGGAATAAGAGAAGACCATTTACCAGGCAATGATGATGTCTTGGCCCTCACAGCCCCTAGGCTGCCCAGAGCCCCAACCTGATCTCTGCTCCTACACTTTAAAATATCCATCCAATCCAAACATCAAACATGCTAGTCCCAGCCTGAAATTACACCAGCAAAGCATCTCACCCTATGGCCTTCTTTGACCTTTCTCCTTTGATTCCCTAGGGCCACCTCATTCTTCATGAAGAATGTTAGGACAACCTGCCAACTACTCACCCTTTCATCTCTCCCCTGTAATCCATCCTGCCTGGAACTGCCAAAGACATGGTCCTAAAATGTAAATCTTGACATGGCACTTTCTGTTTAGTTCCTCAGTGTTTTTCCTTTTCCACCCTTCACTTGACTCCAGAAACCTTAAATAGAAACATTCCTTTTCTCCCAATGTAAGGCCTTCTCTGACTCTTTCCTTTGTTTTCCTATTCACACACATGCCCACCTGAAAATGGGTCATGAGCTCTTTGAAACTAGGAGCTGCATCTAATTCATCTGTTAGCTCTCCAGCACCTGATACAGTGCCTGAGATGGGCACTTGGTGGATGCTATATCCAGAAGGATGGATGGATGGATAGATGGATGGATGGATAATGGGATGATGAATGGGTGGGTAGCTGTTGGATGGGTAAATGGATATGTGGGTGAATGGATGGTTGGGTACATAGATGGATGGATGGGTACTTGGATGGATAGGTGATGTGTGGGTGGACTGGTTGATGCCAGTAGACAGGTAGATGATGATAGGGATACTTGAGCGGGCTGGTGAGAAAGGGAGTAGGTGGTAAGTGTGAAAAAAGAAAGACCCATTGGGGCTCTGGGGATTAACTCCTCTGAGACCCTGAGGAGGCTGTCTGTAGTCTAACTAGTAGGGCTGATTACAAAATACAGTGAATCTTCTGGCAAAGCTTAAATCCCCTTGTGTCCAAGCCCCATGACCCACCATGACTTAGCTTCCATGGAGGTGCAGCAAGCCTTCGATCATGCCTTTGAGCCCCACCTTCCTGGTTTACTCACCATTCCAGCACTTCTTGGAACTGCTCGTCCAAAACAGCAGCCCTCTCCCAGCTTTCCTTCCATCTGCACAATGTAAGTAACCTTGCACGATTTAGGTCATTGATCAGAATGAACTGTTACGACCACAAACAGAGCCTACAGCCGCAGTATAGAAAATGCATCTGAAGGAAACAAGGCTCATCACTCAAGCTATGGGCACAGAGCTCCGCCCTCTTTGTGTCTAATTGCAGTGACCCTCATTCAGGCCCTATTTTGTCCACAGCAACATAATTAGAAATGTTGTCAAATATTTTACAGAACTCACCATGCACTTTATTTAAAAGCACCGAGTCTTAAGGCTTAGTGTATCTGTTCAATGAAACTGAATGCCATTAAGCCATGATTTGTTTTTAATGAACCCATGCAGGCTCCCAGCAATGACTATTTCTTTTAAAAAATATTTCCTCTCTGAGTGTTTCTTTTGCCAGAGAACAAATGCTGACCATGGGGATAAACAAGGAGAGTTGGGGAAAGTGTTTAAAATCGTGTAGATAACCAAACAATTTATTACAGTTCCAACATGAGCACCCACACCCAGCTGCTGTTGTGCGGCGTCTGCCTCTTAGTTGTTCCCAAGATGCTTCAAAGGCTGACTGTGGGGTTAGGACTCAATGTACTTCTCACCTCCTTGCTCTGTAACCTCTGTAACATTAGACACACACTGGCCCACCCGGCTGGGCCTGAACTTCCTGATTGTAGAATGGGAGTCATAGTTACCATCTGACAAGGTTATTGTGAAAACTAAGCAAGAAACCATGACCATAGCATGTGCTGACCACAAGACACCAACTGACAAACATGGGCAATTGGTCTGCAAGGACTGGGTGCTACAATCCGGCTCCCAGGAGTCTCATAACTATTCCTACTTGGAGCAGCCTCACACCCCAGTGCCCACCCCCTGGCCAGAAGGATGCCTCTACACATGTCAACCACAGATATATTCCAAAAGCACCCACACAGCCATGTACTCTTTCGTGTACCTGGTAGGCCCAGGCCGCAGCCAGGATTTGCTTGGCTCCTAGAGAAAGAACAGTGCATTGAAATCAGCCACTCCAGAGACACTCAGCCCCTTGTTCTCCCAGGGGGTAGGTGGCCCATGGAGGATAAAGAGACAGAAAGACTTCAAACTCAAGGTGATTAATTGAGTGTACATACCTAATTTCACTCCCCCCAAAATCCACTGCTCACCTCCAAAACAAAAGCAACCCCCCCCAAAAAAACAACACTGTGAAGAAATCTTTTAAAAGGCATAAATGCACAAGGACACTGAGAACAGGAGAGATGCAACACCAACAAAATTTTAAAAGGTGTAAAATAAAGTGGAAAAAAGCAAATCCTGAGCCAGCAGCAGGGAATGCAAAGAATCACCCCAATTCACACGACAGAATTCTCAAAATGCTCAGGAACTGGCAGCACTGGGAACTCGGAATAATAAATAACTACAATGGGGCTAAAATAAGGAGAACTGGCCAGAGGCTGTTTGAGAAATAGCTAGATTCCTAGGCCCCTCTTCCACACTCACCCTTCATGGAAAGGCTGCCCTCCCCCACCCCTGCACTCCCGCTCTCCCAGAGGAAGACAGGAGGTGGAGACAGCACAGTAGGGCTGTGAGTGCCATTCCAGACACCAAGGTGGTAACCAACAGCATTCAGTCTCCCCTTCTTGGCCCCCAGAACACTGCACTCAGATATTTTGTCCTCCAAGCAGGAGATGAGAAGTGTATTCAAGCTCCAGGGAAACCTACTAGCCCCAGAGGACAGGAGGATGTCCCACCAGGGGAGGTGGACTATACATCCCCTCTCCCACAAAGCTCCCCACCAGGGCTCCCCAGGAGCCGCCAACCTGTTCACCTGTCCCAAGCAGGATATTAGCCCTGGCTCTTAAGCCAAGGAGTAGCAGACCCCTGAGGAAGGCTTCCATCATAACAGACAGAATGAGCCACTCAGAGGAAACCCATACATACATTCCAATAAAACTATCATTAATAGCCTCTGAGAGACAGGAGAAGATATATCCATGAAATGTGAAAGAATATAAAAAAATAATATTCAAAAAACAAACACAAGCTCTTGAAAACTAAAAATATGATAGTAAACATCTCAAAATGTATAGAAGTACTGGAATAAAAAGTTGAAGACATCTGTCAGAAAGAAGAGAAAAAGGCAAAGAGCTAGAAAATAGGACACAAAAAGAAAGAAAAATAGAGGACCTGCTCAGGAGACCATGTAGCAAGCCCTGTCAATGTCCTGTCCTGATATCCCAGGCCTCATTTGCTCCCCTCCCTCATTATTGTGGGGCTTTTGCTCAAGGGCAGAGACACTTTGTTTTTTTTATATATTAATTATAATTTATTGTCAAATTGGTTTCCATACAACACCCAGTGCTCATCCCAACAGGTGCCCTCCTCAATGCCCATCAGGCGATGGGCACTTTCCCCTCTCCACCACCCCCCATCAACCCTCAGTTTGTTCTTAGTATTTAAGAGTCTCTTATGGTTTGCCTCCCTCCCTCTGTAACTTCTCCCCCCTTCCCCTTCCCCCTGGTCTTCTGTTAAGTTTCTCAGGATCCACATATGAAGAGACACTTTACTTGCATCCGCAGGGGACAGAGTGCTGGAAGTCTAGACTCCTGATGGCCCTGGGTCAGTGGAGCACAAGAGAATGAAAGGCCAGGTCCCTTGCCTTAGGGCCGGAAGTCCTGAAGTGAAAGTTGCACCCTGGAGTCCCCTGATGGACAGCCAAAGAGCCCCTCATGGGACCTGGCCTGAAGTCTCATCCTGCTCCCCCTTAGCTGCTTCCCCTTCCTCCTCCTGCTCCCCACTCCCTGGACAGTTTCTCTTGGAAGTCACTTGCATACAAACCCATGTGTCAACGACAATGAACCAAGACAATGTGTATATCCAAATAATAAGTTTGTGAAGAAGAGAACATAGAAAACAGGAATGAAGAAATGAAAAAAACAAGAAAACCCTTGAACCGAAAGACACAAATCTCCAGACTGAGAGGTCTATGGAGGACCCAGCAAAACCTATAATGGTTTTGCTCTATGTGAGCAAAAAAACCAAAAAACAAAACAAAAACACCCCAAAACCCAAATCACTTTATTGCAGAAGTTTAGAACAAAGGAAGAAAATCAGCTTCTACATGTTTCAGAAAGGAAAAACTAGGCCACATACAATGGATTAAGACTTAGAATGCCTTGACCTTCCGTGAAATATACAGGACACTAGAAAAAAAAATCATTCTTGACTATTTACATCATTTACATTTAATGTGATTACATATGGTGGGACTTAATCTACCATCTTGCTTTTTGTTTTCCAGTTGTCCCATCTTTTCTTTTTTCCTCTTTTCCTTTTTTTTCCCTGCCTTTGTCCCCCTTTGGATTGAATATTTTTAATGATTCCATTTCACCTCCATTTTTGGTTTATTGGCCACATAACTCTGTTTGTGCGTGTGTGTGTGTGTGTGTGTGTGTGTGTGTGGTTTTATTAGAGTTTATACTAGACTATCTACCTTTAAGTAATATTATTGTACAACCCACATGGTATAAGATCCTTACAACAGTATATTTCTGTACGTCCCCTCTACCAGCCTTTTTGTTGTTTTTGTCATATATTTCACAATTTTCCTTTTAAAAGATTTTTCAGAGTTTTTTATATATACCCACACCTTTACAGTGTCTGATGCTCTACATCCCTTTGTGTGGATCCACATTTCTCTCTGGAATCATTTTCCTTGTCCAGAGGGCTTTCTTTAACATGTCTTATGGTGCAGTTCTTGTGGTGCTGAGTTCTTACATCCTTTGACCGTGTAAGAAAATCTTTATTTCACCTTAATTTGGGGAGATATTTTCACCAAACATAGAATTCTAGGTTGACAGGTTGGTTTTGTTTCAGTACTTTACAGGTGTCACTCCCCTGTCTTCTGACTTGCATGGTTTCCAATAAGAAGTCCGCTTTCCTCCTCATATTTGTTCCTTCGTACAGAACACAACTTTTTGCTCCAGCTGCCTTATAATTTTTTATCACTGGTTTCAAGCAAATTGATTTTGATGCCCCTTGACATAGTTTTCTTCATGTTTCTTGTGGGTTTATAGTTTTTAACTAATTTGGAAATTTCAACTGTTATTCTTGGAAATATTTTTTCTGCCCTTCCCCCTTTCCTCCCTCTCTTGGAGGCTCCAATTATACGTATTTAGCACTGAAGTTTTCCTACAGTTTATTGTTCATATGTTTCACTTTGGATAGTTTTCATTGTTCTTTCTTTAAATTCTTTAGTCTTTTCAGCATTAATCTGTCATTAATCACATTCAGCATATTTTTCATCTCAGACATTTTAGTTTTTACCTCTAGAATCTGATTTTTTAAAATAGCCTTTATTTTTTAGAGCGGTTTTTGGTTCACAGCAATTTTGTGAAGCAGGTACAAAGATTTCCCATATGCCCTCTGCCCCTACAAATTCATAGCTTTCTCTGTTATCAACATTCCCCACCACAGTGGTACATTTGTTACAATTTATAAACCTACACTGGCACATCCTAATCACCCAAAGCCCATAGTTTACACTAGTTCCATCTTAGTGTTGTACATTCTATGGATTCAGACAAGGATTCATTACGACATGTACCCACCATTGTAGTATCAGACAGTGTAGTTACACTTCCTTAAAGACCCCCTGTGCTCTATCTACTCATTCCTCCCTCCCCTCAACTCTTGACAACTGATCTTTTTACTGCCTCCATAGTTTTGCCATTTCTAGAATGTGATATAGTTGAAATCATACGCTACGTAGATTCTCAGATTGGCTTCTTTCACTTAGTATGATGCATTTAAGCTTTCTCCATGTCTCTTCATGGCTTGAAGCTCATTTCTTTTTAGTGGTGAATAATATCCCATTGTCTGGATCACCACAATTTATTTATACATTCATCTAGTGAAAGATATCTTGGTTGCTTCCAAATTTTGGCAAATGGAAATAAAGTTGCTATAAACATTCATGTGCAGGTTTTTGTACAGATATAAGTTTTCAGCCCCTTTGGGTAAATGCCAAGGCGTGTGATTCCTGTATTGTATGTTAAGAGTTTGCTTAGTTTTGTGAGAAGCCATCAATGCAATTCCATTATGCATTCGCACCAGCAACAAAAGAGAGTTTCTGTTCTGCATCCTTCCCAGCATTTTCTGTCATCAGTGCCCTGAATTTTGACCATTCTAATAGGTGTGTAGCAGTTTCTCATTGCTGTCTTAATTTACATTTCCCTGCTGACATACCATGCAAAGCGTCTCCTCATGTGCCTTTGCCATCTGTGTATCTTCTTTAGTGAAGTGTCCCTTCTTTGGCCCATTTTTAAATCAGGTTGTTTGTTTTCTCCTTGCTGAGTTTTAAGAGTTCATTACATATTTTGGAGAACAGTCTTTTATCAGAGATGTCTTTTGCAAATACTTTCTTCTAGTCTGTGGCTTATCTTATCATTTTTTTGACAGTGTCTTTTGCAGAGCAGAAATTCTTAATTTTAATGAAGTCCAGATTATCCATTCTTGCTTTCATGAATCATGCTTTTGGTGTTGTATCTAAAAAGTTAGAGCTAAACCCAAGGTCGTCTAGATTTTCTCCTTTGTTAGCTTCTAGGAGTTTTATAGTTTTGCATTTTATATTTAGGTCTGTGGTCCATTTTGTGTTCATTTTTGTGAAAGGGATAAGGCATTGTTCTTGTAATGTAGATGTCCAATTGTTTCAGCACCATTGTTGAAAAGGCCATCTCTTCTCTGTTGTATCTCCTTTGCTTTTGTCAAATATCAGTGGACTGTGGGTCTATTTCTGGGCTCTCTCTTTTGTTGTATTGATCCATTTGTGTATTCTTTCACTGAAACCACACTAGCCTGATTACTGTAGCTTTACAGTAAGTCTTAAAATTAGGAAGTGTCAATCTCTAACTTTGTTCTGTCCTTCAGTAAGGTTGGGACCCCCAAGCTTTTCTTTATCTCACACAGAGCAAAACCCTCACAGTATGCACACATCTCAGGCTGCTCCTCATCTTATGCCCCACCACCACCTCACCCCCAACCCTACCTCAGATCCCTATTCCCCTGGGTCATAGTTTGCAACACATCATACTGTGTCCATCTGCTTAGGTCTGTCCCTCCCACAGATAGGAGAAGCCCTCACTGGATCCAGTCCTGCCACCTCCATGTCAGAATGAGGTTCAGGGATATTTACTGAGCCAATAAGTGATATAGAAAAATCTCACTGAATGCAGAAGAAAGGGCATCTGTGTTGGAGGAAGTCTTCCTGCTGCAGAGGTACTTGGGGAAGCTGTGATTCTCCTCTACTCTCACTTCACCCTCCACCCTCCAAAGCCTTTGCCCCCTTAGCCCCCAGCTCAGCCCCCTTTGAAGTCACTCCCCAAAGCCTATCTACAAGCCACCCATCCTCAGGAGAGCTTCACACCCATCCTGTCCCTTCTCTGGGCATAAGCAGCACACACGCTTGGACCAGTTGTTTTGATGCCTGGAGCCACAAAGGGAATAGGTCCAGGTTTCAAATTCTGACTCTTCCACTCTTGTTTGGGGCCTTGCATGAGTTACTTAAAGTTCCTGTGTCCAACTTCCTCACTTATCAAATGGGGAGAAGATTATTAGAAAGATTAAATGGAGTAATTCATGTAGACACTTAGAACAGTGACTGGCAGGTAGGAATCACTCCTGCAGGTGGGTTATTTTCAGCATCACCCTTCATTCTTTTTCACGAAGGCAGGAGAAATTCAAGTCCCTGGAGGGCAGGGAGCAGGCCTGGAAACTGATGTGCACACAGTAGGTGCTCCACAAAAACAGTGGGTGGTTTGACAAGAGAAGAAGGAGACGAATGAACACCACATGCCCACCCCTGTGTCGGGCATTGAGCTTGGAGATTTACCATGTGATTCCCCAAGTTCTTATAAGCACTCAAGTGGATGATACAGCCCACCCATCAGACTAGGGGACAAGCTCAGAGAAGATGAATGCCTTCAAGTTACATGTCAGTGAAAGGAAGGGCAAAGTAGGAGACAGAGGCTACCTGCTTCCCACCCTGGGCTGCTTCCTGCCAGCATGTGGTGGCCTGTAGAGCAGGCTGGGCAAGTAGAGTCCCCAGAACTTGGGGACAGTCTCTGTGATGGGAGGCCCCTGGTGATACAGGGAGCCTGAGTCCTTCTCACCTCAGCACAGGGCTCCCAGGAGAGCTTGCCTGCCTGCCCAGGATGGCCTAATCTCAAAAGTCGTTCCATCTGATTAAACAAAAAATCCTACTAATTCTAATGGCAAACATTTGATAATTATTTTTGATAAAAGTTTAAAAGTTCAAATTAGCCAATCATTGTATAATATTTCATCTGAAAATAGAAGAACAGAGAAGAATTAGCCACGGAAATTGCATGAAAATGCTTTCTAAAAATATAATTTTCTTATCTGCAAATGTGCAGTGCAAAAACCCAGTCTAACCCCCACCCCACACACCCTGTCCCCTTCCTCACAAATCCACGCAGGCATCATCAGCCCATCTCTCTAGCTGTGACATCTCTGTGGCTCCGGTGACTGTGCTTGAGCCCATTTCTCCTGGCAGGAGTGGTGTGGTTGAGATCCTAGGACCATGGACATGATAACACACTCATCACTTCCACCGTGGCCCAGGACAGCCCTGGCCACGGGGAGCATGTAAGGCCCGGCAGGCTTTGTGGGGATGACTGCCAGTACAGAGCCTACCTTCAAACCATCAGTCAGCTGCTCACACAGGCTGCCTCCCACTTTGCAGATGAGGAGCCTGGGGTCTGGGGAGGGCATGCCCCAGACTGCTGTCGCCTGGCATTGTGTGCACCGTTCTCCTCACGTCCACTCGCTGAGGGCTCACTCCATGCTAGACAGTAAGCAGGGCTCTCCAGAAGGCTCCCAGGGTAGGAAACCACCATCACCATCTTACTGATGGAGGGAGTGACACACCCAGGCTCAGCCTGGAGACTGTGAGATTCTAAACCCACGCCCCGTCCAGCTCACTCTTGTCCTTGTGCTGTCATACTGGCACCCCGGGCTGCAAGGCTCCTCAGCTCACCTGCAAAGGGCCCATCTGCAGGCATGTGGGCAGGTAAGGGCAATATGCTCCTGCCTTCTAGTCAGGTGCATGACCCCAAAATCCACACAGCTGAGATGCAGTTCAAACCTGGAACTACAGAGGTGGCAGGATTGAGGATAGGCCCTCAATCACTAGGGGTGAGGGGACAGCTTCTGGAGCTGGATCTGCTGCTACCCAGCTGCAGGGGCCGGGGAGTCACTTCTGCCTGGGACTCCATTTCCTTTTCTGACAAATGGGTGATCTCCACATCCCTTCCAGAATTGACTTTCACTGTTTAGACTGGATTGCCCCAGAAACAGGTCCTGAGGCCTGGGTTCAAGTAGCAGTGTGGAATAGTTTGTTTGGGGGGGTGTGTGATCCCAGCAGGAAGGAGGTAGAGTGAGACAGAGAAGGGAAGGAAGGGAGATGTGCTTACAAAAGCGAGGCCCCAGGCCAGCTGGAGCCAACTTAAACCTGTGCCTGGCGAGCTCCTCTTTAAATGGCATTCACGTGGTAGCTGAAATTTGCCCTGGCAGGAGTCTTCACACCGTGGAAATCGCAAGCGTTACAGATCGGGCTCATTTCCCCTGGAGAACTGGCTGGTAAACATTCACTAGCACACCACCAGCTTAACTCTTTGGGGAAATGGTGCAAAACACAAGCCCCACAGTCATCCCATCCTTACCCAGGCGGAGGACGCCGGAGCACTTGCACAAAAGTCCTGAGACTGGTTGGGACCTTCTCTGCGGAATGTTAATTCCTAATATTCTCACAGCATCCCACACATGGGACGGAGCAGCAGGGATGTGGGCAAGATCTGATGACACCCACTACGTTCTCCAGATGCTTCTTAAACCCATAGAGTCAAAGTGCAGGTAGGCAGGCTGGGTGGGCCAGGAACAGGAGGGCTCACTGGGGCTGGACATTCTCAGGGCATGGAGTGGTGCGTGGCACTTTGCTAATTACCTGCTCTTCCACAGCAGAACCCTGGGCAAACAGGTTACAGAAAGGCAGAGCCTGGCTAGCAGCAAGAGGGGCTGGTGCCTGGGAACCCTCCTGGCTCAGAGGTTCAAGCATAGAGTGACATCAAGAGGTGTAATTAGCACACGCTGAGGTCAGGCTGCTCCAGTAGGGAAATGCTGTTCTGCTGACCGTTGTCTTTGTGGTGGGCTGAGCATGCAACCTGAAGGGCTCGGTGTGCGCCCCACACTCAGGAAGTGTTTTCGCTGCAGAAGAAAGAAGCAGAGCTGGCGATGGCAAGACGAACCAGGGAAGTCCCAGCCCTCACAGCCCACATCCAGGCATTGTAAAGCCACAAGCCACTCGTGAAGTAAAACACAGATAATCACGTACCTCCAATACCATGTGTTTCCTTGCAAAGTAAGAGGAAGACAAACTCTTTGGGATCAAGAAGAATGCCACTCCGGTGAAGACTCAGGCAGGGATCTGAATGAAGTAAGGAACCTGCAGGCAGGGAAAGCAGTGCAAAGGCTCCGAGGCCAGACAGGCAGTTTCAAGGAGCATCCAAGTAGCCAGTGAATGGGAGGAAGGGAACAAAGGAATGAGCAGAGGAGGTGAGAGAAGCCAGTGGACATCAGACATCAGAACGAAGTCATTGGAAGACAGTAAGCAAGGGAGGAAGGAACCTGAGCTACAAGTTAAAAATGTAAAAAGCCCCCTGGGTCCACTCCAGGAGTTGAGGCTGTCAGAGATGGGACAGCAGAGAAATGATGTGGCAGCCTCCTGTAGTACCACATATAGACACCTGAACCCAGGACAGAGACAGCACTCCAGGAGAAACAGGGTCTGACCACAAAGAGACTGAGTCCTTGCATGAGCAGTAGGATGGAAAGGTACAACCTCAACAGCTATTTCACCCACAGAGAACAAATGGAGGTCCCCAGCCTAGGGGAGGAGAGGGTCAGGGAAGAAGCTGGGTGATGCTAAAATTCCTTTGCCCCTCAGCCCTCACCCCAGATCAGCTCACAAAGCAGGGATGATAATTCTATCATCCCTGCAAACTTAGAGTATCCCTAAAGCTGTGAGTACATGAGTTCCATTGGCTGTGGTAACCCCAGGAGGCAGCAGAGGGTCCTGGGTCACCACCTCCTGCCCCAGTGTCCAGTGTCTGTGACAGCAAGGCTAAGGGGCCCGGTGAGCCCTTGCTGCCTCAGAGTTCATATAAGGAGACAAAGAGGAAGCGTCAGGTATCAGGTGACCACAGATCAAAGCAGGACCCAGGTGTCCCATCAGTTCCCAGTGAAATTAGATGGCAATCACTAGGGCCCATACTGGGCCAGACACACTTAGCAGAGGGGCCCTACTACAACACTCCCTCCCTGACAGCTCCAAAACCCCACTTCAGAGTGTGGGGGTGGTGGGGACACAGAAAGTGGTGAATGAGTTTAAACTTGTAGTAGGACAACCTCAAGTAATTGAGAATGCTTGTTGGGATAAATGAACTTGTAGTCACCATATTTCAGATTTCAGATTTCAGATTTCAGATTTCAAAATACTGAGGACAAACAGAAGATCCTACAAGCCTTCAGAAAGGACATAAAAGTAAGTGAATATGGGTTAGATGCAATGGTCCAGAAGACTCTTGTTAATGATTCTGAAAATCAGAGGGAAAAAGAGCAATACCTTCAAAATTCCAAAGGAATTTTGCCCAAGTGGGCAATGAAGGTAGACCCCAAGATGGCTGAGCAGCAGGGCCAGAACAGCCAGGGCAGCTTGAGGAAATCAGGGCCTGAAAGAAACACTTGGCAGGAAGATGAAATTGACAGCACCAGTGCATTGGAACACTGTGAGAGGAAATTTATACCAACAGAGAATGAGCATGGCAATTGGAAGGAGTTTGGGTATAAATTAGGGACAAGTGCAGAAAAAAAGTCAAACAAATGTAGCATACAGAATGATTATTAACTCCGCATAAAACAAAAAAGTTATGAAAGAAGGGAAAATAAAATTAAGAAAGTTAAAATACAGAGCAACCATTAACTCCAGTTAAAACAAAAAAGTTATGCAGGAAAGGGATCAACTGTGAAAAGCCTTAACATAATCACACTGTAGACACCAAATGTTAATCTTGTCAAAGGTAATGAGGCCCACGTTCAACTCCAAAACAAAACACAAAGCTGAACTTACTGCTCCCTTGAGCAAGCACCAGCTTTGCTGCTCAGGCTGTCTCCCAGAGCTCGGAGCGGGGAGTGCAGGGATAGGCCAGCCATCTGGAATAGGGTTGATGTCATCTGTCATCCCTTGAAGGTGACTGGATAAAAGAGAATGGTTGCTTGGCTGGCACTCAGAGGCTGCTTATTCGGGTGTCTGTCTCTGATTGGCTGAGTTTCAGCTAGAGACCGACACCGGTTGGTTGGCTGCACAGCACGTTCATTGAGGTCAGCTGGTGTCTATCCATTGAAAAGGTTTAAAACTGGTTCTGCTGTTATTTGTTACCATGGCTACAGAACAATCGGCCTTTGGCTAGGAGTGTGGGAACTTTTGTATTCTCAGTCCATGCAGAATTAGGAGGTAACTATGTTGCTGATAGTGGGGGATGGGAAGTGTTCCAACGTGTGTGGTGCTGCCAGAAAGAGGTGAACAAAAAATAATTCCCCACCTTCCATGGTAGGAAGTAAAAGGATAATGCCCAAGACTGGATAATTGAAAGTTAGCAATGTTATAGCATTTTATTTAGAGTTGTGAATATAATATCAAAAGAACTGTTAAAAACTGGTTTCCTCCGGGAAGCAGGAATCTATGGGGTAGGGCAAGGAGACTGCTGTTTTGCCTAACAAAACTTGTGTTGTTAGACTCTTTAAACCCCATACATTCATAATTTTGATAGACTTTTTTTTTAATACTTTTTAGAAATATTTCACCTCAAAGTTTTCAAAATACATACTAAAATGTTACTGTGGGCAGGGGGGGATAAAAGAGTTCTGTTTCCAGCCTCTCCAAGCAGATAGCAAGATTTTTGTACCTCATGTACAGTCTCTTCATTGTTAACAAATGAAGAATGCACCCTCACCCCAACCACAGAATTTCTCTATTTTTAGCATCCCCCACCTCACTGTGACATCTAAAGAGGAGGAAAATCTTTGGGTCCTGCCTCAAGACACCACCACGGTGAGATAGAGAAGGACAGAGAGGCATCTCCAGGCCTCGCTCCCAGTGGACTGTAAGCTTCTTAGGCTTATGTGGCTTCTTGAGGCCATCAGGGCTCTTCCAGTGCTGCACTCAGTCAAGATCATGCCTGTAGTCAGATGCCTTACACAGGTACACACACACACACACACACACACACACACACTCATCCAGCATCTCCCTTCTCCCTCAAGGGCTGTAGCCCCTCTCGGTGTACTTGTTTGTTTAAGTGTGTGTCATTCCCACTGACCTGTCCCACTGAGGACAAGAATAGTATTTTTGTATCAGTGTTTCCCAACCCCCAACACAGGCCCTGGCCCATAAAGGAAGAAGTGGACTAAATTCCTTAGCCCAGGAGGGAATGACATGACAGCTTTCATCCCAAGACTCTGGAAGGGACTCCTGTCCCAAAGACCCCAGGAGGAGTGGCTAATCTCTCTGGAGGGCAGCACCTACTGCTTTCTGGTAGATGCAGAAGTCATTTAATCCTGGGGGGACAGCTCCCCACCCCCAGGCAGCACTTCAAGGTAGAGGACACAGTGGCCTCACCACTGACCTAGCTGACCCTTGCAGCCCTACCCACCCCACCTCATTCATGGCAAGGAAGACCAGAGGTAAGAGGGGGACACAGGGGACATTGTGTGGGGGTCTCAGTGTGGCAGCAGTGGGGATGGTGGATGTGGAGTCTGGATGCAGGCCCAGACTGTGTCAGACTGCCTAGAATTCCATGCTAACCCTTGGACAGGCTGATGCATATCACCCTCCTGGCCTCTAAGGTCCCGGCCCCAGAGGGCTCCACCACGTCACTGTGGCCTGGATCAGACGTCATTAGGGTTCCTCAGTCAGGTGTCAGCCAAAGGGATACAGAACTATTTGGGGTCCCCTTAAGACTCCCCATTCCTCTGAGTGTCCCATCACCAGCAAGAGAGCATATCTCCATTTCTAATGGGCTTTGCCCCTAGAAAAGGAATGTTTGCCCTTCTCCCGTTGCTCAGTAATGGATCTGCAATTAATACAAGGAGACCTTGATAACATTTTAAAAGAAGCCAGGTACTGGATAAATCACACACACCTGACAGTCTGCATGAAATATGCTTCCACAATGTGTCCTCGGCCTGAAAGGCTGCCTCAGGATAGCTGTTCTCAAACCCTGAGGGCGAGCCTAATGGCCCACGTGCCTAGCAGTCCCATCACCATGGGGACCTGGGAGCCCCAGAGCTGTCACCAACCTAGCAGGCCTCAGGCACAGCTACCGGGCAGGTAGGAAGAGACAGCAAGGCTGGGCACCCAATGCCTCTTTCCCTTTGTCCAGTGTCCCGCCTGAACTCCAGGACTGGTGACTTAGCTTTCCTCCTCCTCATTGCTATAGTGGGTGGTGTTAGTTCTCAGCATCAACAGAATTTAAGCCTCAGAACAACTGCTTCCCTACACTATCCTTGACCCCCACAAGCACCTGCAGGTCACTGTGGTCCTCCTCTGACTATAGCTGAGCAAACCGAGGGGCAGAAGGAAAGCACTCCCTTTCCTTGCCTGCAGGAAGAGCTGGTAGGTCCGAATACATAGCCCTTCCCAGGAAGCCTGAAATGACAACTTTGAAAGTGCACTTTCTCCAAGTGACCTTTCCAGCCACTGGCAACTTAGCCTGGCCTGGGCTTGAAGGTCCTGAGCCCCTCCCAGGAGAGGAGGGGTCCTCATGAGGAGAGCAAGCTTCCAACTACAGAAAAAAGCATTGGACTGGGAAAGAAGACAAGGCTCTTGATATAATCCCATCTGGACACCAGGCTGGGGAAGGGGTGTCAAAACGTGACTGGTGAACCTCTAAAGGGTGTGCAGCTCTTCTCTGGGCTGTGTGTCCTGGATGAAATGCACAGGCTACTTCTATCCTTCTGTCTAGATTTTAGGCGTCAGTAGATGGCTTTGCTGGTGAACTAACTTCCAAAGATTTCCTCTAACCCTGCATCCCTACTGAAGCCCCTTGAACCTCTTCCATCCATCCACAGCCTTTTCTGAAATACCATTTCACTTCCTAGTTGAAAAAGCCAAGTCTTGGGGGACTAATTTTGCAACCTTACCTCTATTTGTAAATCTGCTCAGAGAGTGTGGTGAAATCCAAGGGAATCGGCACATCTGAATTCAGAATTTAGATGTGCCAGATGTTAGCCCAGGCCCTGGGGAGGGAGCTGCTAATAAGCCAGGCCTGCTCCCTGCTCTGGTGGACAGAGGTGCAGGGAGTCTGGCAGTCGTTCACACACTCATTCTTTCTTTCTACGAATAGTCGGTCACCTACTCTGTGCCAAGCACTGTCCTAGGCACTGAGATGCAGGGTAGAGATGCTTCTTTCCACCAAGAGAGGCAGCAGAGATACAGCCTCCCAGAATGTGAGCTTGTGCGCTAGGTAGGAAGGATGAAGCAGGGAGAGGAGTTGGGAAGGGCTGAGGTGGGGCCATGAGTTTTGCCAGGCTTCACAGAAAAGGCAGCTTTTTAGAAAGGAAGTCCATGTGGCCCTGGCAGTTTGAACACTGAGGGAGAAGCACTCCTGCAGAGTAACTGCAGGGAAGGACAAAGGCCCCCCGCCCCACGCTGGAAGGGTCTGGGGTGCTAGAGGAGTAGCAGCCAGGAGGCCTGGGGCCTGCAGAGGAGCAGGGGGACAGGAGGGAGCAAGGATGAGGTTGGAAGGCCTTCCAGCAGGGCCCATGGCCTAAAGCAAGGGTGATGGGGACCCTTGGAGGGGTGTGACAGGGGCAGGACTCTGACGTGAACAATCACTGGGCTCCTGTGCTGAGGAAAGATGGAGTCGGGGCAAGGGCAGAAACACGTGAACCTGTTACTTGACCACATCAGTAGCTTGGGCCATCCTAACAAACAGCACAGCTGGTGGTCTTCCTGGGGTCTTGTGGTCTTTTCCTCTGCTTGTGTCTGTGTCCTAATCTCCTCTTCTTATAAGGACACCAGACACATTGCATTAGGGCCCACCCCAATGAACTCACTTCGCCTTAATCACCTCTCTAAAGGTCCTGTCTTCGAACACAGTCACATTCTGAGGTGCTGGGCGTCAGGGATTCCACATAGGAATTCTGCAAGTGGAGTCCGAGGGTGACACAACTCAGCCCCTACCAGTGACAATGACAGGAATCCAGATGAGAGAGCAAGACAGGGACCACTGAGGTGGCAAGAAGATGGTGAAAAGGGGTCTGAGCCTGTAGGTGGGTGCTAAGGGTGTGGGAGTGGTCTGCTCCAAGCGAAGGTAATAAGGGGTGCATCATCCCGAGGGGATGTAATGGCCAGTGATAAATAGAATCCTTGATAAAATACTCCCCCCTCAAAAGAACTTTTTGTTTACCTAATTTCTAAACAATTGCTGTGGTTACTATTGAGTTTTAATACATCTGTAAACTTCAAATGAGCACATTTTATAATGGCTCCTTTAGTCAATATTGTGTTCTACCTAGACATTAATTCAGAGAACTCTCAGTTACACAGTTGACCCCTAGCAGGGACCAGGTCACACCTTGCTCACCTCGTTTCTCCAGCCCCTGCATTCAACTGGTGGATCTGAAATAAATGTTGATATCACAGCAGTTAGGAAGACAAGGAAGCAGAATGTGAGTTACTGCATGGCTTCTATGTGACCACTTGGGACGTTTCTTTGTATTTAAAATTTGAAACAGTGAAACAGTACAAACTGGAAGGTGTAACATTTTTGTTTGATAAGTGTACATTTCAGTTCCTATCTGAACTGTTACTGATTGTAAATAATATCCTTGACATTTAGCCTGTCATAATTGTTAAGTGATTGTTTTAAAAAACTAAAGAACTAATCAAGTAAATAAAATGTTACATCAGAGCTGTCTTTCAGTGGCTGCCTCTGTGTCCCAGCTGTATGTCTTGTGGCTGATTCTGTTTCATTAAAATTCATTTATTTTTTATTGGCATGATTGTATACACGAAGTCAATTTGAGAAAATGTGTGCTCTGCATTTCTTTTCTGGACCCTATCCCTTGTTTCATTGCATGATTATTACTGAAAATAATTTTGTCACATAGAAGAGGGGAGGGGTATCAGTTAGTTCAGACTGCCCTAACAAAATACCCCAGACCAGCAGCTTAAACATCAAACAAACATTTATTCTTCATGGTTCTAGAGACCAGAAGTCCAAGATCAGGGTGCCAGCATGGTGGGGTTATTGATAAAGTTATGTATTCACATAGCCATTTCTGGTGAATTTGTGTAGTAGAGAGAATTGTGTTTCTTCCTCTTTTAAAAGGGCACTAATCCTATCATAGGGACTCCATCATCATGATCTTCCCAAAGTCCTGCCTGCAAATACTGTCTTTGAGGAGACACAAACATTCAGCCCATAGCAAGGGGGGAGTGTTAAAAAAAAAATCACCTCTGGATGCCCATGTGCTCAGGATGCCACTGGGATTTGGGAGTGTTTTGAGCTAGAGCCAAAAGGTGAGAGCTGAGTACAGGTATGAGAGCAAGAGGGCCATACAAGGTAGGGCTGGGACTGCATCTTCCACACATGAATGCACACCAGCAGCAGCTACGGAGGAGCGGATCTGGCCACAGTGGGATCAGAAATCTGGTTTTCAGGCATGTTCCATGGGGAGTGCCTGCTGGACATCCCCGCGCAGGTTTCAAGTGGGTGGTCGGGTGTCCAGGGGAGACAGGAACTGGGGAAGCACCAATATTTCCATTGAATTTAAAACCAAGAGTCTGGATGGCATCACTTCAGATGAATAACACAAAATCACAGCTACACACACATGAACAGGTCTTGGAGGCAGTCACAGAACGTGCTTCAGAGAGGTGGCTTCTCTGAGCCTGGAGAGCAACAAGTCCTGACCTAGGACTGAGGCTGATCAAGGTGTCCTTGGGGAAGTGATGTGAAGGTGACACCAGGGTGAGCTGGCCAGGCCAGGATGGAGGACAGCACGGCACATTCAAGGAGCATGAAAAGGCCATGAGGAGACTGAGCTCAGGAGAGTGAGGGGTGCCTAGGAATGTTACCAGCAGAGGCCCGGGCAAAGACTGAAGAGTTTTTAACAGCAAAGTGACATGATCGGATTTGAGTTTTTAAAGGATCACATAAGCCGCTTGGCACAGAATGGATTAGAGAGGCAAAGTGATCCTTCCAGGTGAGAAACTACATGTTTGGACCACAGTGAGTCATACCTGCAGTGATGGGGAAGGAGATGGACCCGAGAAACAGGCAGCAGGTGAACGACACAGGAGGTGATGGACGATGGATGGAGAGGAGACAGGCTAAGCAGGATTCCCAGGTTTGGGATGGAGGGTCATGCCCTGGCGGGAAGTCAAAGGTGAGTCAGGTTTTGGGGGAAAGCACAGCTTAGTTTAAACATATTCAGTGCCAGTGCCCTGGAGACCCCAGGAGGCAGCGTCAAACAGCTGTAGGTATCTGGATTGGGAGCTTAGGGGGGAAGGCTGGGCAGGAGGCAAGGGTTGGCTGGGGATGGGGTGGTCCACAGTGAGTGGCTGGCAGATGATGATACAAAGACAGACAAGGTCTCCCAGAAGAGGTGACCCTGAGCAAGGAAGGTTGAGAGCCTTGGGGCCAGATGCCAGTCCTTAGGGTCCTGTGGAGGAGGGGGAGCCAGCAAAGGAGAAAAAGAGAGAGAAATTTGAGAACTAGGGGAAGACTGGGAGTTCCCAGCTGCCAAGAGGAGGGACTGCCTCAGGAGGGAGGGAGCCAGGCACACCATGAGCCCCAGTAAGATGCAGGGACAAGTGTACAGAACACACAGCTGCAGGCATCCCTGATGACCCTGGGGAGCAGGTTCTAGTGCCAGGGTGGGAGGACCAGTGAGAGTACACCAAGGAGGGGAAGGGAAGTGAGGAAGGCCAGAGCATGTCGACAGCTCTGTTGAGAAGCCTGGTGCTGAGCTCTCCAGTGATAACAGCATTGTTATAGACACCAAGCTGCCCTGAGCACCAGCTGTGCCGGCACAATGCTGACCACATGCCATGCATCTGTCCACCAAACCCTCACAACAGCTCTACAGCATAGTAGCTTGATTCTTCCTGACATACCATGAGGGAAACTGAGGCACAAACAGTTAAGACCTCACAGCCCTTAGGAATGTTGGGGAGGATGGTGTCTGAATTTGAACCTCGGATTTGGATTAAGCCTGTGTTGTGCTCTCAATCCCCATGCTAAACTCATGACTGAGAGACACAGAGAAGGAACAGAAGGGCTCTGGCCTGGGGCAGGCCAGGTCTCTCTGTACCCCAATTTCCAAAATGAGGGTCATAACCCCTATTCTTCCTACTTCATGGAGTTCTTCAGCAGATTAAATGAAAGTCAGTCATTCACTTGACAGATGGGACTTACACCTTATGAGAGGGTGAGAACAATCAGGGTAATTAACCACATGGTAGACAGAAGTGCCAACTACAGAACTGACAGACACCAGGAGAGGAGACTACAATAGAAGAATTATCAGTTGAGTTTGGGGAAAAGGGCATTTCAGTTTGAGAAATGAAGGAATCAGCCCCTGAGATGTAATCCTTGAAGGGCTCAGCCCACGCATACACATGTGCAGTGGTGCCCAAGGCCATGGGGTTGGGCAAGCTCAGGGTGGAGCTCTGGAAGGTGAGCACATCTGAGATGGTAGAGAAGGAAAGTTAGGCAGAATGGGGTCCCAGGAGCCAAGAGAAAGGGAGGGATTCCAGGAAGATGATGCTGCTCAGAGAACAGGAAGCCTGGGTCTGACAACTTGCGGCTCAAGGCCAAGTCTGGTGGGGATGGCAAAGGAAGCAGGCAAATGAGTGGGATACAGGCTGAATCAGTGCAGAAGGATTAGAGACAGTACCAGAAACATCTCTGATAATGATATGGAGCCCTTTTTATTTTCAACATTCAATTCCCAGTCTGTGCAAAAGGCTGCCACTTGCAAAGAGAATACACAAGACAGGTAAGAGCAGTGAGGGGTCCGGCACAGGAAAGAACTTGAGCGTGAGCCCAGAAGCCCACCTCCCAGTCAAGGCCAGCTTTGTTTCAGGGTTGCCCTGAGCTGAGCACCAGGCTGACTGGAAACTTGGAAACCCCAGGGTGTTGTCACACCCAGAGGGGATCCACCAGCTGTAAGCCACAGCTCACTCTTCCTTCCCTGAGCAGGCCATCACTCACAGCTCACCTGCTAGTTCACCTACCCATTCATGCACCATTTGTTTAAAAAGCCATCATGGGTCTTTTGCCAGAGCTGTGCTGTATCCAAGGACCTGGGTCTAAAGTGAACCCTGATCTTGCTCAAGAGGCAAAGCAGAGAGTGGTGAGCTCTGTAGTGGGTGGGGGCACCTAGACTTGTTGGAGGAGATGGGTCAGAGGTCCTCAGGGGAGGTGACATATGCAGGGCTTTTAGTAGCCAAATGCAGTCGTTGGAGTAAAGAACACAGTGGATGCAAAGGCCAGAAAGTAGACGAGAGAAATCTGGCTCAGCCTAGTGGGTGGGGGTCAAGTCAGGGATGGGGCTTGGACTAAGCATTTTCCAAGTCCACACCTTGACTTGCTTCTTTCAGCTGTCCTGGGAGGCTAGACAATGGGGATTATATACTTTGTTTAGCAGATGATTACGTGGAGGCCCAGAGCCTGACTCAGCTAAGATCACAAGGAAAGCTGGGGACAGGAGACAAGGGTCCTTAGAAACTGCTCAATGTACTCCAGGCTCTGCAAGAGACACATGGTTCACGTGGCCTTATTTGTTCTCCTGTCTTGGCCAAGGAGACACCCCCTCGAGATAGGGAGGGGATCGGACTCAGTGAGGTTGGCACTGCTCACTGGGCACACATGGTGAGGGCAGAGGCTAATTCAGTGGGCCGTTGAGTAGAGCTCAAGTGGGATCTGGGGAAGCTGTCCTACTGTGTGCCACCCCCAGCTGAGAAGGAAGGCCCAGAGCTCCTAGAGCCTGATCAGCTGAGGAGGACCAAGGTGACACTCTAGCAGTCTGGAGATGCCTGGAGCTTGGTGCTATCCAGACAGAGCCAAACTTGAAGCAAGAACAACAGCTGTCCACAGCCCATTGGAAGGGCCTTTTATACCTGCCTCTGGAGGCTAACATCCCTCTCACTGGGCCAGTCCCACTCCCTTTACCACTCGGCCCATCTTAGGCCCCCTAGGATTTGACGTGTCTCAAAGGCAGGGCTTCTCCCCATCAAAGGAATGTCTCATAAAAGCTCTCTGGGTTACACTCCATACTTCCTCTAGGGCCCAACAAGTACTATTGTGCCTAGGAGGTAAGCCCACACACCTGCAGACCCCAGAAGTCTGGCAACAGCAGGGAAAGTAGGTCTTGTCTGGAGACCAGGTAAGAACATGCTCTAGGCTCCCCAGATTCTTTCAAAGATGACCAGTGGCCCAAGGACTGTGAGCCCTTTCCCAGCTGTGATCCTTCCCACATCTCAGGGATGCAAACTTTACATGGAACTGCCTGCAAATCTCTGCAAAGAGAGAAAACCAAACACCCAGTGTCAGCCTCAACACCATCCTTTCTGATGCAGCCAACCCATCTGTAGCCCTGCCAGCTCCAACTCAAAGCATACCCCATCTCTGGCAGTATCTGGAGGAGGAAGTAGTGTCAGAAAGGGTTGCTTCCCAGAAGGGAGAAATGACACACATTTGTATGCTCATGGGAATGATCCAATAGTGAGAAGGGAAATAATGATGTGGGAAAGAGGGGGAGGAATGGGTCCCCCTGTCCTAAAATCTCTGGCACATACGTTAAAGATTCATTCTCCCTGGCAGACACATGAACCAGTGGCACCACACACTATTGTAGACATTCTTTGCCTGTAGACTTCTTGAAGGACCCTGAACAGCAGGTGCTTTGTGAGGTGAAGAAACCACAACTGGAAGATATAGTATCTTTGGGACCTGGCAGCATGACTCATCAAGCATAAGGCTTACCCTAGTTTGGGAGAGAATACATTTTTTCTCATTGAAATAGGTTTTGCTCAACAAAGAGAAAAAGTGGCAGCTACTCAACAAAGATATGAAGTAATAATAACAATGATGACTAATGTGGGCAGTATAACCTAAATGCACTTAAAGGATGAATAACAACAAAGTCCAATTATTCAGCATCTGCTGAGCTCCTACCATGTGTCAGGAACTGCTCTAGGCACCATGATCACAACAGAGAACCAGAGACAAAGTGCCTACTACCAGGAAGCCTACCAGAATGAGAGCTGACAAGACAATAGATAATAAGGCAAGCAGACGGGGTATGATCAGAGCTAAGGCACTTTTGGGGCCCTCATAGTATCTGGGGACAGGATGCAGGGCTGACCACTTTTAGACTTGTTAAGTTGACATGTTGAAATTTATGTGTTTAATCCATTTCAAGTTGATATTTGTGCATGCTATAAGATAGGGGTCTAAATTCATTCTTTTGCATGTGAATATCCAATTTTCCCAGGACCATTTACTGAAGAGATTGTCTTTCCTCCATTGACTGTTCTTAAATGTAAGACCAGAAACCATAAAATTCCTAGAATAAAACAGCAAAAACCTCCCTGAATGGGTCTTGGCAATGATCTTTTGAATGTGATACCATATCCAAATCCTAAGTGGGACTAAACCAAACTGCAAAGCTTCTGCACAGCAAAGGAAATCATCAACAAAATGAAAAGAGAACCTAGGGAATGGGAAAAAATATTTGTAAATCATAGATCTGATAAGGGTTAATATCCAAAATGTATAAAATAACTCATACAACTCAATAGCAAGAAACACAAATAATCCAATGTTTAAAATGAGCAAACAATCCAGATAGACATTTTTCCAAAGAAGTTATACAAATGGCCAACAGGTACATGAAAAGAGGCTCAACATCACCCATCATCAATGACATGCAACTCAAAACCACAATGAGATATCACCTCACACCTGTCAGAATGTCTAGTATCAAAAAGTCAAGAGACAACAAGTGTTGGTCAGGATGTGGAGAAAAGGGAACCTCTGCACTATTGGTGAGAATATAAATTGGTACCGCCACTGTTGAAAACATTATGGAGAATCCCCCAAAAAATAAAAATAGAACTATCATATGATCTCACAATTCCACTTCTAGGAACATATCTGAAGGAAACAAAAACACTATGTCAGAGAGAAATCAGCGCCCCTATGTTCGTAGAAGCATTATTTACAATAGCCAAGACATGGAAACAGCATTAAGTGTCCAAGGACAGGTGAATGGATAAAGAATTTGTAGTATAGATAAATGCAATGGAATATTATTCGTCCTCAAAGAGAAGGAAATCCTGCCATTTGCAACAACATGGATAAACCTCCAGGGCATTATACCAAGTGGGAATAAATCAGACAGAGAAAGACAAACACTATATGATCTCACTTACATGAGGAATCTAAAAACAATAAACAAAAAGCTCATAGAAAAGGAGATCAGACTTGTTACCAGAGGTGAGGTGACAGGGTTTAGGGGTTAACTGAGTTAAAGTTGTCAAAAAGTACAAACTTCCAGTTATAAGATACATAAGCGCTAGGGATGCAACGTACAATGATTACAGCTAACATTAATGTATGATATATTTGAAAGTAATTTAAAAGAGTAGATCTTAAGAGTTGTCATCACAAGGAAAAAAACATTTTTTCTTCTTTTTTTTTGTATCTATATGAGATGATGAATGTTAACTAAACTTAATGTGTTGATTATTTCACAATATATGTAAGTCAAATAATTATGCTGTATACTTTAAATTTATACAGTGCTAGTTGTAATTTTATTTCAATAAAATGGGGGGGAGAGTTTATGTGTTAAAAAGCATTTAAAGATCCATGTCTATAGAAAACAATGTATGAGACAGTTGGCATTAAAATAAGTGGAGATAGATTTTTCTACAAATGATGGAAAGACAGTATTATCCATAGGAGAAAATATAAAAGCAGATCTTTACTTTGTAGCATATACATATGTTATACATACACAAATCAATGCCAAGTCAATTAAAATCTAAACATGAAAAGTAAAACTTGTAAAACTTTTAGAATATATTAAGAAATACCTTTCATGATCCCATTATAAAGAGATTTGTCAAAGGACACAAAAAGAACATACCAAAAAGGAAAAGATCATAAAGTAGACTGTAAGATTTTTAAATTCTATGATCAAAAGACATCAGAAACAAAATGAAAAGACAGCCACTACTGGGAGCAGATATTTGCAACTTAACAAAAGACCAGTAGCCACTGTATATAAAGAATTTCTATAGGGGCACCTGGCTGGCTTAGTTGGTGGAACAAGCAATTCTTGATCACAGGGTCATGAGTTCAAGTCCTGCATTGGGGGATAGAGATTACATTTAAAAAAATTAAATCTTTAAAAAAAAAAATAGGGGCACCTGGGTGGCTCATTCAGTTAAGCATCTGACTTTGGCTCAGATCGTGATCTCACAGTCTGTGGGTTCGAGCCCCCACATTGGGCTCTGTGCTGACAGCTCAGAGCCTAGAGCCTGCTTCAGATTCTGTGTCTTCCTCTCTCTCTCTGCTCCTCCCCTGCTTATGCTCTCTCTCTCTCTCTCTCAAAAAATAAATAAACATTAAATTTTTTAAATAAAAAATAAAATATAAAGACAAAACAAAACAGAAACAAATTTCTACAGATCAAAAGCAAAAGGCAGACAACCCAATAGGAAAAAAAAATTAATAAAGAATATGAATGAGCAATTTGGAAAAAGAAGAAACTAAAAGAATAACAAATGTGGAAGAGAGGTTCAGGATTTCTCAAGGAAAGGCAGGTGTCCCTGAGAGGCTGTCCAGCTCCACAGCCCACACTAAATTGTATAGCTCCAGTCAGAAATACCATCCAAAGACTTTGCTAATCATTGATTTTTCCTTTAAAGAGGGCCACTTCAAACGCTTGCTTCCTGTACTTGGGGTCAGGTGGGTGATATCAAGCAGTCATTCTCTGAGTTTTTGCCATAGGTCACCTCAAGAGCTGGGCACAGAGAAGCCAGCCACGGGCAATCCAGTCCTGTCTTCTAGAGCCTCACAGTCTAAAGGGAGAAAGGGTGGCATGAACAATTGCACCATCATAGAGCAGGCTAAGCGGATGTTTGCACAGAGGGCTGTGCAGCACCATGCTGGAACCTGCTGGTCCCACCCGGGGCATTCAGGGAAAAGGCCTTTGGGATTGGGAAAGCTCTGGCCTTCACATCCCAAAGCAAACATGACCTCTGCTGCACAAGCCCCTTTCTACTGTCCACTTCCAAAACTGCTGAAAGAGAGAAAACCATCTGGAATAACAGACACACCTGGAAAATCTGAGCTCCTCCCACCTCTGGGATCTTGGGCTGCCACCTACTTGGCAGTCCCACTTAGATACCTCAAACTCAGCCATCCAGAACTGAGCTCATGATCCCTTCCCCAACTTGATGGCCTGCACCTTGAGAACCCTCCTCCATCCTCCCAACCCCTCAGGTGAAGAACTCTGGGGTCCTCAGTGCCTCATCCGCTCTGTTGCATCCCACCACCAACTAATCAGGAAATCTTGGTGGCTCACTCTTCAAAATGCATCTAGAATCTGACCACTTCCCTCTACCACTATTGCCCCGGTGTGAGCCACCACAACCCCTTGCCAGGATTATTTCAGTAGCCTCCCAAGGGCTCCACCAGCTCCAACCTTGCCCCCACCCACAAACTCACAATGACCTTCTTAAAATAAAGGTTTAGTCATGTTATTTTTCTGTTCCTTCCGACCCGTGTCTCCTGCTTCAGAGTAAAAACCCAAGCCTTCACAGTAACCTGCAAGGCCCTCCCTCATGTGGCCCCTCTAACTTCAGCTCCTGTTTCCCCTACACTCACCCTGCTCCATCCACACTGGCCATCTGGCTGTCCCCTGAGCACTCCAGCATGTCCCATCATAGGGCTTTGGCATGGCTGTTCCCTCTGCCCAGAACATACTTCACCCAGATATCCACATGGCTAACACCCTCACCTCCTGCAAATCTTTGCTCAACATCACCGTGTCATTGAGATTTGCTCTGACTACTTTAGATAAATTGTATCCCACCTCTTGCCCTCACCCACTCCAGGCCTCCTAATTCCACTGATGCAGCTGTAATCTGTTCAAGCACTGCCTCCTTCTAACATACTATGTAATATCCATGGTTTATTGTGTGTCTCTGCTGGAATGCAGGTCTGCAAGGGTGGGGATTTTTGCTTATTTTGCCCGGGGCCTGGGACAGCAGCTGGCACATAGTGGGCACCAGGGCACACTCAGCTTCTCCTTTCCTTAAAGCATGATATCCTAATCCTGCCTCAGAAGTGCTTATTACTTCCAGGATCAAAGGAAAACACTTTTAAAAATCTAACACCATGCAAGAAACAGGTAGGAAGAATCCCAGTTTCTCTTTTTAAACAGCTTTTTAGGAAAAGCTAAAGAGAGCCCTGACTGAGCCCACAGGGACTTGTGCGTGACATAAGTGGGATCTTGGGCAGCCACAGGACAACAGTGACAGGCCTCCAGTCCCTGTGGCCAGTGCACACTTCACCTACAGGCACTGACTGCATTTTGTTGAACTCTTACTTGTTCAGGCTGCTATAACAAAATACCACAGACTGGGCAGCTTAAAAATTTATTTACCACAGTTCTGAAGCTGGGAAGTCCAAGATCAAGGTGCCAGCTGATTCAGCGTCTGGTGAGGGCTCTCTTCCTGGCTTGTAGATTGCTGCCTTCCTGCTGTGTCTTCCCATGGCTGACAGAGAGCAAGCTCTGGTCTCCATTTCTCTTCTTGAAAGGACATGAATCCATTAGGGGATCCATCAAGGGATGCCTCCTGACCTCATCCAAACCTAATTTCCACCTAAAGGCCTTACCTCCAAATACCAGAGAATTGGGGATTAGGGCTTCATCATTTAAACTGTAGGGGACACACACATTCAGTTCCTAACACTTGCTCCGTGGGTTTCTGCGCAGAGGTACGAAGTTCCCTTACTGGACAAAGGACCATGGACCCATGACCTGGCTATTGGTGCTTCCTCTGCTGAGCTCAGAGCCTAATGATGCAGCATCTTCTCTAACACTAGAGATCAGACGAGAAAGGGTGTGGGGGATGTTTACAGTCACTCTGCAGAGTAATTGAATCCCTGCCACAACTCTCCTGGCAATACGATGCAATTACACGTTCCACACATGGATTGCAGCAGGGCCAGGCACTGCATAGAATCGGGGCGTCCTCTCTCCCACATCAGCGTGCAATTAATTTATTGTCTTCCGCACCAGGAGCCAGAGCAACTGCTCCCCGTAACTGTGCTAATCAGAAGTCGTATCTCCAATCCACTTCCCTCTCCTATTTGTCATGACCACATTCAGGGTGGGCTGAGGTTTCTAGCTAGAATATTGGGTTCTTGCACAAATGGGCTGAAATGTAACCCAGCGCTGCCAAGAGCTCCCCAAGGGTGAATGAATTTTGCATTTTCTCAGAGACAGATTTCCAAGAATCATAAAGTGGGCTTGTGCTGGCCTTAGGGGAGGTGCTAAGGCCCTGTCTGGGTTGGGCCTGAAGATTTCACCACCATTCCAAACTGAGCTGGGTCATCCAGAGATCATGGAGGCAACTGCCCCCTTCCCCCACCCCAGACAGAGAAAGAAACTACTTTCTGGAGCAAAACACGGCCCATCTCCCCAGCACATCTGAGCCTAACAATGGCTTTGCAGTTGGCCTGAATGGAGGCAGCCTCTGTTCAGGGACCCCACAGTGAGCAAGCACTGTGCCCAGAGGGCACTGCAAGGGATCTCCCCAGATTTCACAATGACCCTATCACCCATCTGTCACAGAAGGACACAGGTGCCCGGAGAGGTGAAGCAACAGTCTCGGTCACTCAGCTGATCAGCATCTAAGATGAGATGCAACCCCAGCTTTCTCTAACTACACAGCCCGCTGTCAGAGAGAGGGGACCACCCAAATTGCTCTGGCCAAATCCCTCCTGAGTACTCTGGTCTTCAGGGTGACTGGGGAGGAAGGTCTCCAGCAGGGAGCACCCAAGCAAATAGCCTCCTGGACAGCCGGCAGGGCCAGGTCCAGCCAGAATGCCAGCAGATGTGACTGACACAGAAGCAGAGAAGTTTCTGGGCTTTCTGACCCTGGAAATGGAGGAGGATGCTTTACAGACCGGGGTGAGGGCATGAGGGCATGAGGTCCCCTCTAAGTGCACAGTAGAGAGTGAGGGGTCTCCAAAAGCCAGCTTCTAGAGAAACCTGAGCCCAGAGCTGGGGCCAGTCCCTCACAGCCTTTTGGAGCTAGAAAACCCAAAGTGTCGGGGCTAGAAGAGGGAGGTGGATCACTGGGGACTGCATTCTCTTCTGGGTCCAACTGATGAGGTAACTTGTTATCATCAGCCCTCAGGGCTCCCTGTCTGGGGTGGAGAGTAACACAGCTAAAAACTGCAGCAAAGGAGATGGGGACAGGTGTGGTCTGTCCAGGGCAGAGTGAGGGGCAATGCCCAGTGGCATTTTCAAAGGGGGCCGTACCAGGGACTAAGCATAGGCTCCCCATCTGACCTTCTCTTCCAGATGGGTGGTCCCAGAAGCTGGGGTACTGCACTGGCCAAAAAGGGGATGGCTTCCCCACCACCCCAGCTGTGCTAGGACATGTGGGCAGAGCTCTGAGGGCTCCACATGAAGGAGTGCCTGTGCAGGTGACAGGTAAAGATGCTGCCCCCAGCACATGCCCCGTCTGTGACCACTCAAAGGACAGACCCCCAGCTGGCAGCAAGACGGGACCCCAGAGCCCCCCAAATGCCTCTTCCCATTGTATGCATGAAGGGAGCTGCCTGAGGCCCCGCCAGGCCCCAAGACTGCGTCATGCCCAACTAACAACCGCAGAGGTCAGCCTGAACCCCTCTCATGGCCTAGAGTGCCCCCCACCCTGGGTCCTGAGACAGGATCTCTGCAGGGTTCTTCAATTGCTCCCATGGCCAGTGCAAGTGACACCAGGTGGGCACATGATGGTGGGTCCCAGGGTCACACTCCTTGGCAGAGGAGCCCTGTTAGTAATGCCTTTTGGGTCTGGTGTGGTGCTGGCTTGGCTGGCATCACCGTCGCTGCTGATTAGGGCCATGATGTACCCAGCCCTAAGGCTAAAAATAAGCATAACAGTTCTTGCACGAACTAGTTAAGAAGCCACCGCTGCATATGCCAGAATTACCTTATCTTTCCACAACAGACATTTTTACAGGAAAACTTGAAATGTTTTTCATCCATCAAAATGCCAGGGTGCTACACAGGGAGCCCTGTTGCCATGGGCCTGGCATCAGCCTCACTTTCTTGGGGTTTAGTCCTGAGCCTCATTTCCAGTATGCAAGGGAAATTCCAAGTGTCTCTGGCCCCATTCACAGGCCAGGTCACTTCAGGTCACAGTGTTGCAGGCTGTGGGGGCTAAGAGCTTCATGTAGGGACCCCAAGGGTGGTATGGTGTCGGGACCATAGGTTACAAGGTGACCCCCTCTTTTGCTTGCATTCTGGCTCTGCTAGCTGTGACCCTGGGCAAATCACTCCACCTCACCATGCTTCAGGAACCTCATTTGTTATATGAGCACAATCTAAGTGAAATAATGCATGTAAATCATGCAAAGATAAATAATGTGTGTGGATAATGTCCAGAAAGCCCATGGCACTCAGTTAAAGAGAGTAATCTCTGGTGTCTTTGTCTACTTGGCTGCCACAGCAAAGACCACAGATGGGGTGGCTTAACCAGACTATTTCCTCACAGTTTTGGAGGCTGGAAGTCCAAGATCAAGGTGCCGTCAGGGTTCTTGTCCAGTGAGACCCTCTTCCTGGCTTGCAGATGGCTGCTTCTTGCAGTGTCCTCACATGGCCTTTTTCTCTGTGTGTGCACATGCACACACACACACACACACACACACACAGAAGGGGAGAGACTAGTGTCTTCTTACAAGGACGCCAGTCCTATGAGATCAAGGCCCTACCACTGTTCCCTATCCCAAAATACAGCCATATTGAGGTTTAGGGCTTCAACACAGACATGGGAGCCACAATTCAGTCCACAACAACAGGAATCCAAAGACAGTCGCTCACCAAAGTAGCCAATGTGGGGCTCCCCACTGGGTGTCCAGCACCAAGCCACTGTGAGGACTGGACAGGAGAGAGTGGCAGCTTTGGGTTTAGGATCTACTGAACCCAATCATGAGCACAGTGTCTATCCTCCACTTGCAAGTGGGGCAGGGATTCAACACATCCATCACGTGGGAATCCATATCCACACGTGGCTAGGAGATCCTTGCACCCCTAGACACACACACGGGCAGCACCCACACAGCCCTTGCAGCCTCCAGCCCACACCCTTGCTCTAGGCCAATGCTGCTAGGACCCCTGAGAGGACACCTGCCCCCCAGCCCTGCACAGTCCCAGGATGACACTACAGCAGGAAGGGGTCTGGGCAGGGGGACCAACCCTGTATTTCACATACCTGTTTGCAGACCAGCGACACTGTGCAGAGAACAGAGAGGAAATGTCTCAAAGTAGCTCTTCTAGAAGTCCCCAGTCAAACCACTCCTGCCCACCAACGGAGGTTGTCACTGATGGACACCATCGTGTTCCTAGACCCACACATGCCTCTCAGCAGTGGAATCTATGTCTAGGCGGCTTCCACATTGCGTGACCAGGGAGAAAACCGAAGCTCCACAGGCTGTCACTTTTCCACACCGACACGGGCACAGCCAGAATAAACTCTGGCATGTGAGACACAGGGACCCGGCTCCTTCTACCAGGCAGCCCCCAACATGTGCTCAGAGTGTGGAGCATGGCAGGGCAGAAGAGGCGGCCCCACACAACACACACCACAGCTGGGCAGGCCTGGGGCTCCGCAGGACACAGCTGAGCGAGAGTGGGAGCAGACAGGGACCCTCTGAGGCCTGAGCCCAGAGACTCAGCTGGGCACATTCAGGAAGGCTCACTGGGGGTGCTCCACAGAGCACCGGAGTGAACTCTAGAGTAAAGGAGGAAAAGCCCAGATGTGGAGCACCGGCTGACTTCTGTGGTGTAAATATTCTCCCACAGTCCATTTCCAGCTACCAACGCTTTGATGCCCAGCTCACAGCACTAAAAATGTGACCATTGGCTCGACTGAGTCATTCCAAGACAACTCCAGTGCAACCCCAGCCCCCTGTGACACAGCCAGACAAACACACAGCATGTCCCACAGAGGGGGCAGGGCTTGCACACAATGGGGCACCAAGGCCACTTGTGGGAGATAAAGGAGTACCAGGGACCTCAAAGGGAAGAGGGGCCCACACAGGAAGACTTTGCTGGATCTCTCCTTTGTGCTGAGAAGGGAAGAGACCTCTGTGGGGAAGGGACAGCGGTCCTGTGGACAGAGAGGGCGTGAACAAGGTGACACGTGTCTGACTGTGCCCCTGGTGAAAGGCCCAGCCCCTGAACCATGATGAGGGCACCTCTGAGGAGGCTCAACCCTCCCACCTACCCACCCCCTACCCCCAGCATGCAGCCAGGAGGGCTAGCCGCCCTCAGCTCCTTCTCCTCCTGGGGTCCTGGTCTCTGGCCAGGCTGTCAAGGAGGCAGGTCACAGGAAGGACTGCAGCCAACCTCCTTCACTCACTCAGACCCAGTTCAGACATAGGAAAAGCAGGAAGAATAGCATGACAGCATCGGTGTGCACCACCCCGCTTAGAACTCAAAAGGCCACAAGGTGCACCAGAGGGAACAGCTCTCTCCATCCACTCTCCTGCACCGGGATTTATCATCTCGCTGCGGGCCTGTGCAGTCCTATCCTTAAGCAACATTGAGCACTGTTTTTGCATATTCTAAACCTTATCTAAAAGGCCTCAGACCATATGCGACATTCCGACTTGCTTTGCAGTTTGTTTTCATAAAGCTTTTCTAAGGAGACAGGTGGCCAGCGGTGAGAAGGCCTCTGGCCTTGGAACCCTAGCCTGCACTCGGCAGTGTGACCTACACAAAGTCACACAGCCTGGCAGCCTCAGTTTCTTGATCTGCAGAGCAGAGATCCTCCCCCTGGGGGAGAGGCAGTGGGCTATGCGTGGCCCAGTTGCAGGCCTTCCCCCACCTGCTCTGCTCCAGTGCCCACTGTAGCCTCCCAGCCTCCAGCACCCCTTTCCCAGCCCAGAGCCAGCTCAAAGGACAGCCCACCCTCTTGGCCTTGCCACGCAGCAGACCACGGCCAGGGCCTGCAGGGTCTCACTCACTCTGCCCCCATCACTGCTTCCGTAGAAGAGTAAGGCCTGCTCTAACTGGGGTCTTTGTCTTGCACTGACCTGGGATTTCTCCAGCACTTTGGTGCTGAGGGGGCTCAAACCTCCCTCCCAAGGATGGACGCCTGTTCTCCTGGACCTGGGCCAGCTTCCGACCTGTCTGCCCCCGGCTCCAGCCTGCTTCTCAGGCTCCCTTCCTGCTCTCTCAGCACTCCTCCCAGCCCTGCCGGTGACAGATGCCCAGAGCTCCAGGTCTGGATTTGTCTCTTCCTGTCTACACTCACCCCCCTGGGGATTCTTCCCTCATCAGGGCTTTAAATACCACTGGCACAGTGAGGACTCCCAGCCTCATACCATGCTGCAGACCTCTCCCCTAAACGCAAGGGCTCAGACTCACACCCGCATACAACACATGGTGACTCGGAGGCCTAGTGGCCATCCCAAGCTAACCCTAGGTGGCCTGTCCCTGAAACCTGTGCCATCCCAGCATTCCCATTCAATTAGTGGCATTTCCATCCTTGCATCCGCTCAGGCCAGAAACCTTGGGTTTAATCTCATCTACTTCCTTTTGCTCATCCCCCCCCCACAGAGCATATCCTCTCAACTCAGCCCTCAATTTCTATCTAGAATGTAGCTGACTCTCACAGTCTCTGTCCCTCCACCCTAGTCCCAGTCACCGTGACCTCTGCTGCAGGATTGCAGGGGCCTCCCCACTTTTCCTCCCTCACCCTTGCCCACCCCAAGGATATTCTTGACCTAGAATTAGAATGAACCTGTTAAAATCTACACCAAGTCCTATCACCCTCTGCCCAAAACCTACTTCACACAGGGTGGCAGCCAATGACAGGACCCCGGGATCCAGTCCCCCCTCTGTCATGCCACAGCAGCTCCAGCCGTGCCCTCCGCCTATAGGCAGTGCCCGCTGTCCCTGGCCACCCCCTCATGCCTTGGGGTCTTGGCTCAAATTCCCACTTGTCAGCGAGGCCTCCTCCTATCTCTGACCTCCACGGTCTTCCCAGTCTCCTGACTCCCCCTTGCCCTACTCACCCTCTGGCACTTGCTTACAGTCTGTCTCCCTCACTGGAACATAAGCCCCTGAGGGCAGGGATCTGTACACAGAACAGCATCTGGCCCAGGGGAGGTGCTGCAGGAACAGGTCCAGGACCCCTCCTCCAGTGCCACCCGCCCCTGCCCCCGCAGCAGACATGACACCAGCATGAGCAGCTGCAGCCCTTCTCCTGCCAGGTTCCCCTCTCCCTTCTCTAGCTTGCTCCCTCCTGGATCACCCCCACACCTCAACTGCCCCCATCTCCAGTTCTCCCCCTGCACAGCCTCAGAATGTGTGACCTTCAGTTCTCCACAGGCAAGGCCCAAGGCAGGGAAGAAGGAAGGGAAGGAGGGAGGCCTGAGGATCTCTGGTGGTGCTTTGGGCTGAGAGTGGGAGGCTGTCCTGAGACAGGCTTGTTCCCCAGGACCTGAGGGTGCCCCTCACAAGAGCCACCAGGCCCTCAGGAGCTGCAGCCTTGACGTCATATCTAGCACACGGTGCTGAAGCCCTTCCTCACTCAGACACGGTGCCACTTGAGCCAGGGTGTCCCGAGAGGTGGGTCACGTGGGGGCAGTGTTTCCCCTGTTTTAGATGGAACCAGCCTTCTCCAAGATGGTAGGCAGCATGCTCCTGCTCCCCCTTCAAGCCACCTCACTAGTTTGTCCCCCTGCCCAGAGTAGAGGCTCCCAGCCAGCTGCTGTAGCTTCTCAGCCTCCCCAGGATAAGGGAAGGTCCAGCCCAAGCTAGTAATCCCATAACTCCAGTTGAATCCAGTTTGATATTGAACCCCGAGCTCTCATCCAGGTAAAGCTTCTCCCTGGACACCTGCCATTGAGGTGAGAGCCTGGCCTGCTCCTCACCCCTTCTCACTCCACCCTGCCCCTGCTAGTGGCTGCAGTTTTAGGGCAGCTCCAGAGTAACAGAGGAAGACAGAGTGGGGAATACAGTGATAGGGAAAGTCTGCTTAATGGGCCCAAATGGGCAAGGTGACACTCTTGTAGGCAGTCTGCAGGCTCCTCAGTGGCCCCTGGCTGAGATCCCTGACATGGGCAAGGCTCTTCTAGACTTGCTGCTCTCAACTCCTGCTCTCACCTCGGCTTTTGGGGCCCATCCCTCTTCTGGGATCTCCTAGGATCCCACTGTGACAATCCTCACAGTGTTGGATACACACCCTTCATCCCACTGTTGGTGGAAGGGAACACATTTCTACCTGGCCCCACCCCTTTGCTGGCCAGGGCCCTCCCAGCAGTGGTGGTCACTAGTGCTGGTCCCAATATGTCCAGGTCCCTGCTTTCCAGGCACATGTAAAATTCTCTGTGCCTGTCTCCATGCCCCTCTTCAAAGCTGTGGTCACACAAATTGTTCGAACCATGATATGGGGACAACTGTGGGCTGTGTCACTTCCAGGAGAAATCTCTCAGGGCCACAACTCTCCAAATCCTCCTCCCTCAGCTGAGGCAATAACAGAAGCACACAGAAGCTGACGGAGGGTCCCTGAGTGACCATGTGAGCAGAAAGCTCCACCAGCCCATGTGGGTAATTAATGTGGATGGAGAAGTACCATGACGTTATGTCTATGAGTTTTGGGGGTGTTTGTTACTGATGTCCTGACTGATGCACCAACCAACATCAGACTCCATTTTGTGCTCCCTCAAAGTCATCTCTCACTTGTTTGGGGAAGAGGGAGGCACCCTCCTCCCCTCCCCTTTAGGAGGGAGGGGCTCAGCACACAATGACCCTCAGCACTGAGGTCCTCAACTTCCTACACTGCCAGAGGCGGACTGCAGACATAGCCAGTCTCATTGCCTCTTAGGGTGTCCCCGATAGGTGTTCTAGGTCTCACTTCAGGGAGATGCACAGATTTGTCCCCAGCTGTAAACAGGACCAGGAAGAACCCTGACTCCATGTGTCACAGAATCAACATCTTTACTCTTTGCTCTCACTGAATCTTTAAATCCACCCTCAGACCTGTTTCTTCTGCCCCAAGCTCGGCTTCCCTGAATGGGATCCCACACAGGTCCTATGAGTTTCCTGGCCTTGCTCATAAAATAAAAATGTTTTCCTGTCACTTTTAGTCCAAAATAGCATTGCTTCCACCATTAACATTCCCGATCTTACATCATAATTGGTGACCCACATTTAGCTAAGAAGTACCTCTTCTCCATCTGGGAGCTCAGTGGGTGGGGGGCAGGATCCCCCTGCAGATGTCCCTTCTGCACAGAAACTGTGATGGTCAGAGTCCCATCTCACTAGAAGGGTGTTCCCATGGGAACCTCTGATGTCCTTGCAGAGCTGCCTCCAGGCATAGCTGACCCCAGTTCCTCCTTACCAGAGACATCCTGCTCTGGTTTACCTCCTAACTGCCCCTCATCCCAGGCTCTTGTCCCACTCCTGCTGCCTACTGTCTTGGGCACAGGCACTGCTAATCCTCAGGAAACACAGTGTGCAGTATGGCCATGCCTGCCCTCCACCCCAAGCCAGCCTCCCTCTTACTTGGTGTCAGTTTGGGCCTGATTCAGCCAAGAGTCACTGTGCCCCTCCCAGGGACTTGTATCAGCTGCTCAGAGGTCTTCTTAAAGCCCCTCTCATCTGCTGAGGAGATGGGGAGCACCCCTTCCCTTCCATCACTCCAGCAGTTCTCCCCAAAGAAATATCCCCTCCCTGCACCTTCATGCTCAGCCCCTTAATAAAATCAAGGGGGTGCCCATTCCTTTGCCAAATATTTATTGAGCATTTACTATGTGCCAGGCACTGTTCTGGGGCCAGAGGGAACAGACAAGAATCCCTATCTTCATGGGGCTGCCCTTTAATGGGAGGAGACAGAAAGAAACACAATAGTCCAGCAGATGGCACAGTGTTAGAACACTACTTGTTCTGTGGAAAAAGAACCAGAGAGCAGGGCAGGCAGTGAGGGTGCAGCAGAAAGTGTGCTGCAACTTTAAATGTGAGGCTCCAGGTGGACCTCAGGCAGAAAGTGATGTCCAAGCAAGGACCTGGGGAAGGGGAGAGAGTGGAGCATGGAAGGAAAGCATTCTGGGCAGAGGAATAGGGCAGTGCAAAGGCCCTGGGGAAAGATCAGGACTGGCATATTTTTTCAGAGAACAACAAGAAGGCCAATGCAGACAGGACAGAGTGGAGCAGAGGAAAGTGGTAGGTGATGAGGTTAACCAGGTAAGGGGAGGCCAGAGCACACAGGGCCTCAGGGAGAGGAGAAGCCAGAGCAGAGGGGTGGCATCTGAAGTCTTGTGTTTTAGAAGGATCACTCTGGGAACACCTGGGCGGCTCAGTCGGTTAAGCATCCAACTTTGGCTCAGGTCATGATCTTGCAGTTTGTGGATTTGAGCCCCATGTCAACCTGGAACCTGCTTCAGATTCTGTGTCTTCCCCTCTCTCTGCCCCTGCCCCCACCCCTCTTTCTCAAAAATAAATAAACATTAAAAAAATGTTTTTAAGGATCACTCTGTCTGTTGTCGGGGGCAGATAGTCTAGGGCAGGGGGGGTAGGGAATGTGGATATGGAAGGTAAGTGGGACCCGGCACCATAATCCAGGTGAACTTTGGGCCCCAGAAGAGGAAACTGAAGCAGTGAGAAGAGGTCACAGTCAGGACATGTTCCACAATGGAGCCAAGTGGATTTTCTTACTTTCTTTCACCCCCCCCCCCACTTCATTCAAAGTGATGTGAAAGAGAAAGGAAAGAGGCTAGGACAACCCCAGGGCTTTTGGCTGGAGCAGGTGTAGGACTGCTCAGGTCACCTGGGCTGGGGAAGACAGCAGCCCTGCAGGTTAGGGGTGGAGGTTGGATGTGCCACTGTGGCGGAGTTCAGGAGCCATCTCTGGGCCGGGGCGGGGGTGGGGTGCGTTCCTGCAGCCAAGGAGAGAAGCCAGAGCTGCAGACATACACAGGGCTGCAGCCACGGGCACAGAGGAGCACCAAGGGGCAGAGGAAACAGGCCCAAGACTGAGCTGGACCCCCAGCAGGGAGGCTGAGGAGGAGGCCCAAGGCCCAGGAGGGGTTTGCCACTGACTATACAAGCCCCCTCCAATATGCAGGTAATCCCCACTTTCACAGTGGATGGGACAGTCACCATCCACTTGTCCTCTGCATTCTGGAGTCTGAAAATGGAGGCCAGGTAAACTGAAACATCTTGGTCAAGACCATATAGCAGAGCCAACCTCAGACCCATCTTTGGGGGTGGTGGGGACTAAGCTTGTCCCTTCCACACCACGGTGGCTCTGAGTGCCTGAGGGCCCTGCAGCTTCCAGTGTGCATTTGCACTGAGGGTTCATGCACAGGTGACTCCGAGGCCAGCACTGGACTGGGCACTGCACAGTACCCTCCTCCAGCTACCAGGACACTATCAACATCAGGCCTCATGGCCACATCAGGCCTGGAGTGACCACTTAGGAGTAGTAACTCCTGTTCAGTTGGATGGTGAATAAGTGATGGGTCAGCAAGTCCTCGTCAGGAGCAGCAGGGAGGGTTAGCAGATGACTGTGGGGCTCTGTTCCTCAGGCGACTCCTCCCCTCCACCTTCTGTCTATGCCCAAGACCTCCAGAGCACTCTGCCGGGAGCAGCCTCAGGGGGCATTTACATGAACCAATAGTGCATCAGCTACCCATTCACCCTCAACCTGGGGCAGGATGCACACTGGGAGACACACCGCTTTATCCTCACAAGGACCTCACCAAGCACGGACCGAATCATTTCACAGGTGAGCAGAGCAAGGCCAGGGTGGTGGTCCAGGACACATGGCTCAGGGCCTGCCCTACCCAAGGTAAGGAGACAGCGCTACTAATCCCTGCTTGGCTGGTAAGAATTCAGCAATTTCTGCTAAGATTAAAGATTCTTTACCAGTTAGCAGGAAAACTGTGGGAGGATGGTGGCAAAAGGGCAATGTAATAAAACATGAAAATGTAAGGTTCCATTTGTAAAGGAGCTGTGTTGTTCCCTCCTCAGCATCTATACCCCTTTGCCCTTTCCAACAGCCTAGGTCCCAGAACACCACCCAGGGATCTCAGACTCCAAGCACAGAGCTGGCATCCTGCACTGAGGACATTCCTGCCCCCAGTCACCGGGCTGCAGATGGGCACATGTCTGTCTGGACATGAGAGAAGAATCAGGTGGCTCAAGAAGATGCAGCCAGCCATCTTGGGACCTGGTAGGAAGCACTCATTAGTTAACCTGACACTGCAGAAAGCATTGTGGAGAAATGGGGCCCACGTCACTACCAAGCCGCTGAAGCAAGCCTCACCTGGAGCCTGTTCCCACTGGGCTTTTCATTTGAGTTAGTCAGAATCTCTCTATGGCTTCAGCTGGTTTGAACTGCATTTCCCATTGCTTGTGATCAAAAGCAACCTAACGAATAGATTATCACACATTTTTCAAGGGTGGCAGGCCACGTGTGGTACAGCCCCCTGACATAACTCAGGATGGAAGGTGGAGGCAGGGAGAGGAACGGAGAGGAATTTTATGAGCTAATTGATTTTTATTTAAGAACTGCAAAAGTCAACATTGGCAGGCACAACTCTCTTGGCCCTAGGAAAAAAGTGTGGAGTATGCAAATTTGATCTGAACAATTGGGTAAATATTCATTCACTTTAGGATCCTGCCCTCTTCTCCTGGGAATGGTCAAGCACAAGTTCACTCAGCCCTCGACCCCCACACTCAACAATCCAATGCATTCTATAAACACTCCCCTCCCAGTTCAGATATTGGAGGGGACAGGGCACTGGCTCCTCTCAGGGACCCCCACTCTCTAGGCTGCATCCACAGCCCTCTGGTCATCTTCCTCCCACCAAAACACAACCCCTCAAGATGGGAAATCTGTTGCTACATCTCCATGCAAGCTTCCCAAGCCTGTCTTTATGCTATTAAACTGTGTGTACTAAGTCCTTCTCTTTCAAAAAGCCAGGCTCTTACCATTAAAAACCAAGACTTTTGAGACTATGTCTCTACTATGTGTTTTGGGGCATATTTTGGAATCAAAGTCAATCACTTCTCGGCCTTTTGGCTAAGATCAAGTGTGGAATCAAAGTCAAACTATGACACTTGGTACATTTGTCCATGTTCTCCAGAAAAAGAGCCAATAGGGTGTGTGTGTGTGTGTGTGTGTGTGTGTGTGTGTGTAAAGAGATTTATTATAAGGAATTGTTCCATTGGTGATTATGGAGGCTGACAAGTCCGAAGATCTGAAGTCAGCAAGCTGGAGACCCAGAAGAACTGATGGTGTAGCTCTGGTCCAAATGCCAACATGCTCAAAACCCAGAAAGAGCCAATGTTTCAGTTTGAGTCCGAAGGCAGGCAATATCTGATGTCCTAGCTCAAACCAGTCAGGCAGAAGGTTTTTGTGCTATTCAGGTCTTCAACTGATAGGAAGAGACCCACCCACATTGGAGAGAACAATCTGCTATACGTAGTCTATGCATTCACATGATATCATCAGCTCCCTCACAGACACACACAGAATACTGGTTGACCAAATGTCTGAGCACCCTGTGGCTGATACAAAACCAACCATACACTTGGTTCCAGGTTGTATCCACCTCTATGCACTGGAGGCAGGGCACAGGAAAAGTAACCTTTTCTGGGGAAAGATGAAAAGATCTCATGTAACATCTCTAATATTTTCCTGCTGCACTGATTTCCATCTGCAGGTTTTTACTAGCAGGCTTCCCCCAGCCATAAATTCCCTTCTTCCCTCCTTTCTCCCTGTGGCTCATTCTACTCCTCCTGATCCCTGAAGGCCCAGCAAAATGTGTACCCCTTTCTGTCTGAATCCCCCCTCCCAGAAAAGGTAGCAGGCAGGATTAATGCAGGGTACTCTCTGCCCAAAGCTGTGGGTGGGCGTTGGCCAGCAGAAGCCAGCGTCCAACTGCATCCTAATGGAAGAGGGGTGGGCCAACAGACACGAAAAGCTGGGGGCCAGCCCAGCGATGGGAGGGCAGGAGAGGAGAGCCCACAGAGTAGTCATGGACACCCACTCAGGCCTGCCTCATTTTACAGCACACACCTCTGGGGACAAGATGCACTGAAGACAACTTTGTCTCCTTCACCATCTGGTCAGCACCAACCAGCCGAGGCAAGGAGACACATTTGTCAGCTGCCACCAGCACGTGACCCAAGCCTGGCCCCTCTGGCACTGCCAGAGAAGACAAAAGGGGTCCATTTGCAGGGCTGGTCCAGGGTAATGGTTATCTCCACTGCTGATAGCACCCTTCCCTGAAAAACACATAATGCACCATAAGCACTGCTCAGAGGCAGATAAAAATAGTTTTGGATCAAAGAGGTAGTTTCCTTATTTTGTCTCCAGGGACAGATCAGAGGGCTGGACTGCATGTGGGCAAATCAGCTTTTGCTCTTGGCAGGAGTTCCAATGCTTTCCCTCCACAAGCACGGAAAAGTCTGCCAATGTCGATATGTGAAGCTGAGATAATAGGCTGGGACTGTGTTTTATCTTTTGTTGACCCACTCCCAGCCTTCAAAGTCTCTGCTATCATTTTGTAGACAGACAGGCTAAGCCCAGACATCAACGGCAATAGCAGAAAAGTCCATCAGGCCTGTTGGACCTGGGTGGCTGGGTAATGATGGTAATGACCCCCACCGCAGACATCTGCCTGCAACTCTGCCTTCCCATTTAGCAGGTGAGGAAACCGAGGCTCAGAGGCCACAACATTTTGTGAAGGGCCGGTACTCGACCCAAAGTCCAGCTACATCCAAACCTGGAGGTCTTTCAGGACTCTGCAGAAGTGGAATCAAAAAGTCTGGGCTTGACTGCTGTCTCCAGCACTTAAAGCTGTGCCATGTAGAACCAGGCTCTTAATCTCTCTCAGCCTCCATTCCTTCATCTGTAAAATGGGTGTCAATATTCCCAGGGTGGGGCGCCTGGGTGGCTCAGTCAGGTAAGCGTCCAACCTCGAGTCAGATCATGATCTCGCGGGTTCATGAGTTCAACCCCCCGCGTTAGGCTCTGTGCTGACAGCTCAGAGCCTGGAGCCTGCTTCAGATTCTGTGTCTTCCACCCTTTCTGCCCTTCCCATGCTTGTGCTCTGTCTCTGTCTCTCCAAAAATAAATAAACATTTAAAAAAATTTTTTTTGTTTTAATTTAAAAAAATCTCCAGAGCTGTTTGTGACTCAAAGGAAATCATGCAAAACGGCTTTGTGATCTGCAAATTGATGCGTAGATACTGGTTGTTGTGTTGCTATACTTGTAATTGAGCATTTAGTGCATTCGAGGCATTGCTGCTCACCAGGTCTCTTACAGCTGAGAAAGTCCGGGCAGGAAGGCCTTGCTCACACAGCCAGGAGGAGGTGAAGTCGTCACTGGACCTCCGCAGCTGGCTCCAGTGCAGCCTAAACACAGCGATGGTTATCTCGGATGATTTTCCTATGCTAAAGACTGTCCGGGGTGATGGTGCCTTTGTAACAGACCTCCCCCTCCCTTCGAATCCTCCCAAAGGTCTGTTCTCTAGGACAATTCTCAGTCTAGGGAAAAGAAGATCTGATAAAGAAGTCACACCAAGGTGTTGCTGCTGATAAGGGCTCAGTGTATAACCCGTGCCAGGTGTTCGCATCCAAATCAAAGTCTGAAGGGACCATGTTTAATTCAAAGAGCTTAATCCGACAGGACAGGCAGAGGGTCAGTGCCCATCAAACGAATCTCGGTGGCGCCGCCCCCTTCCAACAGCAAGGAAGTGCCTGGAAACAAGGCAGGACCTTGCCTCCCAGACTGCCTGGTCCAAGGGTTTACCTGGATTTCCTGGGCGCTCAAAGGGCTCGCTCCGACACAAGGACATGGGCGGGGCCTGAGTGGGCCAGCCACGCCCTGGGGCGGAGCTCCCGCAGAGCCACACTCCCGCCCCGCCCCCTTCCTGCCTGGCGCCTGGGAAAGAGCTTGAGCTCAGGGAGCCCCATTCTTTCTATTCCAAGGTGGTACATCTGCCCGCCTACGGACTACGGTGGAGGTTAGGCAAATACATGCACACAAATAATACTTGCAGAGCAAACAATCACGAGTGTTCATTGCTCCCTTGGCCCCCATGCGACACATACCCCACCTGCTTCCCACAGGCTTGGGCTTTCACGGTGCTGTCACTGCCATGCTGAGCCCCTAGCCGAAGGTCTAGCCCCCAGTCCCCCTTGCAGAAGGTCTGCTTGGGCCAGAACAGGGTGGGCCATCCAGAAGCACACACCCCCAGCAAGCAGGGCCACAGACAGAGACCAGAGGAGCCACAGTGAGCACACTCCCCTCTCAGGATTTAACCAGAGGCCCGGAAGAAAGTACCTTTCGGCTAGGGCGCAGCTGGAGCACTGATTAGCCATCCTGAGCCATTCTTCTGGACAGTGCTGAGGGACAGCTGTGAGTGAGGATGAGAGGGAAGGACAGAAAGAAGGAGCAGGCGGAGCAGTGGAGAAGAGCAGAGTCCCCTGACAGACATGCAGTCTCACTCGGGCGCCACAACAAAATACCACAGACTGGGCAGCTCCAACAGCAGGCATTGATTACACAGTTCTGGAGGCTGGACGCCCAAGATGATGGTGCCAGTGTGGTCGGCTTTCGGTGAGAGCTCTCTTCCTAATGTGCAGACTTTTCCTTGTCTGTCGTCGCCTTCTCACATTTGGGGGGGGTGGGGGCGGCAAGGAGAGAGAGAGAGAGACAGCAAGCTTTCTGGTGAGGAACACTCAGCACTGAGCCCATCTGTTATAGACTGAATGTTTGGGTCCCCCCCAAAACTCATGTTGAAACCCCACTATGACTGGAGACAGGGCCTTGACAGTCGTAATAAGGGTTGGAGGAGGTCAGGAGGGTGGGGCCCTCATGATGGGATTAGTGTCCTAATAAGAGACACCAGAGGGCTTGCACCTGTTCCTCTGCCGCTCTCTCTCTCCCCGGACTGACTAGCTTCATCTTCCCTCTTTCCTTTCCCCTTGCCTGGTCTTATCTAGTCAGGGGGAGAGGACAGTCCAGCCCTACAAGCTTGCTCATCTTTGCAGAATCTTCTCTCTGAAACTCCATTTCTGCCTCTTTCTTCCCTTCAGTATTAAACAAGGGAAGGAAAACAACCTTTAAGACAGAGGGCAGCAGGGCCCAGATGAGTTACCCATGGAGGAGCAGAGATTAAAGAAGAGAAAGTTCAGGGTGGGTCAGAGCCCAGCACATGCCATCCCAAACTATGTGAAGCGGGAGGACTGCTGAGAAGGGGCAGCCAGGGAGAGGGAAGGGGAGCCCGCAGGGGAGTCAGGATGCCCAGATGCCAGGCAAAGAAAGCATTCCAGGAACGGGTAGGAGCCAGACTGCCAAACACTGAGAAGTAGAGAGGGGCACAGAAGTTCAGTGGAAACTTGGAGGTCATTGGTGTCTGTGACAGGTTTGGTTTCAAGGAAGTGGTGGGAAGAAGGATAATTATGGTGGGATGTTGCGTGAGGGGGATGGATGGAAGAAGAGGCAGCCCATTGGGAAATCGTGGGAAGTGAGGCTTCAGGGAGGCTGGGGTCCTCCCTGCAGCTGTGAGTGCCCTGTGGAAGAAGCTGTGGCATTGTCCTGGAGGAGACAATGGCAGAAGTAGCCATTCCAAGCTGGCTAGGCCTATGGTAATAATCCTTCTTGTTTACACATCATCTCTCATCAAAGAATATTTGCAAATCACAAATGTTAATCAGGTCTGTCTTATTTGTTCTTTGTGAAATACCTTTATGGGTTTTTTTTTTCTGATTACAAAAATAAAAAACATATGCTTGCAAAAAAAAAAATCAAATGATCCAGAAAAAGCATAAACTTCCTCCTCAATCCCTCTCTCTAAAATTAACTACTGCTTTGTGTAGATCCTGCTTTTATAAACTAACAATCATGGACATCTTTCCATGTCAGTACACAGTGGTCAAGTTCATTGTTTTAACATGGTGAGGGAATTCTACTGTCTGTTTCCTCCCGGGTTAGGGAGGTCACCCTGATTCCTGGGACATATGATACTAGCTCATTTACCACCACCCCACACTCTTCCCATCCCCTCTGATCTATCCCCCACCCCTTCACAACCTTTGGGGCTGATCTGATTCTTTTGGCAATTGATGACATTTCATTTGATGTCAGTCTATATGCTGTTCCGCATGAATTTCTCATATCTTCTTGTATCTCTCCCCAGTTAAAGTCAAAGATTTATTTACTGACATTGAATAAACTCCTTTGTTCCCTCTCTCCTTGTTTCTCTCTCCATTTCTCTTTTCCTAATTTATTTCACTAACAATTGTTTTTAACAGCTTTATTGTGATATACCTCACATATCTTGCAAGACATCAATTTAAAGCATACAGATCAATGTTTTTTAGCACGTTCACAGGTACATACAACCAACCCCACAGTCATCACTTACGAGTTTTAAAACATTTTCATCACCCCTAAAAGAAACCCTCACCTCTCTCCCCACTCTCCTTTCAGACCTAAGTAATCGCTCACTTACCTTCAACTTCAGTCGATTTCCCTATTCTGGACCTTCTATGTCATATGGAATCATGTAATGTGTGATCACTTGTGACTGGCTTTTTTCACTGAGCATGTTTTCAAAGTTCACCCATGTGTCAGTGCTTAATTTCTTATTATGGCAGAATATTCCTTTGTATAGTAGGCCACATTTTATTTATCAGTTGATGGACACTTGAGTTGTTTCTACTTCTGGCTATTAAGATGATGTAACTATAAAGATTCATGTGCATGATATGTTATCATTCCTCTTAGGTATATACCTAGGAGTGGAACTGCTGGGCCATATGATACTATGTTTAATTATTTGAAGAACTGTCAGGGTTTTCCAAAGTGGCTGCACCATTTTACACCAATAGTGCGTGTGGGTTCCTATTTGTCCACATTCTTATCAGTATTTATTGTCTGACCTTTTATTCTAGCCATCCTAGTGTATGTGAAGTGGCATCTCATTGTGGCTTTGATTTGCATTTCCCTAATGGCTAATTCTATTGAGCATCTTTTCATATGTTCATTGGTAATTTGTATATGTTCCTTGGAGAAATATCTCTTCAGATCCTTTGCCCATTTTCTACTTGGGTTATTTGTCATTGCATTATTGAGTTATAAGAGTTCTTTATGTACTCTAGATACAAATCTCTTATCAGATGTATGACTTTCAAATATATTCTCCCATTCTGTAAGTTGTCTTTTTACCCTCTTGACAGTGATTTTGAAGCAAAAAATTTTTAATTTTTATGAAATCCAATTTATGTGTTTTTTTTCTTCTGTTGATCATGTTTTTACTAGAATCCTTTGTCAAGTGCTGAAGTGACAGAATTGAAGATTTATCTGTACATTTTATTCTAACAGTTTTATGGTTTTAGCTCTTACATTTAGACCTTTGATCCATTTTGAGATGTAAAAATGATGTTTGAGTTTTTATATAAAGTTTGAGTCTGGGTCCAACTTCATCTTTTGTATGTGGCTGTCTAGCTGTCTTAGCACCACTTTTTGAAAAGCCTAGTTTCCCCCATTGAATGGCCTTGACACCCTTGTCAAAAAATCAGTTGACCATAGATGGGTAGGTTTAATTCTTGACTCTCATTTCTATTTGATTGATCTATGTGTCTATCCTTACACCAGTACCACACTGTCTTCATTACCATCACTTTGTACTTAAGTTTTGAAGGTGGGAAGCGTGAATCCTTGTATTTTTTCTTCTTTCTCAAAATTGTTTTAGCTATTTGGGACTCCTTGTAATTACATGTGAATTTTAGAATCACCCTGTCAATTCCAAAAAAAAGGAAAAGAAAAGGAAAGGAAAGGGAAGGGAAGGGAAGGGAAGGGAAAGGGAAGGGAAAGGGAAGGGAAAGGGAAAGGGAAAGGGAAGGAAAGGAAAGGAAAGGAAAGGAAAGGAAAGGAAAGGAAAGGAAAGGAAAGGAAAGGAAAGGAAAGGAAAGGAAAGGAAAGGAAAGGAAAGGAAAGGAAAACAGCTGGTGTTCTGGCAGGGATTGTATTGTACCTGTAGATCAATTGAAGAAGTATTGCCATCTTACCAGTATTAAGTCTTCTGAGCCATAAACATGAGATGTTTTCTGTTTATTTAAATCTCCTTTCATTTCTTTCAATGTTTTAGTTTTAAGAGTATAAGTTTTGCACTTATTTTATTAAATTTATTTCTAAGTGTGTTATTTATCTTGTAATTGAAATGATTGTAAATCATTGTAAATGAAAGTGTAAATGAAATTTATTTCTTAATTTCATTTTTGGATTGTTCATTGCAATCATAAAGAAAAACAATTGATTTTTTATTTTGACCTTGTGTTCTAAAACCTTGTTAAGCTCATTTATTAGTTCTTAGAGTTTTTAAGTTGGACATCCTAAATTTTTTAGTATTTTCTATATACAAAGTCATGTTATCTCTGAAGAGAGATACTTTTGTTTCTTCTTTTCAAACCTGGATTTTTTTTTCCTTGTCCAATTGCCCTGGATAGAACCTCCAGTACAATGTTGAGCAGAATTGGCAAGTGCAGACTTCCTTATCATGCCCCTGATCTTAAGGACAAAGTTGGGGCACCTGGGTGGCTCAGTCGGTTAGTGTCCTTCAGCTTAGCTCATGGTCTCACAGTTGGTGAGTTGGAGCCCCACATCCGGCTCTGTGCTGAGCTGTCAGCACAGGGCCTGGACCCTGCTTCAGATTCTGTGCCTCCCTCTCTCTCTGTCCTTCCCCTGCTCGTGCTCATTCTCTCTCTCTCTCAAAATAAATAAACATTAAAAATTTAAAAAAAGAACAAAGCATCTAGTCTTTAACCATTAAGTGTGATATTAGCTGTGGAGTTTTCATAAATGCTCTTTATCAGGTTGAGGAACTTCTATTTTATTCCTAATTTGTTGAGTGTTTTTATGATGAAAGACTGTTGGATTTTGTCAAATGCTTTTTCTATATCTATTGAGGTGATTCTGTGGTTTTTATTTTTTACTCTACTGGTATGACCTATTACAGTAATTGATTTTCTTATGTTTAACCAACCTTGCCTTCCTGGGATAAATCCCACTTGACCTGGTATATATTCTTTTACATGTTGTTGGATTCAGTTTGCTAGTGTTCTGTTGAGGATATTTGCCTCCAAGTTCATAAGAGATATTGATCTTTAGTTTTCTTAGGACGTCTCTCTCTGGTTTTGGTGTCAGAGTAATGGTGGCCTCAAAATGAGTTCATAATTGTTTCCCTCTCTTCTATTTTTTGGAAGAGTTTGTGAAAGATTGGTATTAATTTTTTCAGTTTGGCAGCATTCCCTAGTGAAGTCACATGAACCTTAGCTTTTCTCTGTAGGTAGTCTTGTGAACATCCACTCTTTAATTTCTGATTCTAGTTATTATCTTCTCTCTTTTTTGCATGATTAGGCTAGCTAAAGGATTATCAATTTTGTTGATCTGTTTAAAGAACCAGCTTTTGGACTCATTGAATTTTTGTTGTTTTTCAATTCTCTATTTCATTAATTTCTCCTCTAATCTTTATTATTTCCTTCTTTTGCTTTATGTTAGATTGCTCTTCTTTTTTCAGTGGAAGTTTAGGCTATTGATTTGAAGTCTTTCTTTTTTAAAAAATGTTCATTTATTTTTGGGGGGGGGAGGGGCAGAGAGAAAGGGGGACAGATCATCTGAAGCAGGGTCTGCACTGACAGCAGAGAGCCTGACATGGAGCTTGAACTCACAACCATGAGATCATGAACTGAGCTGAAGTCAGATGCTCAACCAACTGAGCCATCCAGGTGCCCCTCTTCTTTCTTAATATAAGCATTTACAGCTATATATTTTCCTCTAAGGACCACTTTTGCTGCATCTTATAAATTTTGATATGTTGTATCTTCACTTTCACTTATCTTAAAGTATTTTCTAATTTCCCTTTTGATTCCCTCTCTTATCCACTGGTTCTTTAGGACTGTGTTGTTATTTTCTCAAGTTTTTTTTTCCCTGATATTGATCTCTAATTTTGTTCCAGTGTAATTGGAGACCACACTTTATATTATATCTATCCTTTTAAGTGTATTGATGTTTGTTTATGGCCTGTGGTCTATGCCAAAGAAGGTTTCCTGTGTACTTAAGAAGAATATGTATTCTATTGTTGGCTCTGTTAAGTCTACTTGGTTTACAGTGTTGTTCAAGTTTTCTATTTCCTTGTTAATCTTAAGACTAGTTCAACCCACTATTGAAAGTGGATAATTGAAGTGTCTATTGTTATTGAATTTCTTTCTTCATTTCTGTCACTTTTTGCCACCTGTGTTTTGATCCTCTTTTATTAGGTGCATATGTATTTATAATTTTATACCATTCTAATGGACTGTCCCTTTTATCATAAAGTGTCCCTCTTTGTCTCTAGTAAAAAAATTTTTTGTTGTAAAGTCTATTTTGTCTGATATCAATATAGCCATTCTAGCTTTCTTGTGGTTTCTGTTTGCATAATATATCTCTTTCTATCCTTTTACTTTCAGTCTATTTGTGTATTTAAAGTGTGTCCCCTGTAGACAGCATATGACTGATCATGTTTTCTTATCCATCTGAAAATTTCTGCATTTTGATTGGGCTGTTTAATCCACTCACATTTAATGTTATTATTGATATACCTGGATTGACATCTGCTATTTTACTTTTTGTTTTCTATATGTCTCAAGTGTCTTTTGTTCCTCTGTTCCTTGTCTACTGCTTTCTTTTGTATTAAAGAGCATTTTCTGATGTAACATTTAATTTCTTTGATAATTTTTTCACTTTTTCTTTTTTTTTCTTTTTAGTGATTGCTGTAAGGTTTACTGTGTGTATTTTAAATTATCAGAATCAGCTTCAGATTCATACTAGTTTAATTCCAATGATATATAGAAATGATACTCCTATGTAGCTCTGTTCGCTTTCCCTCTTTTTTGTGGTATTATTGTCATATATATTATATCTATTAATGTTATAGACCCAACAGTACATTATGATAATTATTACTTTACTATCTGTAGTCATTTCCTTAGCCCAGTGCATCTTTGCTTCCACCCACTTCCTTTGTGCTGTTCTTGGCAATATATATTTTTCTATATGTTACACACTCTATAATACATTATAAACATACTATTTTATAGAATTGCTTTCTAAATCAGTTAAAAAAAGAGAAAAGCATGCATTTATACTACCTTTTATAGTTATGCAATTGCCTTTTTTTTCCTTTTTCATGCCTATGTCTCTTTTCTACCCTTCCTTTTCCCTCACTCTGACTTCCCTCCCTCGGTCCCTTATCAGGAATCTTCAAACCTTCTTGTGACATTTAGGACTAGGAGTATCTGGGTGACTCCTCCCCATGCTGTGGGAACTGTCCTATAGGGGGAGCCCCACAAGACCAGGAGGAACAACGAAGGTCCTGGTGAGCTCTGTGCCTTTGGAGCTTGCCTAAAGGTAATCACACACACCAAAAAATGCATCATAGTTGATTGAGCCCCTACCTTGTGCCAGGACCAGATGAAGCATGCCACATATAAGATCATTATGGTCAGGACAACCTGACCAGGAAGATATCATTCCCATTTTGCAGATGACAAAGGTTAAATGACTTCCTAAAACCACAGCTGAGACCAGATTTTCACACGTGTGTATGATTACAGTGCCAGAATCAGATTAGCTTCCCAGGACATGGGAAGGAGTGCATATTTTATCTGCATTCAGGACATTCTTTGAATGAAGGCAAAGGGCATCTCCAGGAGGTACTCTGACAAATCCACTTGGCTTTACTTTGTTTCTCTGATAGAATACAATTGTCAGGAGGGGAAATGTATGTTGATGTTGGTTTAAATTACAACTCCCTTTACCTTCTCATGAAATAATAAAACACTTGTCTAAAGGGGGAGAAATTGAATCACATCCATGTTCCATCAAGCTGGGCAGCATCACCTCAGAATACAAATGATCCTGTTACTTTTCAATAGTTTTTAAAGACTTTTGTTCTCATTATAAAAACAATGGAAGCATTAAAATGGAAATAATATATAATTCTCAGAGGAAATTTGAGAACGCAGAAAAGTATGAAGAAAATATAAATCACACAAAATTCCTCCATTCAAAAACAACCAGTATTAATATTTTGGCCCATATGTTTGTTTGTTTTTCAAGTCTTCTGTGTGTGTATTGTATGTAATGTCCTACTTCTCTCATTTAACATTCCATGGCCTTAATCCATGTCATTAAAATTTCTTCATATATGTTAATGTAACGGCTGCCTGATTTTTCATCATATGATGACACTTCATGTTCTGCAGCATCCTCATTGCACAGATTTACACTTTAACACAATTACAGGACCTCCTCCTGGCACTGGTGATAGGCCAGTGACAGAAAGTCTCCTCTCTGTCACTAAGATGTGGTTCCTGTCCCAGAAGTTGATGGCCTCAAAGGAGTGGACTTAGAATTTGGAAGACATGGAGCTAGCAAGGTTGCAACTCAAAATCAAAGAGAAAAAACAAACCCAGGAGAAAAGATAAAATGGCCCAGTCCACTGATAACTCCATCATGGGGGCTCTCAGACACGGGGCTCAGGTCTGGACAGAGTAAAATCCCGGACACTCCCCAAAGCCATCTGCTCTGAACTGGACTGTGATGGAGAGTGGGGTGAGGCAGGGGCCACCAGCTGTGCCAAGGGGGTTCAGGGTGGAGACAGGCAAGGAGAGTTGGAAGAGGAGTGGACAAGTGTGAGCAGCTGAGAGCAATGAGCAGTGTTCAAGTCCTCCCCAAGGACATCTGGCCCCTCCACATCCCTCCAAAGATATGTTTAAGGAGAATATCAAGATGCAATTAAGGACAATTGATTAAGCAGCTGTGTGCACGACTGATTACTGGAAGTGAAGACCACATAGGAGTGGACTAGTTAGGGCCTGCCCACGTCCACTCCTCTCCTCCAGGTGGCAGGACCCCAATGTCTCTTGGGTAACCCATTCCTCACTACATCCAGTCTTGGTGGAAGAGCAGCTAAAGACCCCATCCTCCCCCAGATGGGAAGGAGCCTCAAACACTGTCTCTGGGACATGAATCAGTGCAGGCACCCAGAGCCCAGCATAGGTTGGCAGTCACTCATCTTGCCAGGTCCCCAGGAGGGGACTGTCCTGGGACTCCTGCTCCTGTCCTGGCTCAACTCAAATCATCCATCAGCTCTGGTGGCTGCTGCAAAGCCTTTGAAAACTTTCCCTTTTCTTTGAGTTGGCCACACAGTTTCTGTTACTTTTCCCAAGGAATCCTGCCCAGGGCTCCAGGCCTGGGCAGAACTGAGCTGCTGGGATTCACCCAAGTCATGGGCTGGCTGGTGCTGAGAACTCTGCTCTGTCTGCTCTGGAGCTAGGTGCCTTCCCTGACCCACAGCTCAGGCTTTTTGCATGCTTAGCAGCTGACTGCCCAGTGCTCCAAAACCTCTGAAGCAACCCTCATTCAGCACCACACGATGAAGTCATTCCATAATGGCAGGCATGGACACAGCACACAAAATTGCAGCGTGCTTTGTCTGCCTGAAATTCTCCCCCTTTCAGCCAGAAGACATTCTGGTTAGGGGAGGGGCTTGAACACCAGGGACACTGTCTCAGAGCTGATGTGCATTCTCCCTCTTCTAGGTGACAGGATTCAGGGAAACCAGGGAGGGTGAGAGGAGGAGGTGTATGTCCACGTGAACGTGCTTGAGCATCCGCTGATCTGTAAACCGGTAGGTGTGGTTGAAGGACTCCAGGCCGGAAGAAGGCATGGAGCAGGGCGGAGGGGGGCGCCGCAGAGCTGAGTTCTGCTGGTGGGCACTTTCCAGAGGCTCAGCCTCAGTTTCCTCATCTGCAGTCCCTTTGGGCTTTGATGAAAACACAGTTTGTGAGGACTTGCTGATTATTCTTGGGGCTGTGGGGGGTAGGGCATGTTTTTATGCCCGTCCTGTGTCAGCATTGTATAGGATTTTATTTTTTAAATGGTGGTGGTGGTGATGATGATGATGATGATGATGATGCCATTTTAATACAGTGGTGTCCAAACTTCTAAAAATATTCATTATGGAATATTCAAACTTTTTTTAACAGTGTGTCCCATATTTTAATGAAATCTGGTGTGGAACCCAGTATTTAAAAGTGTTTACAGAGCAAAGCAGACCCCTCTGGGGCCAGGGTACAGAGCCCACAGCCTCCCTTTTGCCTCCCAAGGCAGTCTCTGTGGCATCCTTATGGGCATAATTTGAAAAATAGTTTCAGAAACAGTTTGCAAACCACTTTCCTCTCTCTTTTTTTAATGTGTATTTATTTTGAGAGAGAGAAAGAGAGCACACACGGGAGGATGAGAGAGAGGGGAAGAGAGAGAATCCCAAGCAGGCTCTGCACCGTCAGCACCAGAGCTGACGCAGGGCTGCATCTCACCAACCTGGAGATCATGACCTGAGTGGAAATCACTTAGTCGGCTGCTTAGCTGACTGAGCCACCCAGGTGCCCCTGCAATCTACTCTCTTAACCAGAGAACATTATTTTATGGAAGAACTGGGGCTCTGGGCCACAGCACAGTGAAGGTACTTTCCACCTCTCCCAGGACCCCATTCCAATGGCTGCTCAGTCCTTTCCTGGATTCCAGCCTCCCGAGAGAAGAGGGCCTTGGCAAGGAGCTTTGTGGTGACAACGGCTCATAGGTTTCCAGCTGCGCTGAGTCCTAACCTCACTTACTACTCAAAGCACCCTAAAATTCAAATACCATTAGTATCTCCATTTTTCAGATTAAAATAAGAAGAAAAAAAAGAGCTTGAGAAACTTAGCTAAAAGCAATAGCTTCTAAGTGAAGGATTGAACTCCACCCAAAGTCCATGCTCTTATGCACTCCATACAGGAAACAGTGGGGACACCCAGAGCCACAACAGAGACCCTAGGATGAGAGGAGGGGACAAGCATGCCAAGGTTGGGGTGCCCAGTGCCCCTACCACCTCTCCTGGCACAGCCTCCAGGGGATGGAGGGCAGCAGTAATAAAACCCCTCCCTCCTACCTGGATGGGAACCTGGGAAGTTGAAGTGGCCTTGGCCCCGGAAGGCTGAGAGGAAGGCAGATGGGGTGCAGGATGGAGTTGCCTGGGCTTTAAGGGGAAAAAGTGGAGGCACCCTGAGATCCTATCTGTGGTCCAGTCCAGCTCTCTAGGCCAGAGAACACAGAGGACCCCACCCCTGCCTCTTTTTAAATGTAGGGACCCGCTGCACTTTGATAATGTATATCTGCTGCCCAACCCAAAACAGATCCCTATGAATGTTTGTGCCCTTCCCTCATATGACCAGTGCCTTTCCACCCTGGCAGAGGGCACATCTTGGAGATAAGCGTGTGCCATGAGAGCTCATTCAGAGCCCCTTCCAGGAGCCAGGACCCACTGCAGAGCAGCCAGGAGAAGGGACACTGGGCTAGGTAGCAAGCAAGACTTGTACCATGTATGTCATCCTTTCTTCCTGGCGCCCCCTCCAGCTGGTGTGGCCTAGGGAGCTTTGTGAGATAGGGTGTGTCCCTCCCCAACAGGTGTCCAGACAACATGGGAATTAATTGGCCCACTCTGTACTCAAGCCAGCACCAGACACGTCTAAAAGCACAGCCAGCCTCTGCACAGGGCCACACCAACTTTTCCTTGCGCTATTTTAGGGCCCTGCAGACAGAGGTAAGATGATGGGCTGGACTCCCCAAGGCGTATCTACCCAGGTGCAAACACATAAGGGAGCTGTTCTCTCCTGACTGGGTGTGGCCAGTATGATGGTGAGAGGATTCCCCCTTCTCCCTGTGGTCATCTCTCCCACGTAGCACTTTGCCAAGACAACAGCTGCAAGAAAAGAATAGCCCTGCGAGCATCAGTGAGGCCGAGCATTCCACATAGACAAATAGAACAGAACAATCTGCACAATCGGGCAATGTCAGTGGAGATCACCCACTCTGTTTTCAGGAAGCCCAACAATCTGTCATGTGCATGGTGCATGATCAAGAGAGACCTCTCTTTCCAACTTCTAGCACCACATTGTTAATCTCCCGTAATGGCTGGAGACTAGGGAGCATGTCTGTGAACAGTGTGATCGCCCAGCCACTGGCCTTCTCAACCACATTCTTCCCCCAATGGTCATCGCATCCAGAATGAAGAACTGGAAGGTCTAGGGGCAGTCACATGAAGAGGAAATTGGGCACACAAATCAGGAAGCAATCTGACATCTCAAGATCAGCTCAACTGAAAACTTGTCACAAGTGTGCAGAGGCTGACAGATGTTCCCATGAAACCACAGGTGCTTTCCAGCAAAGCCAGGTCCTATAGAGACTGGAGGAGGGAAGCAGACAGAACAGAGAGACAAAAGAAGAGGCAGCCCAGCCAGGGCCAAGGAGGCTTTGGCCAACTCTTACAAAGGTCACTTTTCTGTGATGCACAGCAGTTCAGAGCTGGAAGGAAACTCAGAGATAGTTTATTAATAATTTGTTCTGTTTCCTAAAAACAAAACAAAACAAAACAAAGCAAAACAAAACAAAACAAAAACCCTGAGACCAAAAGGGAAATGACTTTAATGGTTCACTAAGTGACAACCTGCAAGAGAAATTCAGGTCCCTTGCCAACACCTTCTCAGACAGACAGAACTCCAATTCTCCACCCAGGGGCAAATGAAATATTCAGTAAACATCATTTAATCATACGTGGTCAAGACCCCATACTAGGTGCCTGGACAGATAGCAGAGGACAAACATATAATCACACAAATCGCTATTTAATATGAATTGTGCTAAAACACGTGTGGGGCTGACACTTATAATCAGGGACCTGACTCAATCTGGGACTGGGAGACAGGGAGAACTTACCTAAGGAGGGGACATTTAACTTGACATTGGAAGGGTTAACCCAACAAAAGGTGGGCAGAGAGTTTCCAGGAAGCAGGGACCCCCTCCCTTCTTCCTCCCTCCCTGCTCCCTACCTCTTGTCTCCTCTCCCTCCTTCTCTAACCAAACTTATTGCTGCAAACCAGCTGACTACATTTCTGGCCTCCATGCCCAGTACAGCCATTACACAACATGGCCAAGCTTCACACAGTCATTGTCTCTTCCTCTCACCCAGCATTTTGGGCCCTGTCCCCACCCCCAAGGGTCCCAGCCTCATCCAAACCCCTCACTGCATGAGATGTGGGTTCCTCCTGCTATAGAGTCTCAGACCCTACCCCACACCAGTCACAGGGCTTTCAGCAATGCATGAACAAATGAATGAATTGAATAATGCACCCATAAGGTGTGGCAACTTGAGGGAAACTCTGAGATCCCTGTTTCCTCTGGCAAGCAGCCTACTGCACCCAGCACAGTAGATGTGCTCCTGAGACCTGAACAAGTGTACAGACCCTTCTCCACATGACAAACAGCCATCCTGGAGCCTGTTACCTCAAGGCACTTCTCCGTTCAGTGGTCCAAAACATTGCCTCATTGGAATGCCCTCCTCTTGTTTGTTCATCCCTTAAAGCTTGGTGAAATTCTTATTTCCATCCCTTCCTTTCATCACAGCTCATAAGAAAGGAAATTACTTTGAGCCTTTGGTGTCCACCCTAGGGGTGTGTTAGAGAGTGCTCAGGGTAGGAAGAGATTGGCTGGAAGGATCTCTGAGGGCCTTCCCCTCCAACATTCCAGCACTCCCAGGCACTTAGTGGTCAGGAAGACACAGCCCTGAGCAGGGACAGTGACGTGCCCCAGACCCTCCAGCTTACCTGTGGCAGGGCTGAGGCTCTGGCTGTGGCCTCAGTTCTGGGACCATCATCTCACCTTCCTAGTAACTGTTCAAGAAGCATGTCAGGGCCCCGCCCACATCAGCTTGAGTTTCTCCATGCCAGGTCACAGGGAGCCCTCTGTTTGGGAACTCAAAAAAAAGTGCTCTGAGCATTGCATCCAGACAGCAGACCCACACACTCAGCTCCAGGACCATTTACATTTGGACCTACTGGGGCAGGCTCTGAGGAAAGGGGAAAGAGCCATCTTGTCCAGGTCTGATCTGTTCCATCTGCTACCCCCACAGCTCCCAGTGGAGTCAGGGCTTCAGAATGATTGATAGATAAATATCCTGGTTACCAAGATGCCTTGCCAGAGCCTCTGACACAACCTGTGACCTGCTGGCTCACCTGGATGGAAAGAAAAGGGAGTTCACTCCTGTTAGTTGATAGAGTAGCATGAACAAATCACTTGAGCTTCATGACCTACACATGTGAGGTGCTGCTGCTGAACTGGAATTTAAAAACCAAGACAGCTCCTTCTGTATCTAGGAGTGGATAGAGGATGAGTTACCTCAAAGTCCACTTTGTTTCTGGGGAAATCACAGGAATGGTCTCTCTCCAGTTGTGACATCACTGAGGCACCCATGCCCCAGGAAAGACTGTAAGAGGATCTTTAGTTTTCTGTGTCACACAGTCTCCAGCACAGGATCCCAGGGAACTTCTTGAAGGGAAAGGAATAGCATCACAGCTCTGCAGCCCCAGGGTGAGGCACAATGCAGCCTTCTCAGAGACCTGGAACGAGGCCCCCACCATACCAGCGTCCACCAGGCTGTGCAGGGCTCGTGTGCAACAGTGACACCACATGGCAGCAACAGAAACAACAGTGCTCTGGCTTGGATTCTCCAGCTCTTTCTCTCCCCTGGTGTCTGGAAGCAGAACCAGCTCCAGGTTCTTCAGTCATTGAGGCAGTTTCTGCTCTTCCTACCAGTGAAGACTGCTGAACACTCTAGTAGCTCACTAACAGTTAATCATACCTCCCTATCTCTACCAAGCTTTCAAGGAGGCCATTCCACTTTTGCATGCTCTGTCTTGTTTGATGATCACTAACATACCCACACTGTCTGAATTTTGCAGATAAGGATGTTTAGGGGTTAACAATTTCCCCCAAATCACATGTCCCAAATATATGGCAATGCTGGGATCTCAGCCAAGCTTGTGTGACTGCAGGGTCCACACTCCTGCCCTCCACAAGGCCCCTCTTTGCCCACAGCAGAAGCCAAAAAACACAAAACATCTCAGGGTGCATTGCTTTCAGGCACTATCACCCTTTGGGTTTAGTCTGGTTAAAACTTCCCTGGAAACCCGTCCTTATCCGCACCTTCTCCAGTCACGTTTGGTTCACATGTGGATCAAAGACCATATGTGCTACATGGCATGGCTCTTCCTCCCCACCCTACCCCCATTTTGCTTAGCTGGTGCAAGAAACATGCCTAAGCAATCAGCATAACTTTAGAAAATCAATTTGTATTCTGTCAGCCTGAGTATCATTAACAACTTCTGCTAATACAGCAGTAATGAACATCTGGAAACACAGCAGCTGTTGGAGGAATGAGGTATAAAAAACACTAAGATGACAGCTTGTTTTTCATAAGTTAGATTGGCTCTGGGCAAATAGGAGAGGCAATGAACAAAAGGGGAACAAGAGAGAGAGGAGGAGAAGGGCGAGGGATTAGCAGGAATGCCCATGAACAGATTCACTGTGCAAAGGCACTCACTGCTTGAGCACCAGTGGCCTGCCTTCTCTGAGCCAGGCCCTGCCCAGGGTAAGGGATCCCAGGGATCCCCTGCCAGTCAGAGGCCAACAGTTCAGCTTATGGAGTCTCCGTGCAGGTGAGCACCAGGTGCTCAGAGAGCTCCCAGCAGGATGGATAGCTGGCTGAGCAGGCTGGGAAGTCTTCCCAGGCTGGAGACATTTAGGCCTGGCCTTGAAGCCTGAGTAAGGGTTTGTGAGATGAGCAAAGGAAGGAAAAACTACTAGTGTGAGGGCAAGGAAACCCCAGGGGATCCTGGGGATGCTAGGTGTGGTCAGAGCAATGTCATTGGAGTAACAGGGACAGAGGCCAGTCACAGAAGGCCCGGGAGGCCCTGTAGGTGTGTGTGCATGGGTCCTAGAAGTAGAGGCTGGCATGGGTATTGTGAGAGTCCCATGAAAGGTGGGACCGAGTGACCATCCCCATGGGACACAATGTCTGAGGCACAGGTGGGCCTTTCCTCATCTAGCACCATGAGCACCCAGCAGGATTCAGCAAGCATCAGGGCAGAGGAGGTCTGCCTTCATGGGACCCACAGACAAGGAGCAAAATCAGCAGGCCAATGTGACACACACCCTGGGAAGGTGCTATTTCAGATGGAGTGACCTTGAGTGTTTTCTTAGAGAAGATTAGAGTGAGAAGGCACTTGAGGGCATAAAAGCATGACCCAAGTGACTTTAGGGGGAAGACGTGCTCCCAGAGGAGAAACTAGCATGGGCAAAGGCTTGGTGTGCTCTAGAGGACCCCAGGGCAGGTAAGAGGGAGGTTGGTGGGAGAAGAGAGGCCAGAGTAAAGGAGCACACTCAGGCCCACCTGCCATAACTCAGGCCCTGAGGACCATCTGACCCCACTGGAGAAAGCAGAGCTTGGGCACTTCTGGGTCTTTCCAGGGCTTCTCACTGAGAAGTGGGGCTGCTCCTTCTTCCCTGGGACTCCACTGTGTCTGCTCCTCATGTCTGCTTGGACATCTGGGATGGGTGGGGGCCCGCGGGGGAGGCCTTGAAGGGACAGGATTCCTCTGGGGTTTCTCTTTCCTTTGGTAAGTTCCCTCTTTGTTCAGTGGCCCAAGCCTTGGAGTCGTCCTTCAGTGATTCACAGATTTAATCTAAAATGCATCAGCAGACCCTTGGCCTACACCAGCCCCATGCTGAGTGCTATCAGAGGAAGACTGTCTTGACATTTTTATAAGATATCTTTCCTTTACCAAAAGGATAAGTCTCAATTTTGAAAAATCAGAAAATGTAGGAAACACAACAAAAACAAAAACAAAAAACACAGAAAAAAAGTGTACATAATCCTACTTCACAGTATTTCAGTGTTTTCCTAAGTATATAGATGGACAGAAATACATACTCACAGTGTTTTGCTTCTGTGTTTGTCTTCATCTGTAGAAGCTGGTTTTTCTCCCCCTCAAAGTAGCATCACTATTTTGCAGTACAGAGCAGTGGGACAGGAAGGCATAGCAGACACTTTGGGACTCTTTGGAACCTCTGATTTGCAGGTTGATGATGGATCAATCAGCACACAGACCCAGGCCTTTGGGAGAGGGTGGAAGAGACACCTACCTCTGCCTCCTGAGATGTGAAATGAGGGTCACTTTCTTGGCCCCTGAACTACATTACCCTGGGGAAAGGCCCATCTCTACTAGTGACCTGGACTCAATGCCAGTGGTGAGAGCCCAGAGGTTCAACCTGAACCTCATCGCAGAAGCTGCCCTGGCCCAGTGCAACTTTGAGAAGCAGTGGCTGAGCATGGGAGAGTGAGCCCAAAAGAGCTACCCCTGGGAGGGAGGCACCCACAAAGGAATCCTCCCAGCAGGGCACTCTCCAGCCAGTGGATCAGCAGAGGGTGTGGGATGGGGATTCCCATAACAGCAGTGAAAGAGGGAGGAGACATGGGGTCTCTTTCACTTAGTGTCTAGACAACAGCATGATCTTTGCACTGTTTTGACTACTGTAGTTTTATAGTGAGCTTTGAAATCAGGAAGTGTCAGACCTCCCACTTTATTTTTCTTTTTCAACGTTTTGTTTTTGTTTTTGTTTTTAGCTAATGGTAATTACATATGAATTTGAGGATTGACTTTTCCATTTGTGCAAAAAAAGTTACTGGAATTTTGACAGGGATTACACTCAATCTGTAGATGGCTTTGGGGACCATTGCCAGCTTAGTAATATTGTCTTCCAATCCATGGATATGGATGTCTTTCCATTTAATGAGACCCTCTTAAATTTCTTTAAGCAATGTTTTATAGTTTCATTGTACAAGTGTGCAAGTCTTTCTACCTCCTTGGTTAAGTTTATTCTTAGGTATTTTATTCTTTTGGATGCTATTGTAAATGGAACTTTTCTCTTAATTTCTTTTCAAATTGTTCATGGCTGGTATGTAAAATCACAACTGATTTTTGTGTGTTGATCTTGTACCCAGTAACTGCAGAATTTAGAGCTCTAGTAGTTATTTTGTAGATTCTTTGGTATTTTCAATATATAGAATTATGTCATCTGCAAATAGAGATACTTTTCTCTTTTGCAATTTGGATGCCTTTTATTTCTTTGTCTTGTTTAAATGCTCTGGCTAGGACTTGCAGTACAGTGTTGAATAGAATTGGCAAAAGCAGACATTCTTATCCTGCTCCTAATCTTAGAGGAAAAGCTTTCCATCTTTCATCATTGGGTATGATGTTGACTGTGGGTTTTTCACAAATGCCTTCTATCATGTGAAGGAAATTCCCTTCTATCCCTACTTTGTTGAGTGTTTTTATCATGAAAGGGTTTTGAATTTTTTCAAGTGCCTTTTTTGCATCTATTGAGATGCATGTGGGGTTTTTTTCTCTTCATTCTATTAATGTAGTATATTACATTGATTGATTTTCTTATGTTGAGTCGCCACTGCATTCTGGGGATAAATCTCACTTGGTCTGATAGATAATCCTTTTAATGTACTGTTGGATTTTGTTTTCTTGTATTTTGGCAGGGAAAGTTTGTGTCTACACTCATAAGACATATAGGTCTATAGTTTTCTTGTGGTATTTTTGTCTAGCTTTGGTATCAGGGCCTTATAAATATGTTAGAAAGCTGTTAAGGATTGAATTGTGTCCCTCCCCCCACCAAATTCATATGTTGAAGACTTAACCCCTAATGTAACTGTATTTGGATATAGGGACTTTAATAATATGGTTAAGTTTATATGAGGTCATAAGGATGGGGCCCTAATCCAATAGGACTGGTGTCCTTATAAGAAGAGGAGGAGACACCAGAGAGAGGAAAGCCCACACGAGGACACAGGAAGGCAGCTGTCTACAAACCAAGAAGAAAGGTCTTACCAGAAATCATGCCTTCTGGTGTTTTAATCTTGCATTTCTAGCCTGTAGAACTGTGGCAAAATAAATAGCTATTATATAAGCCACCAAATCCGTGGCATCATATTATGGCAGCTGGATCTGACTAATACAGAAGTGTTTTCTGTTTTTCTAATTTTTGAGTTTGAGTAGAAGTTGTGTTAACTTATTAACTTTTTAAATATTTATTTATTTATTTTGAGAGAAAGAGAGAATGAACAGAGAGAGAGAATCCCAAGGAGGCTCTGCGCTGTCAGCTCAGAGCTTGACACAGGGCTCCATCCCACAAACCATGAGATCATGACCTGAGCCAAAATCAAGAGTTGGGCACTTAACCAATGGAGCCAACCCAGGTGCCCCAGAAGTGGTGTGAATTTTTTTTAAAAAATACTTAGTAAAATTCACCACTGAAGGTATCTGATCATGGACTTTTCTTTGTTGAGAGGTTTTTTATTATTGATTCAATTTCTTTACTCATTATAAGTCTGGTAAGATTTTATATTTCATCTTTAGTCAGTTTTGACAATTTGTGTGTTTCTAAAAAAATGAGTCCCTTTCATCTAGATTACCTAGGACAATTATGATGATGATGATGATGATGATGATGATAGGGTATAATTATTTATGGTATTCCCTTATAATCCTTTTAGTTTATGTATGGTTGGTATAATGTCCCCCCTTTAATTTCTGATTTTAGTTATTTATGTCTTCTTTGTTCTCAGTCAGTCTCACTAAAGGTCTGCCAATTTTGTTGATCTTTTCAATGAACCAACCTTTGGCTTTGATCTTTTCTAATGTTCTTCTACTCTCTCCTTCATTTATCTCCACTCTAACTTTTATTATTCCTTTTCTTCTGCTAGCTTTGGGTTAGTTTGATTTTATTTTGGTAGTTATTTAAGGTGTAGAGTTATCTTGGTGATTTGAAAACTTTCTTCTTCTTTAATATGCATTTACAGCTATAAATTTCCCTCTGAGCACTGCTTTAACTGCATCCTGTATGTTTTGGTGTGTTGTACTCCTGTTTTCATTCATCTCAAAGTGCTATATAATTTCTCTAGTTATATCTTCTTTCACACATTGGTTATTTAAGGGTGTGTTGTGTAATTTCCATGAATGTGCTTCTTTTCCAATTTTCCTTCTGTTATCAATTTTTAGCCCCATTCCATTATACTCCTATGATGTCAATATTTTAATATGTATTGATAATTAATTGTTTTATGGCCCAAATGTGGTCTATCTTAGAGTTTCAAAGGCACTTGAGAAGAATGTGTATTCTTTTGTTGGGTGGAGAGTCTTTATATGTCTCACATAAAGGTCTGGTTGGCTTATAGTATTATTCAAGTCCTCTGGTTTCCTTATTGATCTTCTGTCTAGATGTTCTATTATTGAAAGTCAAGTATTGAAGTCTCCTATTATTATTATAGAGCTATCTGTTTTTCTCTTCAATTTTGTCAATATTTGCTTCATATACTCAGGGCTTTGTTGTTTGGTGTGTACATGTTTATAATTCTTCCATCTAACGTTCTTCCTTGTCTCTTTGTAATAATTTTTTACTTAAAATCTGTTGATGTCTGACATTAGTATAGCCACTCCAGCTCTCTTTTTCTTTCCTTTTACTTTCAACTTATTTGTCTTTGAGTTTAAAGGGAGTCTATTGTAAGCAGCATACAATTGGACTTTGTGTGTGTGTGTGTGTGTGTGTGTGTGCGTGTGTGTGTGTGTGTTTTAATCTATTCTGCAAATCTCCTTTAATTGATGAGCTTAATCCATTTACACTTAAAGTGATTATGATAGTGAAGGACTTACTTCTGCCATTTTGCTACGTTTGTGTCTTATATAATTTTTTTCTCAATTTCACCTCCTTTTGTGTTTGATGTTTTTTATCCAGTGTAACTCCATGACTCTCTTCATTTACTTCTTACATACTTTTTATTTATTTTCTTAGTGGCTAGCATGGAGATTAAGTTAATATTCTACATTTATAACACTATTTTTAATTGATACCAGCTTACTTTCAATAGTACATCTTAATTCTGATCCTAGCCTACTCTATCACCCTTTGCATTAATATTGTCATAAATTACACCTTTATACATTGTGTGCTTATTAAGACAGATTTATACTCATTGTTTTATGCACTTGTCTTTTAGACCATATTGAAAGCAAAAAAAAAAAGGCAACAGTATTAACTCTTGTATTTACCAATCTGGTTATTTTACTGGAATTTTTACTTCTTCACACAGCTTCGAGTCACCTTCTGTGTGCTTTCATTTCAACCTGCAGTACTCTTTTTTAGCATTTCTTGGAGGTCAGGTCTACTAGCAGCAAACTTTATTATATTTTGTTTATCTAAGAATGTCTTGCTTTTTCATTTTTGAAGGATCATTTTACCAGATATAGAATTCTTGGGTAACAGTTTTTCTCTTTCAGTTATATAACCCCACTGCCTTCTGGTCACTGTAGTTTCTGATAAGAAGATAGATGCTAATCTTATTGATTATTCTTCGTACCTGACAACTTGTTTCTCTCTTGATGCTTTTCTCTTTGCCTTTACCTTTTGACAGATTGATTATAATGTGTCTCAGTGTGGCTCTCTTTAAGTTTCTCCTGCTTGAATTTCCTTAAATTTTTTGCATGTGCAGATTTATGTGTTTCCTCAAATATGAGGAATTTTCAGCTATTATTTCCTCAAATATCATTTTGCCCCTTTCTGTCTCTCTCTCATGCTCTCACTCTCGCTCTCACCCTCACTCTTGCTCTCACTCCTGCTCTTGCTTTCTTCTTCTGGGATTCCCATAATGTGCATATTGGCCTGTCTGGTGATGTCTTATTGGTTCTTCAGGCTCTATTTATTTATTGTCTTTTTTCTTTCTGCTCCTCAGACTGGGTAATTTCAATTGGCCTGTCTCTAAGTTTACTGATACTTTCTTCTGCCACTCAGATCTTCTGTGGAAATTCTCTAGTGGAATGTTTACTCTAGTAATTGTACTTTTCAGCTCCAGAGTTTCTATTTGGTTCCTACTTGTAATTTCTATCTCTTTATTGATATTCCCCAATTGTTCATACAACATTCTTCTTATTCCTTTAATTTTTTGACCACGGTTTTCTTCAACTCTTTTAGTATATATAAAATAGTTAAAGTCTTTGCCTCATAAGCTCAATGTCTGAGCTTTCATAGGGATGGTTTCTAACAATTTTTTTTCCTGTTGAGAATTAGACATTTTGAATATTTTAATATAGTATAAATCTGGAAGTCAGATTCTCCTACCTCCCCAGGGATTGCTGTTTTTGTTTGCTGGGGATGAAGCCATCTATTTGTTTAGTGACATTTCTAAACTATTTTTGCAAAATCTATATTCTTTGTTGAGTGTGGTCAGTGAAGTCTCTGTTCTGTTATCTCACGGTCAGACAGTCACCTAATAGAGGCTTCCTTGAATACCTGAGTCCAATAAGAAAAGAAACAAATAAACAAAAAAGATGTTGTTCTGTCTTTTTAAGTTATTTCAACAGATGCTACCCAGAATGCTGCTTCAGCCAAAGGAGTTGAAACAATGGCCAGCATTTATGTTGGCCCCTCAGTTACTCATCAAGACAGAACAAAACACACAACCCTATTTTTGGAGGGCAAAATTTATTGCCTTCTCTGGCACTGGCAAGCACCCCAGAAAGGCAGACCATCTTCTCTATGGCTACATGCCTTGAAGCTAGGGAATGGGGAAAGGTAGTTGCTACACAAACACCAAAATTTACCAGACCCTTTCTTTACCAAGCACTTCCCTGGATTCAACAAGGATTTGACTCTATTCCAGAGTTCCAAAATAGTTGATTCTGACAATTCATGCTAGTTCAATGATTGTTTTGTTGGAAGGACCAATTCCTGGAACTTTCCATTCTGCCATCTTGTATAACATTGAACTGGTTGTTTATCTACCATTTTGTGGATCACTTTTCTACTTTTTCCATGGATGTTACTATGTTCTGTCTTTGTCTCTATTTTGGTATAAATTTTTATCATTTATACTCACTTGAGAAATCATCTATTGAGCTGTATTAATTTCTTAACCCCTTTCAATCTCCTCCACATCTGATATACTTCCTCCTTCCTAGTCCCCTCTGCTTTAGGTTCCTCCTTCTTCTCCATCATAAAGATGCAATGCTTTCTTTAGGAGAATCAGATTAAACATACAGTAAAAGGTTTTGTTTTCTAATTATAGTTCGATTTCCAAAATTTTGCAGACTCCTTTTTATTAACTAGACCAAATCCAAATATATCCCTGAGTTGATCACACTCCACTCACTTGCATTCCAGGAGAGTTTCCTGGGTGTTTGAGGAAAGGAGCTCCTGTGTGGGGGAGTGCAGACTTCACATTAACCTGGGGTCTGCCTACAGGGAGCCATACTGCCTGCAATGCCATCCATCATGTATATCCTTGTAAAACACATGGGGGCCAGCAGGACCAGCTAGCAATTTATCTCTTTTGTTGAGAGTTTCCCAAAGAATTAGTTCTGGCACTTATTTATGGCTCAGGGTTTTTAATTCACTAATTTCTGTTCCTATCTATTAATTCCTTTGTCCTGTCTTTTTAAAGTTTATTCTTCTCTTTTTAAGTTGAACTGAAAACTTACTTTATTTATTTCTCTTTTCTGCCGAACATTGGAGGCATTTAAGGTCATGAATTTCTTCATTATAACGTTGACAGATATCCTAGGTCTTGATATATAGGGTTTTCAAATTGCTGTTTTCTTAGTATTTAGCAATTGTAGTTTCAAATTACTCTTTGATTCAAAAGTTACTTAGGAAATGATTGCACTATTTTTATGTTTGTTTAGTTTTCTCAAGGATGGGGTTTGTTTTGTTCTGTTTTGTTTTTACTTTCTTATTACTTTCCATTTTCAATGCGCTGGGTCAAAGTACTGACCTGTACAATTTCTATTAGGAGGCAGTTACTGGAAAATTTTCCTCGCCTGTTGCCTAACGAGTGAAATGTTTTTGTAAGTGTCCTGTGAGCACAAGAAAAGAACACGGCTTCTCGGTCTGAAGGACACAGGTTTGATATGTAGAACTCATGTCATGCCACTGATTGTACCACTAGTGTCTCCATGTCCTTATTGATGTATCCCTCACTCAGAGAGCTGTGTTACAGTTTTTCACTATTATTGTGTTTTTTCCACATTTTCTGTGCATCCATGGGTGCGTCTGCAGGGGCTGTTGTCAGCCAAGGGGCCTGACGGTACTCTGGAATGCTTTTGTTACAAAGAAATACAGTGGGAAACGGTCACTAAGCAAAGGAAAGGCAGCACATCCAGGGACGGTGGCAGGAGCCCCTGTGTGCCCTGTGGAGCCCAACCTGCCCATCCAAGGGACACTTTAGCCGGCCACCTGCTATTCACAGGACATCCTTAGGCTGCTTTGTGTTCCAATTCTGGGTCATGGCCAGCATGTTAGCAGATTTTACAGTTTCCATTGTTTTGGACAACCAGTCCACAGGAACTGTTTGGGAAGTTGTACAGAAGTATGACACCAAGTTAAAGAAATTGAATTATATGACTAACCCCTGCTTAAAACCCATCTTCCCTCCATTCTGCCCCTTTATGGCTTTAGCTTCTGTGTTGCTTAGAAGCAGAACTAAGGAGGTTGAAGATGAAGTTTCCATTGTGACTTTCAAAGACCTTCTGGTTTTTCTCACATTTCTGTCATATAGGGCTCAGTAAATTACTCTAGCTCTAGACAGTGTCCACTGACTAATCCGGCGTAAGATGAAAAAGAGTTTTACATCTTTATTCCCTCCACTCCTCCTTCCTCCTTTCTTCTAGTTTTGTAATTCTTGAGTCAATTTCTCTTTGTTTTCATTACCACTAGTATCTTTTAGAGACTTGTATTGAACCAGTAATGCATGCATCACAAATAAAACAGGAAAACACAAATTAAGAGCATGATGGAATACCCCTATGCTTCCAACATGCTGGCAAACATTAACTCAGCAAGCATGTGGAGACACGGGAACTCTCAGACACGTCAGACACCAGCATACTAGTTGGAGCACAAAATA